>NW_020897691.1:2322043-2619947 GCF_003984885.1 Neopelma chrysocephalum | reverse complement strand
TGCCTGGTGCAGCTATCCCCCCTCCACCACCTCTGCCTGGTGCAGCTGTACCCCCTCCACCACCTCTGCCTGGTGTAGGTGTACCCCCTCCACCACCTCTGCCTGGTGCTGGTGTCCCTCCACCACCCCCTCCATTGCCTGGGTTAGGGGTGCCACCTCCGCCCCCACCAGCGTTGCCTGGAGTTGCACCACCCCTTCCAGCACCAGTCCAGGGCAGCACCTACCCAGCAGTCCCACAGGGCTGTGGGTTTCTTCCTCCTCCATTACCATCTGGTTTATTTGCAATGGGTATGAATCAGGAGAAAGGGAGCAGAAAACATGTGATAGAGCCTTCTCGACCAATGAAGCCTCTTTACTGGACAAGAATTCAGCTCCACAGTAAAAGGTAAGTCTTAGAGTTGTGTAGAGAGTGGTGTTTTCACTTTGTGGCTGTCCTGATAGTGTTGTTTGTTATTAGCAAAAGTCTTCATCGCTAGACAGATCTTTGAGAGAACCAAGGTGCAAACAGGATTTTATATGTAGTTGGATATGTAAATGGGGTACTCATTCTCTTTAAAGTGCGCTAACTCTTAATACCATTATTTGCACATGGAAGCTCTTCGAGGGTAGTGTTTTCAGCTATCCTGTTGGGTTACATACAACGTGTTGATCAGAGATACAGGAGTGACTGTGTGCCATTAAGTGTTCTGTAAAATGTTTTTTTAAATGTCATATTTGTGGTCTCTCTCAACTTCCAAGGCAGCATTAGTCTCTCTCTGGAGCAGCTTGCAAGTTTTGGTAATGTCTTCTCTCTAGATGAATATGTGCTGATTGCATTCTATGCTTCTCTTTCCTTTCTTCAATGACCTGAATTATTTTCTTTTTTTTTTTTTCACCTTGTACACTCAGAAGGCAGATTCAAGCTGCAATTTATATGCCTGGTAGCATAAAGCTATTTTGGTAGCCCTTACTTGGATATGATTTTGATATACTTGGTTTTGAGTTTTGATGCCTTTTTTGTCTATGTAAAATATCATTACTGGTCATGAAAAGAAGTTTCCTTATAAATATTTTATGTCTCTGAGTAGTGATTGTAAAACCCTTCTGCTGTTATTTAATGATGAATTTCTTCTTTCTTTTCAAGTTCTTGCCACTGTCACACAGATGGTCTGCAAATAGCTGTGTATTTCTACTTCTCTTTCTGTCCATGTCTGTATGCTTTATAGCCTATTTTTATTCTTATGTGTGTAGAGTGGGTGAATATAAATAAACCTGACCATATCATGATCATATCATTTATAAACAAAGAAGCAAACCCAGAAGTATAAGGGAGAATCAACAATAATTCTTATCAAAATGCTACTGGTAGAAATTAGGCAACAACTTTTGAATTACTGCTATTTTATTTTCTTAATTCCTCCATTTATGACCTTATCTAGTTTGACATTGCCCTACATAGGTCTTTTGCTTAACTTTAGAGATTCTAGTGCTTCACTTGTCTGGGAAAAAATTGAAGAGCCTTCCATAGATTATCATGAATTTGAAGAACTGTTTTCTAAAACAGCTGTTAAAGAGAGGAAGAAACCCATTTCGGACACCATTACAAAAACAAAGACTAAACAAGTGAGTACTCATTTAATTTCAGATCTTTTCTAGGCTGGTTTTTACATATAGGCATATTTTTGCATGAAGCTGAAATGAATTGTGCCTGGTATGGAATTGTTACCATATATATATATATATATATATATCTCTATCTCTATATACACACTGTAGAAAAAGCAAGAAAAGGAGAGAATGTAGGATGGAGTTCAAAGTTATACATGGTAAAGACTGAAGATTTCTTTTTTATATAAATTACTTTCCAAATATGTATTTTCTTAAAAATATCTTTATCCATTTTAACAAAATTAAAACTAAAATAATGGGTACTTGATGCTTTGAAATTGACTGCAGATGTGCAAGGAGTAGTATATAAATTATTCTGATTAATTTTATACATTAAATAATGATTTGCATATGAATTACCATGACTTCAGAGAAAAATTATGTTTCAGAATATACGTCCTAATGTTACATCAATCAGAATGGTTCTAAGTTTGTGCTGTGTTTATGTATATAAGAATATGAAGTTTATACATACAATAAATGACAAGCCACACCTGGGAGAAATCCAACATTAATCAAACTGGTTTCTTGAGACAGAATGCTGTACAATACAATAAAAATGGGAAGCATATTTTAAATGTAAAAGTTTAAACCCCGGAGTAAGAGAATTGAATCTGAATGTTTACATGACTAGTGAACTGTAATCTTCTTGGTATCTTTGTAAAAATCAAATTGTGGTGGTATGTTAAGTAATTTGCAATTAAACTTTCAGGCTACAGAGGAGAATGGTTTTATGCAGAATCCTAAACAGCAATTAAAATTCTTGTTTTATCTCGGTTTCATATTCCTGTACTAAATTCAAAACTAGGCTGTTCTTTCCATCATCTTTTGACATACAGGTTAATGCTATACAAGACTTTTTTCCACATTCAGTATACAGTGGGATTCTTTATAACCTCCATTCACTAGATCTTATATCTAGGTATGACCTTTCCACATAATAGTTCTGGAAATCTTGCCCCCACAGAAACATTTTGGTCAGCAATATAAACATGTCGGTGCTTTACTCTGCTGACAACCTGCTGCAGGCAACAGAACGGGTAATGAAGTTAGGATGATTATCCCAAGGCATTGGATAAAACCTTTCTTTGGATGGATGCAAAGGATAGCTTAGCCAACATACCTCTATGCTGCAGTAGGCTGTATTAACTGGGATGGGAGGAAAGGTAACAGTGCTGCTGCCTTGCTGTCCTGCAGTAAATCTCTGAAGTCCAGGACCTCAGCTCCTCTTTTGTTCTTCTAGAGAAAGCCCTTTTTAACAGTTATTCTTAGCTAAGTTACTATCATAGCTCTTTAAGTAAAAAAAAAAGAGTGCAACGGTGTTACTGATGCTTTGGGTGTGAACAATTGGTCCCTTCATATTTGATAAGGTTTGGTGATGAAAACCTCTCAACAGAGTAGAAATGATGACTGTTTAGTTCTGTAGCATAAACAGTCCTTAAAGACAGTCAGTGATTATGAATAAACATTAGACGTAGATTTTAATACTAAGTACTTATTTTTCTTGCAATACCAAAAATTTAGATATGTTGTCAATAAATAATTAAAAAAAAGAAGATAAAATTAAATTAAAATGACTGATTTTTCTTAACTTGTTTGAAAGGAACAAGTTGTTTCTTCTGACAGAAATTTGCACACAAAAGTTTAAAGCAATCAAAGTAGTTGTCACCTAGGACAAATATTTCTGTGGGTCACATAGACTGACAGAAGAGAATCCTCAGTGTGTTTCTTTTCTGCTGGTGATCAAACAAATGTGCTGCTCTCCAAAATAGAGAGAAATTGCGTAATGGAGAATTCTAACTTATTGAGCTCTGTAGTATCTGGGGAGAAAAGATCGACTAAGCAGACAATCACAGGCTTTTATTAGAACTACGATTAGAGCTATCATTTATTGCAAATGTCAAAGTTAAATATTCATATGTGAGAATCTAGTTTGGACTTTTCATAGTATTGACATGAGATGATTGAAATAGAACAGCTTCACAAATATATTCCATGTACACCCTCTCACCAGTTTGGAATGCAGGACTTCATTTTTTAAATTCTCTTCATTTATCCTGCAGTAAACACGTGGATAATGAAGTCCATCCATGTTTATCAGGAGAAACTGTTATTTGGGGAAAGCATGGCTGTAATTCCACAAGTATGTTTTTATAGGGAGTACCAAGTGCTGTTTAAGTGGTTACTGACTTACATGGCTTCTATGATAGTTACGGGTGTTGTAAAGATCTTACAAATGGTGTTTCTGCAGTGATTTTTACAGGGATGTGTTATGCAAAGCAGATGTGTTCTGTCACCTGTTGAGCTATGAAGGAGCATTGTAAAGAACAGAACCAGAACCCTCAAAGCTCACTCTGCTGCTTTCCAGAAATGCTCTTTTCTGGCAATTGGTTTTGCTCCTTGCGCTGATGTTGCAGGGTCTGCTGAGTGAATGTATCGTTTAGATGGATTGGATGTAAAATACTTGCTACAGTGGAAATAGTAGTCATGCAAAAAATGATCAGATAACTTTCAAATGTATAAAATATTTGCTATTCTATGCAAATATATGATTTTAATAAAACTGGTTTTATTGTAAACTGAAATAAAAATATATTTACAGAGGAGGCCACATGGCAGGAGGGGGAATTCTAACTAATCTGAAGAAAGATTTTATAGTTTTGGGGTGTTTTAGTGGGTGAAAGATTAATTATACACTGCTGTTCCGCACACAGAGCTTTTTATTCTAAATGTCATAGAGTATATGCATATGTTTCCTTGTGTATGTATATAGAGAAGCATGATATAGTTATTACTAAATAGGGAGCCCTTTCTAAGTAGTAAACTCATCTATATTATTGTGGGTTGGTTTGGCTTTTTTGTGTAAATGAATGAGTTAATTTCACCCTATACATGTATTGGTTCTAGTTGTTTTCTTCTTGGCATGATCATCTGCAAATAACTTAATACAATATAAATCAATAATGCTTTAAAAGAAAATCAATATTACAATTAACACTGAATGAAGACCACATTAAAATCCATTCCAGAACTTTAAAGAAAGAAATAATGAAGAGTTAATATTTATTTGTGAATGCAGCTGATTTTATTGTCACTGTCTTTCATTTGGTGCTATGGCAAAAACTGTGATTTATTTCACTCTGTTAATGCATATATATCAAATTCTCAGCTGCTGTAAATGTGTGCAGGCTTTCTCAATGATAATGCCTGCTAAATCTTCAAAGAAAGTCCTTTATAGGCTATATAGTAGGTGGGGCTGCCATTGCTACCTATTAAGGTGGTCTGGCTTTCATTATAAGCCCCTGTTATAACTTTGCCAAAAATCAGGTCTGTAGGCTGCAAATTTTTTTGGGTTGGAGTTTGTATTCCACACCCATCCCCCCACCCCCAGTTTGGGTGTCTCCTTCATTTTGCCAATATTAAAAAAGAAAACAAAGTCTGGTTTGGATCATGTCCTCATAGTTTCACAGACTTGAAATATGGAAAAAAATTACCAGGTATATGTATTATTAGTTGTATAAAGGGTTTCTTGAATTTTGCATGTCTACAGGTGATAGGCTCTGCTCCTCTGCTTAGGAGAGACTTCAGGTATAATCCAGAAGATTTTTCTCCAACTTTGTACTGGTAGATTGGAGAACAGGGGCCAAGAGGAGGGAGGCGAAGGAAGATCAAGATAAGTGACTGACAAAGGACCAAAGAACTGAGATCTGACAACTGAAAATACAGAGCATAATAGGTGTGATTCTATGTCACCTCTTATTCTGTCCAAAATAATTTCTCTCAGAAACTTGTTGTGAGACTGGGGTGTCCTTGACCTGGTTGTTCCTCCAGCAAATAGAGGATCTCATCAAACGTGTAGTGTTTGACCCAAGCAGCAGGTAAAACTCACTCTCGGAGTGTCTTCTTCAGCTGTGCCATGTAGTTACAATACTAGTTATGGTTACGTGGCTGGATAGTCTTTTTCATAGGAACCTTTTCCATTGCTAGAATGGATTGTGTGGAATAAGCACAGTTCATAATGATTACTTATTAAACTGTTAGCTGTGTAAAAACAATGCTTTGTAGCAGTTGTTACAGCACTTAAGAAAACATGTAATTAATGAAGCAGGAAGAAAAAGGGTAGTCTTGAGATAAAGGACACATACTCAAGAATGATGGCAAATGCAATATTAAAAATCTGTTTGCATGGTGAACATTGGCTAGTGTACGTTGAGTGGGTTCAGTAGAAAAATGGTACATACTCTGAAAATCTTGATATCACTGTCAGCTTAATAAGGATACAGAATGGGCTGAGCTGACTTGCATAGATTACTTTCCTAATCTTTGAACAGTCATTTTAGAAGCTTTACTGATAATCCTCTAACTGCACTTTTGGAAAATATTATACATGTAACTGCAATGAATTTTTCAATCACAGACCATGTGTTTATAATCTGTCATGTAAATGAAAAAAATGTTAGATATTCTCATATGGATAGTCCACTATTAATCTATTGACATTAAGATTTTAAACTCCCCCTTCCACCCCAGAAAATAAATAATAGGATACTAAAATTTCATTCAGTTTCAAAAGCCTTAGATGCAAATAAGATGTATCAATAAAGCAGTTTAGTTAATGATTTCAGGATTTTTGAATTTTTAAGTTGAAGGTTAAGAAGCTGTGGTAGTAGAATACATCTAGAAATAAAATGCCACATAAGTATGAATTGGTAAATTAGGTAAGTGCCTTACTGAGTTGGCAGATAAAAGTTTATTGATGTTTATTAATTTACAAACAATGACATAAAGGGAAACATAAGTTTATTTTAAAAGAATGTTTTTTTCCCTCTGCGAACACTGTCTTAAGGAGCTTTTATATCCACACTTATTGACCTTTTATGTGTGTCAATGGCACAACAATTTGCTACAATTTTTTTGCACTTTCCAGAGACACAGCTGGGGTTCTTCTGCCCCCACAGATGGAAATTTTAGAGGACTTGTATTTCATATATACAAGCAAATAATTAAAAATATCATTAAGTTATTTATGAAATTAAATAATATCTCACTTTATTTTGTGAGATGCTATATAATGTGGTCTGGTTCTACCTCTCATTCTCTTCTTTATATGGTTTACTGCATATTTTGTTATTATATTTTTGTTTTCTAACTGTATCAACAAAGTTCTCCTTGTTGTAAACATAGTTTTACCTGACTGCATGCATATATATGTGTATGTGTGTATATATATATAAATATATATATATATATTTGCTTAAAATCTCTATATCCATTCAAGCTTTCTAGGTTGATGCCCCCCTTAGCCACATGCATTTATCATTCTTGTTTCTATCCTGCTTTTTTTTTTTTTTTTTTTTGGACCATATGTTTGCAAGTTTAAAACCAAACGCATGAACTTGGCATCTGATAATCTTGCAAACTCACCTTGTGACCTAAGAGTTCTGTGGGTTTCTCTATTTTGTCTGTGTGTCCTCACTAACACTGAAAGGTTCTGACGATGCAACAACCTATTTTAGAGATTGCTGCTGCTTATGGATTCTGTACGGACAAGAAAGGTTATATTCATTTCTTAACCATATACTGTGGTTGGGAGGAGCCATGTACAGTGTCTGAAAAAGGCCGCAGGTTTCTCAGTGCTTTGGAAGACCACTACAGGGGAAGGTCTCTTTGAAAGTTTGTTAAAATAAAGACAAAAATAAACTTTGGGTTGGATTGACTGAGATGCAGCTGTTCTGTGAGACAGAAAGCTGCATGTCTAAAAAGCATAAGCCATATCTTGAACACCAGGAGAAAGATAGCTGCCACCCTGGTCTGTTGTACTATTCTTGCTCTACCTGACACTGTCAAATAGAAGCCATCTTTCCAGGGAGGTTGGAGATCGTGCATTGCCATGACCGGCAGTCCTACATGTTTCAAATATTTTCTTTTCTGTCTCTCCATGGTGCTTCTGTCTTTCTCAGTGCAAGGGTTCAATGCAGCGGGTATCGTAGTATTGGATGACATCAAGAGAAAAAGAAAGAAAGAAGATATGGAGATAGCAGTACACATTTTCTATCTCTGTCCACATTGATTGTGCTAAAGAGGCAAGAAGCAATATTTTTATTACAGTAGTTTTTAAACTCTGATCAAGCAATCTCAGATTGTTTCAGAATTAGCGCATAAAGATTGAATGTGTTTCACCTAGCAATTAGTACAGTGGTCATGATGATTTAAAAAATAACTGTCTAACTTAAGTGTGAATGTAGTTGTCTGTATTACTGTCAGATCCCAACTCACAAGTTAAATGGTTTTTACTATCAGCATGAAAGTCATGGTTTTAAGATTAATTTTTTAGTATTTTTTAATTTGTAGAGAACTATTAATTTTTCAGATTTTTTCTTATGGCTATATTTTGTTACTGAGTGCTGACTTCAGTACAAACTGAAGAAGTTCGACTTGATCATCCTGATGGGTCCCTTCCAACTCAGTATATTCTGTGAAATGGCAAGTACAAAATGTTGTTAGATTATTTAGAGTTGGTCCACTGAATATTACCATACTTTTGACTGTAACCATATGTTGGCCTTTAAGAGTGGGAACACTAGAACTTTTACAGCATTGGTTTTTTTGCTTGTTTGTTGTTGATCTCTCCTATTAGATATAGCAATTCTCACCTTTCTTTGGGAGTTTTTTGGTTTTAGGAACTTTTTTTTTTGCATTCTTTACCCTTTCTTAAACACACTTCCCCCACTCCTTTTCCATGTCTGTCTCCCTGAATTGATAAGCTAACTTTTTGTATATTAATTAAGACTATTGATTTCAGATGTGTTTGGGTATGCAAAAGGTTTTGCAAGAATTTTCAAAAAATGTGTGCAATTGCATGCCTAATTTGAGTACACAGTGACAAAATTATTCAAAGCAGTAAGGCTGCAAAAATTGCCTGCTGAGTGCATTTCAGACTATGCATAAAAATTCTGAGTTTTATACAGTTTCTAAGAAAATTTAGCTTTTTTGGGTTTTGTTTTGGTTTTTTTATAGCATTTCTATTATAGCATTTGAACATGCATTTGCATTACTAACCCACAGAGACATTTTGACAGTTACAAGCATAAAATCTAAAAATATACAAATTTTTGTATCCTGGTCCCTTAGCTGATGCAAGAAGAAACAGCTATAACTGAGATACATAACAATGAACTAAACTCTCAAAGAGGAGCTTTAGGTATGGAAAAATAAAATATTTGTGAGGTATTTTTAAACCAAAGGATTTAAACTTTGGGTTTTTTAGCTTTATCACCTATTCCAGTTCTTAAAGTTTGTGTTCTTATTTTTTATTAAGGGGGATTTTACCAGTGCTCAACCTCCTGTTGAGGAACACAATACTTATCTAACTTACTAGTGTATATCTGAATCTAAGCAATCTAAGCATTTTTTTCACCAAACTTCATAAATAACAAATATTAGCTGGGGTAGATATCTCTTAGTAAAAGATTACTTCTACAATAATTGTTTTATGATAATTATTTCAAGCAATGCTATTTTAGTGATAAAACAGAACCAAAGGGCATGAACTGTTTCTCATCCACATTGGTAAAAGCTTTATTTATGAAATAGCACAGTAGGGTAATTGAGAAAATGAATGAAAAGTAAATATTATGTTTAATCTTTACCCTCAAGCATAAAGTTGCAGACACGGCTGCTTGACTGCACTAATTTGCATAACATGTCAACAACTTGCATCTAGAATTATATGACAAAGAGAATTTTGAAACTTTAGGTATTGCCTTATAGACTGTGAGAATCTTTAGTGGGGAAAGAAATGAACTAGTTTGTAGGGGGGATTTGCGGAGTTTTGTTTAGGGTAGCAAACAGAGAGGTGATGAAAATTATGTTTTGTTGTTGATATTTTGTGGTAAATTTTGAGTTCAGTTAAATCATTATGTGCCATCAGCATGAATATATTGTCTGACAGCCAGGACTGGGTGTTGGTTTTGGGGCTTTGGGGTTTTTGTAAGTATTAAGGAAAAGTGTTTTGTCTTCTTTTGTACAAAAGTGACCCCACTACTTGAAATAGTCCCTCTCACAATTGCCATTACTAGCCAGAAATTATTTCCAGCTTTATCTTTAAAATAAAGGTAAACAAAAAGTTAACAAAAACCCACCACACACACAAAACTCCCCATCTGTAAGAATATAATATTCTGTTTTACCTGTAAGAAGGCAAGGATATACATGGGAAAGATGTGATGGGTCCAGTTCTATGATTGCCCGTTTTAAACCTTAAATACATTTGAGTCTGCAGAAAAGACTTGTTGTCACATTATGTATTGAGAAGGAGACTTCATTACTGCCCTGATCCTGTCTCTTAACATTATTTGGAACTTTGGGGTTTCTTTGTCCTCTCTGCAACAGTTACAACCAATAGGCTTTTGTAAAGTGGGGTTTCCTGCATGTGCCTTCTCATAATATGCAGTAGTTTTTCTTAACCAGTGAGAGCTTTGGGATAACTTTGCTTAATGCTGGCAGTCAAAGCCAGAAACAGAAAGCAAGAATCACTGCAAAATTCCATGCATTAGCTAAATATTATTACAGGGAAAGAGAGTCTTCATATTTTTGCTTCAGGGTTCTCATCAAACATGTGTCTTGCATTACCTTTTACTAAATATCTCTTTGACTGTATTTGCTTGTGTTAAACAATTGGGAACAAATTTGGCATGTAGTTTGTTTACTGCTCAACAATGAGGACTACTAAACAATTAGAAAGTTTGTCCTAGACTTCAAGCTGCAGATAATATCTCTAGCTTCCTTTTAATTTATTTTTTTTTATTTGTTTAAAGCAGAGTTCCAGAATCCAGTCTAAAAACGAGCTATGTATTGTGTCTGAGGCTTTAGATCTTGTAGAGATTGGATTTATCAAACTTTTGTTGTTCTGCCTTTAAATGGCGTCACTCGTCTGCAGCCTGTAGACCCAGACTATGCAGCTGATTTATTTTGTTTTATTTTTAAATGTGGGAATTGCTTTAGGCATTTATGCTAATATTCATATTTTCTGAATTAGTGTTGTTTTGTTACAGCCATTTTATTGGTGCAAACTACAGTATTCATGCAATTGACTGAAATGGGAATGAACTGCACTTTAGAGATTAGTATAAAAGTTGCAATAAACCCTAGATTTAAAAAAAAAAAACAGACAAAACTGGTAGCTAACGTGTAAAAACTCTATCTGTTGCTGTTCTTCTCCCATTCACCTGACAGTCATGCTCTTTGGAGCGCTTTAGATATTGTTGTGGTTCAGAATTTTGGTAGCAAAGATAACCTATTCTTCAGGGGGACACTTCTTTTTTTTTTGGTTGGTTGGTTGTTGGTTTTTTTGTGGGTTTGTTTGGGGTTTTTTGTTTGTTTGTTTTTGTCTTGTTTTCCTTCTGATCACTGGCAAAATGTGGCACTCAGAAAATAATTTCTCCTGTCCATCAGCTCACTTTCAGAAAAAGCAACTTATTTTTCCTGCTAACTTTTAAGCCAGATTCCTTTTAGAGCAGAGGACTTGAAGGGATTTACTAGATCATGAAATCTGGTCCAAGAGCATGAACAGGAATCATGTTCTAGCCTGCATTATAACAGCATAGTCAATGTATTTGATTCTTTTTTCTCTAGTGATGGTCTCCTTGTTGCATTTGTAGACCTGATCTTGGTTGCTGTCTGAGCTTTAGGTTGCTGTTGGGGGATAGAAACTGTGATTTCACGATTTGAGGTGAACATAATGGTACGTGGGTGCTGACACCACGAGAAGTGGGAGATTCCCAAGAACAGACTCCAGCTCATTTTTGCTCTTTGGGTCTCCAAGAGAGAACAGTGTAGTTCTGCTTCCTTTGGAAAGGAAGTTTGGTCCTAGGTAGGTTCACACCTGAATGCAGTTGCAACATTGTTTTGGGGAAGACCACTTAATAAAGCTAATCTATTCTCAGTTTTCTTCTTTTGATTTGTTTTACTCCTGGACAACATAGTATCCGGCATCAGTTCCATTTCTACTTTGTTTTTGCAGAATATGAGTGACAAGAAATGTACACACTCTAGACGAGTTGTTGCTAGTTTGTGGGACTTTTGGAATGGATTTGCATTTGATTTTTAATTCACTTTGTTTGTCAGCTTTGGGATAGTATTCTTGTTCACAATAAAGGCAACAAAGGACTCTCACTTTATGTTGACACCAGCAAGCTTAAGTTATGCTATTAATATGAGATGTTTCAGATGAACAATAAGGATGAGAGCTAGTATCAACAGTTTCCCCAACAGTTTCCATACTGACTTCATTTTTTTCAGTGTTGTTTGAGTACACAGCTTTAATGAGAAGTTTTTGAACTTTTGTTATGTAAAATACCTCATTGTTTCTTTGTGTTGCTCTGCCTTTTCTGCAAATATAGTTTGGTAGAACATCAGTTAAAGAGATACTGGTTTTTGTAAATTTTGTATGCACTTTTTTTCCTGCTAGAATACAAGATAATTGTTTCATTGTTAATAAAGACATACTTTGCAACGTAGTTGTTAGGAAGATTTGATCCCTACCTTGCTACCCAAGATCTTTATTTTGTAAACTTTTATAACTGCAAAAAGTAAACTGATAGCAGCTTCTTTTTACAACAAGAAAATCTCATATTCTTTGACCCAGCTTTATCTGAGTTCCAGGCTTAAATGAAATTTATGTTCCATTTAAAAAACATTTAGAGGGATGATAGCCTATTAGAAGCCTAGTGCAGGATCTCCTGATTATATTTTTCTGAATTACGTTAGTTTCCTCTTCGAATTCAGAAAAATATGACTATCCTATCCTATATCAGTCCATTCAACTTCAGTTTTAAATCCCTAATAGCATATTACATGGATTAGACAATTGCATAGGAATTTCTTGCTAATTTCTGACAGATGGTGTCAATAGCCATGACTTGAATTTAGGTCTTTAATCTTGTTAACATCAGTTATGACACACTTTTTTTCTAATGTTATAATTTTCAGTTAATGAGCAGTAGTTTTGCTGTTGTGGCATTCCACCCCAAAAAGGAAGGGAACATGCAGGTGCACAGATGCTGGTGGTCAAAAAGGAATTACAAAAGTCAGTAGGTCTGCAAAAGTTTATGAAGTTTTATTAGTAAATTACACACTTGTCATTGAAATTGGTATGTTAGTCCCTTATTTTTAGTATAGGCACAGTGGTGGGTTTTGAATAAAGGCGTAGGGTGAAAGAGAAGAGACTGAGAGAAATTAAAGAAAGAGGAAGAAAGAAAGATCACCAGTCCTTGCTCCAGTGTCAATCCAGATAAAGGGGTGTCCAGGCTCCTGAGGCACGTGCGTCTGAGCTTTGTGGGTGTACCTATTTATAGATAAGTTTTCCCTGTCCTGAAGATAAGTTTCTCGCTTTCTATGCAAATTAGTTATCATACACAGTGCATTCTTCTAGACCTTTCTGGAAATGGGTCAGAGGGCTTCGGAGGTCTTTGGTCATCTTGATCTCCCAGTACTGAGTCGGCTTTTTGGTCCGTGCCTTTTTCTTGACCTCATTCTTGCGTTTTCGCTGTACTGTGTTGTGCTTATCTCCAGGAGCCAGAACAAGGACGTTTGTTCCAGAAAACTGCTGCCCTACCTCTGTTCCCTTCTCCAGCCACATCCTGTTACTTCTCACAGGCTGTTATAACCACACAGAGCTATCCAGCTATTGGTGTTTGAGACATATACCCCTTATCTCCTGGGCTTCTACAGCTGTATTTTCATTTCACTGTAGCTAGTTTGGCATATATGAGGAAAAGAGATGAAATATCTTCGTAATCAATGGTTATGAAGGTTTAAGAGAGGAAAAACTAAAATAAAACAATTGGCCAGCTAACCACATCCTCAGAAAACCTATACTGTAAGTACTGTGAGTTTCTCAAGATTCCTTTCCTAAGCAATTCCAGGGGCATAGTTCTGGATCAGGCTTTTTCTTCCCTTCTACTGCTCAAACATCAGTGTACAAACCTGTGTCTGAAAATTTAAGTGAATCAAAGCTGGCAATGAATCAGTGAATCACAGGGCAAATATCTTCTAGGTAATCTTCTGTTTTTTTAAGATGTGAATGGGATCATGACAATTCTTTACTCTGGATAAATTAATTCTACTTTTCTTAATCTCTTTCTACTAATTATTTCTAAATAATTCTGTCAGTGGGGCTGTAGAAAATGCAGCCTGTTGATGCTAAGATAGGAACTGTGTAACTTAAAAAAGTATGTGTATGCTTCCCGACTGCAATAAAAAAAGAACTTGAACTTACAGTTCTAATTGTCTGGCTTTTCTTTTTTCCTCCAAGTTACTCACAAAGGTTTTCTTCAGTGTATTTAGTATAGCGTTAAACTCAGCACCCAAGTAGGTTAAATATTAACCTCTTCCTTCTACGTAATGGTTGTATCCATACATTGAAAAGTACTTCATCTTGAATCACGTCATTTTACAGATAAGAGCCCTTTTCTGGCATTACTTGCTTTTCCTAACAACGATATAAAATTTACATCAAGTTTAATTCAAACAGCTTAGAGCTGTATGGAAGACAGTCTGTGAATTAATTGTTGCTTTTATACTTGCAAAACCAACATGTACAAAAGTCTATTTCGATCGTTGATTTTAACTCCCTAGAGCAAGACGTTTTGATGGCTTGATTTTTTTGTATTTTTTTAATTTGGAAACAAATAAGCTTTGTGACCTTTTATATTACTTTAAGTGATCAAAGAAAATCCCAATGTGTACGTGGTTATTTTGATTTTTAAATAAAATTCATATTGGCGCCTACTACGTCAAACATTCAAATAAAATACAAATTCTCACAGTTTTAACTTACATCAAAGATGGAAATCATTGTGTGGTTTTGGAAACCAAAGCAATTCTAAGATAGACACAGTTGGTTTTTTTTTATTTGACAGTGTGTTTCATACACTTAGTAACATCAGTGTGAAGTTGAAAGTGTGTGTTCTAATGAAGGAGGAAGACTAGGGGAACCTGTATAGTGACACTTTAGGATTAAATTCAGCTAGGTGACACAGTTACTTACACTTGTAATGAGTTATTATACAGCAGAAGAAAACTTTAAAAGCAATAAAATTCCTCATTTTTAGATGTGTATATTACAAAGTACTGTTTCTTGAATTTGTTGTTAGTAATGCAAAATATCTTGTACATTTTCCTGCAGGTCAGTGATAATAGTTGGGTTTCTTTTGGCAGGTTGTCAAGTTGTTAAGTAACAAAAGATCTCAAGCTGTTGGAATATTAATGTCTAGCCTTCATTTAGACATGAGGGACATTCAGCATGGTAAGTGAAATAACTATCGATAATTCTCAGATCACATAATTGATAATCTGGAAATGGTAATTATTTATATCTTTGATATGTAAAATAAATTAATATGAGGCCTTTTATACACTCATTTTTTTCCTGAAAACAGTTTGCTCTGACATTTATTTTCTCCTTTCAGCATCAGTTATATAAGTGGTATATAATATAGACACTTTGAATTTTGGTCTTTCTGAGGAAGAAAGAATGATACGTTGCTTATTTTAATTCAGATAGCCTTGGGACATATCCAGAAAATTGAATTATAATGTTTAATTTATTTGCTTTATAAAATAGTTTCTATATTTAGTCTAGCACAAACTGTAGAGTTCTTTCATCTTCAACAACATTTTTTATTAAGCAAGATCTTTTGGGGGAGTGTAATAGTTTTCACATTTATGCTAAGAGACAGTAGTGCAAAAAGGTGAAAAGTGGAATTGCATTTATATTCAGAGCATCCCTTATGTTTCCCATAGGCTTTGGATAGATTTGAAGCAGATTGAATTATCCTGTGAAGTGCCAGCCTATCTATTAAATAAATGTGGTTTCAAGTATAACACAGACTTCATAAATCACAAAAACATCTTGTGAACTTTCTAGGCAACATATTTACAGCCATGCGTTCAGTTTATTGTGATTTGCTTATTTTGTGAAATTATTCATAAATAGAGCAAATTTGAGAGCACTCTGTCAGCTAGTGAGTAACTCTTAATCACAGTTTTAAGTTTTTATTAAACTGTTTTGATGGTTACTAGACTTCCGCAAGCTGAAGCACTTAAGATGGTAGTCATAGAGCAAGGCGCCAGTACTGGCGCCAAGAAGTACTTGGTATTTCCAAAGCTGGCAGATGTAGTTCAGTTAAGTCATAGAGCAAAATCTGAAAACAATGATATGGTCCTTTCCTTCAGTCAAATATTCAACTTGGTTTCAGTTAATAATGAAAACCTTATGAAAAAAAGGAGTCCGCCTAACATCTGTGTCTGTGGTAAAGCCAACGCAAGTTCATTGAAAATTTGCTTGCTTAACATGCAACACTAACAATAACATGGCATGAATGTCAGTAGTTGAAGGGGTCAAACAATATTATGCTTAACCTTTATCCTATTACAGTATTAAGCACACATGATCATCTAAGAGCTGTGTGCAGATTTTGTATATTCCTCTTTCAATAGCTGTTTTCTAAAACCAAAATCTTTGCAAAGGGGAATTTAATAATTCTCTTATTCCCTTGCTGTGCAGAAGTGATTGAACAAACATGAGAAAACTTTTGTCTGGTGGCAGAATTTGTGGAAATGATTGGAAGATCCTGGTGCTAAATTTTTTTTTTAAAGAACATAAAATAGGCATGGAGGAAAAGTGGTGAGCAGCAGGAAAGAAATTTGCATGATGGGGGCAAGGAAAAAAGAGATCTCGCCAAGAAGTATTTCTGGCATCAGTCACTCCATGCAGAGCCCTCTGAGTGATCTAACTATAGAGCCCATGCAGGAATTATAGTATCGCAATCCCAAGTGATTCAGTCTATACCTTTATGTAGGCACTATTTTTACTTCCTTGTTAAAAAGAAAAGGTTTTACATGTTTTTGAGTGTAACAGTGTATTGGTTTGTCTGCTGCAGTTCAAATCTACTAACAAGAAGGTGCTATCAAAAATTCAGATAATGATAAAGAGTGCCTCTACTAGCAAAAAAAATCAGTTGATATACTTGTGTGTTTATACATTAATATTTAAGTTGTATGAAAATGACTACAGAAAAAAAGAGATAAATGTTGTTTGTCCCATGGCCAAGGGTCTTAGTAGTGGTCTTGAGGTTTTGCCATGCTTAATGTATGTGGACATGTGCGTTTACACATATCTCACTCAGTACAATACAAGCAATGTTTTTTCATAAATCTTAAATGCAGTCAAATGAAACTTCTCCCTGCCCCCCTCCACACTCCCCAAATTTGTGGAGCCAAGCAACTTTCTTTATGGACTCTCTTATAAATATTCTCTATATTAAACACTAAGCATATCTCTGGTATGCACTGTTCATGCAAGTTGCAGAAGAATTGGGTTTTGGTTTTGTGTGTTTTTTGGGTTTTTTTTTTTACTGGCCATAGAAAAGCATCCAGAAGAGAGAGACACTTTCAATGCAGTGTGATATTCCATTTCTTGGTTTGTATGTTATTGTGAGGGTTTCTTTCTAGTTCTTTAGAAATATTTTTAAATGGCACATGAACGGAAGGGAAGCAAATTTTGCTGGGTACTAATTCACCTAATAAATTTAGGATTTCAAGTTTTAAATTATATTGTGTTTAGATGAAGATCTTAAAATTTTAAGTTGAGACCTGGTCAAATGTTGATCCAATGTCCTGTAAATTTTATGTTGTTTGGTTGGTGGTTTTGGTGTATTTTTATTTGCTTTTTAAGATACAAAACAATGACGAACTATTATCTGTAAGAAATAATCCTTGATGAAAGATTGTTTTGAAATCTTGAACATGTGAATCATTTAAGATATTTTCTTAACTAATCTTGAATACTTAGGTACTTTTTCATGCATGTGTGATCAGATGGCATTTAACGGAATATCCCATAATATTGAAATACATCCTAAATAGATTTCTTCAATGATATCCTTTTAAAGTGTCTGTTTGTAGAATTTCATTTGTCTGCTTCCTGCTTTGAAAATAGGTTTAGTAAGATAAACTTCCAGACCCTGTCTGCTCTTAAAATATTTTTAAAGTGTGAAAGAATTAATAATCAGAGCACATTTTGTCTGAACTCTATTATGTCTTTCTAGTAGTGCTTTAAGGTAGGGTAGAATAATTTTTGTTGTTATGGGTTTTTTTTTTAAGTAGATTCTAATTGCTAACAGAACTCCCAGTTATTTTATGCAGTCAAAGCTAGAACTGTAAGAAATGTTGGTCTCTTTAGTCGCAGCCATTTCTATGTTATTAGTACAAAAATGAGTCCTCGTGGTTTCTCTGGTTTCACACAAGGTTTTACTGATGCATGTTTTTTTGCAGTCATCTATCAACTGTGCAAAACACTTTATCCAGGCGTTTTGCTTGCTTTTGTATTTTCACTATACCGCGAATATCCTTTGTCCAGTATTATATTCCCACTGGAGATATTGTTGTATTTGGCTGCGTGATACGGCCAAAGTTTGAGAAATGCCAAACAAGCACTTCTTACATATTTTTCCTTTATAGTTCAGATTTTCTTCTTAGAGAAAAGACTTGAGTTTTAACATTAATCTTTTGGGTTTTTTCATAATATTTCAGAGATGCAAATTGTGCATAAATTAGAGATCCAAAAAGATTCCAGTTAATTCCTTAGAGCAATCTATGATGAACACCCTATATAGTAAAATATAAATACATGTTAAGCCTGTGTCTGTGTTTAGGGACCATGTCTTGTAAATAAGATATCTCTTTTTGTTCAAGTTGTCTGCAGCACTTGAAATGGAACAACTGTTTGAAATTGTAACAATTTTGCAGAAAATAGGACTGTCAGTAACTTCTCCAGTCCCCCTGCTTATAAAGATATAGTTTATTCTCCTCTGTGTTTACAGCTCTCATTAAGTGCTGTAAGAATAGCAAAAAGTTCTTCTCTGTGTGTGTAAAAATAGAAGGAAAAAATGAAACCGAAGATATCAGCCAAGAAAAAAAACCAAATGTTGTATTTCAGGCAGCTAGATATTACATTTATTACACACTGAGATTTGTATCTAGGAGTTATTTCCTATATGGAAATTAATATTTGGTTCACCAAAATCATCTTAATTCTGAGCATGCCTTGCAATTGTTGAAAGTAAAAGTCTGTCAAAGATGACATATGCAATTCTCTGTCTTTTCAAGTTGTCTGTAAACTTTTACAATTCAGAAAGTTTCTTTTAACAGGGTTTGTCATTTCAGGCATTGTATTGCTGCAATACTCTAACTATATTTCTGTACGGTTTTGCATACCACATTGTGATTGCCCTGGCTCTGTTGGAAATAGTTTGAAGATTTCTGCCTCTGAATTTTGGACCACCTGCTCATATCCTCATTTAATAAGTAAATTTTCCCCCCTCTCTGAGATACTGGTAATCTGCAGAATTTGATGGAACTACCTGTCCCACTCTAATAACTGAGGTGGGGGGAGGGAGGAAAAGAAGGCTTTTTATTACAATCCTCAAGTCGTTGGTCAGTGGTACTAGAAAAGGATATTATATATAAGAACATAATAGGGAACGTAGTAGTAGGGAACAAAGTGTAGGTATATTGACCTAACAGCTGGTAAGGACTAATGCTGTAATTGGGATTTGAGATTATTTTACTGGAAGTTGTATCTGTGGCAAAGTTTGCTCTGCATACAGCAGTACAACTTTGAACAGTAAAGGTATCTTCTGCCCTGAATTCAAGACAGATGTGCAGGAAGTGAACATACTTTAAATGTTAGTAAGAAAAATAAATGTTTATTCTTTACTATTTAGCTATTAGTGACAAAAGAACATGAGAAAATCTTGGTTTTGTTTTCTTACTTGACAGCTCGCACTGACACACAGAAATGATGAGCAAGAATAGACTTTGTCAAAGGTTTAACTAAACGATTTCACTTCAGAAAGATGATAAAATGTCTTTTACGCTGCATTATTTCAGTGTTCTGTGCAGGACTTATTCACACATTGAACTGTCATGTAGTCTAGGTTCATGAGATGCTCTACGTGGAAAACAATCAGGAAAGAATGACTCAATATCTGGAAAATAAGACTCAGAATTAGTTTATTTTATGGAATGTCCAGAGATGATCTGAGCATTATTTATCCTAACAACAATGTATGTGTGTAAGCACAATCATTTGAATCTCATTATACCCATTCTTGACAAATATTTCAGTATCTTCCCAAATGACATTTTATGGTTTAAACAAGTTATAGGAACAAAATAATAGAAGATTAGATCAAGTTTTTAGGCCACTGTTATACTAGGAAAGAATCCTAGTTTTAAGATTGCTTTAGAATTTCCCAAAATCATTATTTCTGTCCATTTAAGGCATAGAAAAAAATGTTGGCTGTAGGAACATACACAGAAGGTTTTTCCGTCACGTGGCAAGTCTGTATTTCGTTATTAAATGAATAATCCATAGAGTGATTGCAGTCAGTGTAGGTTCATTATAAAGTATGAAACTTTACCTGTTACTTCTGGTTTAGAGAATTTAAATTCTCTAATAATAATTTTTCTTAATCAAATATTGTGCATGCAGACACCCAAAAATTTAAAAGAATATGGTTTAAGCTTCCCCCCAGTAGGCTTTCCAACATCTATTTAGATTCTTCTGAGACATCTCCAAGTAAAGACTGGTTTGGTTCTGCATTTTCCCGTCTTGTGAACTACCACTTCCTCAAAACTTCACACCATAATTCTCAGTTTTATTCCTCTATTTCTTCTTGGCTTTATGCTCCTATATTCATTACGTTATGCCTGCTGTTAGACTGTATGCTTATGATTTTTATTTGCTTATAATTACTTTACAAGCTCCTATTGGGAAATTATTGGTAAGGAAAACAATGGAATACAGAAAATTACTTCTATAAAAGATAGACCAGAGTTAAATTAGAGTGCCACACATATGTATTGCTGCAGATGATTCTGTTGCTCTGATGCTGTTAGTATGCCCACTGTGTTCTGTATTGACCAGTGAGTTTGAGGCTCTAGTCTGGCCACTCCTGCCAGATGCAGTTAGGGGGGAAGGACAACAAAGGTTCTTGGAGTCAGGTGTGGTTTCCAATGGATATGGTATGAATCCCCGAGCTGTAGGTAAAGGCCCTGAAAGCTTGCCCTTAGTATTTAAAGTCTTCCCTCTATATTCTGAGATTTTCTGAAGTTTAGTTCACAGTGACCAGAGGCCAATAAAGCAATAGCAGCAGTTGTTAAGGGAAAAATACAACCTTGGTTATAATTTTCTTTTAATATATGTGCATTACATCAAGATAATGAAGGACAGGAATAATCTTATTGTCAAGAAAGAAACTGAATGCTTTATGTGATATATCTCTTTGGAATTTACACTTAAAAACAAATTTATAAAATTAAACCATTTTTCTGTAATGCCAACTGCTTTTTAAAGAAGTTAAGTTTGGGGTTTTAAATGAAGAAAATTATATTGAGTTTTTTCACAATATTTGAATCAGTAGAAACTAATTACTGCCACATTGGATAGTTTGGATAATTAAAAATTTTTGTTGTTGTTAGGAACATATGAATGTAATTTAATAGAGAAGTTTTGTAAGAAAATGTAACTGCATTGTTTGTCTGTTGCTTCAATTGAAACAGTTTAATTTTTTTCTTGGAAGTCAGATCTAACTTTGAAAACTTGAGAGGAAAGTTTCAGGAAAGTTCTGTTCTCCCAAAAGAAAAAAAAACAGTACTGTTATTTCTCATTTATGTGTTGTGTACTCACTCAGAAGAGGGATGATTACAGAATTCTAAGCATAAAAGCAACAAAATGTGTGCTATTAGTATTAGTACCATGTAAAAATCTAGTGCAGGGGAGGAGAAAAAGAGCACCTTGTCTCTCTTCCATAGCAGAAATATTTTCCACTGGTCATACTCTTATATGCTGAACTACACAGAGGTTTTAGCATTATTAAAATTTAGAAACACTTATTAATGGATTGAGACCTTCCAATAATCCTTTTTTTTTTTTAAACTGAAAGTTTAGAAGAAAAGTTTGCTTGCCACAACAATCCACTTGTGATTTGTTCATGTGTGTGTTAGGTTTGAATATGTTTGTAGACACAAAAGATTTGTATTCAAAAATTAATGCCACTTACATGTATATAGCTGTTAATCTAATTTAAATACAAGGTATTTAAAATGAGGATTTAAAAAAATGTGAACGATGAATCCCTTTTTTCTTTTTCTTTTTTTTTTTACATTCACTGTACCTACACCTGTATTTTTCTTACCATTCTTTTTTTAAAAAAGCAATTAAAGCTATATGTTATCTTTGATCAAATGAAGATCTATCTAGCTTTGTACCTGATGTCCTCTGTAGGTAATCTGAAAATAAAAATAAAAAAACTAAGATGAGGGGCACTGCCCACTCATTATGTAACTTTTATAGGTCTCTATTTAATGTTTTTGAAAGTAGCTCTTTCTCCAAATTGAAAAGTTTATTTGGAACAACTTTCATACACATTTGTGTTCTTTTGATTTTTCCTTGTTACTAGTCTACAATCCATGGTTCTTTCTTCTCTTTGCCTATAAGGCGACTGGCTCTGCACACTGTTTTCAAAATCTATGTGCACCATAGGTCTATGCCAAGGTATCACATCATCAACTTTTGGGTTCTGTTTTTTCTGTATTGCTGCTGACATTTTTTGCCACTGTTTTTGAGCTTATGTTTTCAGAAAGTTTTTGAACCACTATTTTTTGAGCTTATGTTTTCAGAGAACTACGGAAAGTGTCTTTTTGGGGACAGTAGTTGCTAATTTTGTATGCATTACAGTGATTTTACAGCCTGGGTTCTTTTTTTTTTATCTACTTTACATGTATTGACACTGAATATTTGAGAGATCCTCTTGTATGTGTTTGTAGTCAGCTTTAAAGTGGTGTTACTATCTGCAGACATTAACACCTCACATTCATTAAACAGCACAGTAACCTGCAGAGTTCATAGTAAGACTTCTTTGCTATAGATTTGTACTTTGAAAACTAATAATTCATTTCTGTATTGATTTACTATTTTTTCAAGCAAGTTTGGTTTGTTTCTTTTTTGGTTGTTTGTTTTTGCTGTTGTTGTTGTTGTTTTTTAACCAAAGCAGACCTTTCCTCTTATACCATCACAGCATAAATTTTTCTGAATCCTTAGATATATTTTTTATAAATTCGGTATCAACCTGATCATTCTTACCTGGGCCTTTGTGGGTACTCCATTAAAGCATCACTATTTATTTGTTGCTTGTGAGTGTCTACTACAAAATTATGTGTTACCTTGCTTTTCCATTATATTGGTTTATCTGTACGTTGTTTAAAAAAAGCTGTTCTGGCTTGTAGTTTCCAGCATCCTCCTAAAGTTTTGGTCTGTGTGTTCTGAAACTTGTTCAATTTGAGACAGTGTCCGAAACATATGACTTGAGAAGTATAGAACTTGTCTGAGAACCTCTTTGACCTTTCCTCCTGTGGTTGTGAATCCTAACGCAAATACTTTGTTTAACCTTTTCTGATTCTCTTTCTTTTGTGCTCTCTTTACAGCCAGATTATCTGCATGTCCAGCTGTTTCCTGTCAGGCTTCATACATCTGATGTGTTTCAAAGCAGTTTTATTACTAGCTTTACGCATTTGGCAAGTTGGGTTTAGACCTTTTTGTTCTTGCCCAATTTACATTGAACTTACAAGACTTTGCTTTTTTTATTTTCTTTGGCTGATTTCCAATTTTAAATAATATCTTTTATTTACAGGTGTCCCCTATGCTCTTATACCTAACCATATATGTGGTTTTGAGGAGTAGCAGTACTGGGGATGTGAAAAGACAAGGGGGAAAAAGTTGTGCTTTTGAATTTTGTCAGTTGACTTTTTTTTTTTTTCCTCTGTGCCTCTAAAGAAGAATCTGTAAGCTTCCTTCTGACCTACAATCTTTTTTTAGCCTTGAAACAATCTTCTCATTTTAAGGTAATTCCTGCTTATAAAATCTAATTTTACGGTGTTACTTCTAAAAATTTTTTTCCCCAGTCCTATAAAGAAATTTCGTTAAAGGCTGGTTTGGTGTCTTTTGTACATTATTCAGAAGTAGATCAAGCGTAACTTTGCCTCTTTTGGTGAATCTGCCTAGTTACTTTGAATTGCTTTTTGACTGTAGTACCCTAAAATTTAGACTTTGCATGAGGGCTCAAAAAAATGCACTTAAGAGATTAAACCTTCTGCTATTACGTTTTCTACATTGCATATTGTCTTACAGCTTTAACTATTTAGAAGTCATTATAAAGATGCTTCTTGAGTGATCTGTAATAGGGCACTAACAGTGTTTTTTCTATTTAGGCATGTACTCCCTCCGTAGGGAATGCTGTAGATCTTTTACAACCGATTGCTTTATCTTAACTGGCTAATGCTGCCTTCGGTATTCTTCTGCTGTAACCCATTAGGGCACCATATACAACCTTGCATTATTAGTGTCACACAGACTATCGTCCTTCCAATCCATTTGGAATCCACCAGGAAATACAAATCTGCCCTTTGAAGATGTTAGAGGCTTGGAAACTACACGGAAACACACCGTACGCACAGCCTGACTTATATCCGCCGAGCTCTGCTTACCTGGGCCGCCGTGCGGGCTTTCCCCCGGCGGTCCGTTCCCCCACTGCTCCCCCTCCGCCCCGCGGCGACCGCCGCCTCCCCGGCCGAGCCCCCGCGGCCCCGGCTGGCTCCGGGTCCCCGCTCCCAGCAGCAGGTGGCAACAGCGGCCCGCGCTGCCGGGAGCTCCGCGCGCCCTTCCCGGGACACGCCGTCCCAGCTCTCGGCAGAGCCGAGCCGCTGCCCCGCCGCCTGCGCTGCGCCGGGCAGGGCGCTCGACGCTGCGCCTTCGCCCCGGTCTCCCGCTGTGCCTCCCGGTGTGCTCCTCACCCGGTGAATAGCCTCCTTTACAGAATAGCTCCGCGAGTAAGGAAGAGAAAGCATGATGAGAAGATTAGGTACAGTGACTTGCTTGCTGTATCTGTTCATCATCCATGATAGGGGAGGGTAAGAAAGAGTGCCGGGGAAATTACGGTTTTCTACTGCAAAAATGGTGCAACCTTTAGTCTGAGAGGTCACTGTTTCCCATGCTGGAGCCAGTGTAGTGGTGTTTCTGTACCTGTCACTTTAAGAGGTACCTGAATTTCTCCTACTTATTGCTCTTCTTTTTCTTCTGTTATCCACAGGCAGTGAAAGATCAGGGTTATTTCTGTTCTGCTGTTTCACAAGAAACCTCCCCAAGCCATGGGTGTTAGGTTCTCTTTCAGTGTAATGTGTTTTCTGATTTTAGTGAAGTTGTGATTGCTTTAGCCACCTAGAGATAAAATATAGCCTGATATCATTGAACTGAAGCAATACAAAGTGCCTCTGGAAATCTCAAAGTACTCAATAGGCCAAATCTAGTCATGATACTGAAATAAATACACATATGTGGTTCCAAATAACATTTGATTTTTTTTTTCTTAGACTTGTATCTATTTTGATTTTCTGCATACATGGGCATTTGGTTTTGTTGCTATCCCAGCCTTTATTCCTGGAATTCATACCAGCTTTTGAGAAACACTTTGGAGTGTAAAAAAAGATGGAACTTAAACCATAAACATGCATCCTTCTGCATTCAGCTATCACAGTATTGTGATTTGAATGAGTAAAGCTGTGTAATCTGTCATCTACCTAGCCAAAAATCTTTTTGCATTATTTTCATAATCCCACCACACTTAAAACATGGACTAAATATCACAAGATGATTACATCACTTTCTTAGCATCTGTAGCTCCTTAGTACTGTAACTTCAGAATATTTGGTGAAAGGCTTAACGTGCCTTAGTACGATGAAATCCCCAGTGTCTATCCAGACATCTGACAGGGCAGACATGTAGAATACCAGGCTACATTGAAACTGTTCTCTGCTGTGCCAAAAATAAAATTTTAATTTGATTTGGAGAAAAAATTGAGAGTATGTAATTTTATTTCAGTGAGATACTACCATCTGACAGAAGGAAAGAGAAATTTTCTTTTGAAAGGAAACCTCTCAAATGTTTTGTGTTTGTAATTCTTGACTAAGAAAATTTGTGTTTTGAGTTGTGATTGCAACAGTTGCTTTTACAGCAATTATAGGGATATGGGACCTGCTTTGCCTGATTTTTGAATCCCTGTAAGTTTACATGTAGTGTTTCCTAACTATTTCTACTACTATGGATACCGATATCACACACAACTGGCTAGCTTGAACCAGAAGCAGGGAAAGCTTGTTTCTGAATAATTATATGTGTCTTCATGGCTAAAAGAACTTGCAGTACTTTCTGTTGTAAATCATCGAAGGGTAGCAACATTCCATGTAGTCTATGTAGAATGATTTAGGCTTGGTGATGTTACAGAAGACTAGTAGAGTACTTCAGAGAGACCTAGTGAAAGGCAAATATGCCACTCAACTCTAGATTTTTAGAAACAACATTCTAAGCATTTAGTCTGGCTGCTAAATAAGGCAAGTCATGTAATACTGCCTGCTAATTTCTGCCCCAAGCTATTAGTCTGTATAAATATGAACATTTTAGCAGTATAAATGATCTTGAGTTCCAGCTGAAATTCTGACCCTTCAACCTTTTGCTTTATTTGAAGTTGCTGATAGTTTTGCCATTGACTTTGGTGAAGTATTTCATAGAAATACTTTAAATGGTGGAGAAGTCAATGTATCCCATGAAACATTGTTCAAAAGGTAAATTTCCCTCACTTTCAGCACTTAAAATGCTGTTTCCATAGTGAATTTGTCAGATTAATTTACAAGTACCCTTCATTCTTCCCTGCTTTTTGTCTGTGAAATTAAAGAACCATTTCAGATATCTTCTCGTGCAGGTATGTAATCAGGTTGCTTCTTAACTTTCTTCTGTAAAAGTTAAATAGATCAAGCAATTCAACAGAAAAACAAGTTCTTGAGGTTATTCTGCTGTCTCCTTTGTTGGTCTTTTTGATATTACACCAATTCTAGCTCTAATCCAAAGATTGTTTTAACTTCTAGTCACTCCTTGGGAGACAAGGAGTGTTACATTAACCGTTGATCATAATTGCAACAAGTACAATTAAAACAGGTCTTTGGACAAGCTTGAGTCTGCTCAGGAAAGAGCAGCTCTCCCATTTGCATTGCAACATGGATTTCCCTGAGGATTAATCACTATTTTTAATATCTTTCTTTTCATTGTTGATAAAGATACAGTTATTTTGCAGTAAGCTGACAGCAGATTGCTATGAAAGTCCAAGATATTCTCCTTTCTGGTATTGTTTCAAGAGCAATTAAATTTTCAGATCTATGAGCTAGGCATTTATTAGCTTATTTAGTGCTCACAAGTACTTTAATGTAAGCATTCTAAATTGCCAACTGGGCACACCTGGACCTCCATTACTATGTACTAACTGTGGGTAAATCGAGAGCAAAAAAAAAAAAACTAAGATCTCAAGTTATCTGCTTAATGTAGAGAATCTATGTTTTGGAAAAAAAAAAATGTGTGTTAGCTATCTGCCCTGATAACTTTATCAAATTCACTACCAGATGATTCCAAATAAATCTCTTCCTCCTCCTCCTGCTCCTGCTCTTTGTTTATACTTATAATTTAAAATGTGCTCCATAAAGCGTGAAAGAAAAATCTTCTCTTTGCTTACGGACTGGACTACTCAGAGTTAGCCATGGCTTTGGTTACTGTGAGCTACTCTAATAAAAATATATAAGATGGAATTAAATAAAAAATCAGCAAATTTGAATTCTGAAAAAATCCATGCGTAATTTAAAGTCTCAATTCATTCAAACCCTGAAGGCTTTTTTGTACTCCAAACAAGCCTTGCTAACACCTTGCAGTTACACTATCAGTGGTACAATAATTAGTCTGTGGAACTCCTGGTCTTAATATAATTGAAACAGAGATTGAAAAATGTTTGAGCCTTTGTGGATCTAAAAGAAAAATCAAACACTAACATGCAGGAAACTGAAATTTTATGTCACTTGAATCATGAATTTAAAGCTATAAATCATATCTCTCTGCAGACAGATTGATACACAATGTCAGATCTACTGCATATGTGCCTGTGCAGCTGATGTTTGTACAGTTTGTTTTTATAATGTGAACTGTAAATACATACTGTTATGTAAACATCCCCAAAACATATTCCTCTGATTTTATGTTCTAGTAGTCTTCTCGCAAAAAAGTTACATACTTGACAGGTATAACAAGTTTCCTTTTGAGAACCTCTAAATGAAATGCCTATGCCATGCTGTACTATCTTAACCAGAAAGTGAAAAAGCTTAGTAGAAGCTGCTGTTGAAATAAAAGTGAACAGCATTGGGTTTTTTATAGCAGTAATTTTGTTTTCTGTAACAGAATTTCTTACATGTAAAATATATCCATATTTTATATTTATATTAAATATAAATTTTAATTTTATATTAAAATCTTGTTCTTGAAACAGTTTAAAAATACATGTAAGGCTCAGGAAGTTTGCCTAGTGAACAACAACCTCCTAGTATAAGCATAAAGCACAATTATAATTTTTAACTTATTTAAATGTGTCCTATATCATTGGCATTTTTGTGCTATGCTAAGCCTTAAGTAGCATTTTGGGCGTTCTCATAGTAATCCTTTTCAGTTTGCTGAAGATCTTGAATCCTGCCAGTCAGTCTTGCACTTCAAATTCACTTCCCAATGACCAGCCCCTGGCAGGTTCATTGAGTCTGTTTGCTCCTCTATGCACTATAGTTTAAAATAAGCATAATCTGGTAAAATGCCAATCTTTTCTCAACCTCCCTATATCCCACACCCATGTTTTTTTCACCTGCCAAATTCAAACAAATCTTATCTAAACAATTAAGATAAGCATTGAAGTACTCTCTATAGTCAAATCAGCAAACCTCTCAAAACCAGAACTGAAATACAATCTCTCTAAATTAAACAGTCTACAATGGCAATCATGTTTGTATTTAAACATTTTATTCTGAAAGGATTACAGCATTACTCTCCACGTTTTTTTTCCTGCCTAGACAAGAAGGCGACATACTGAGTCAAACAATATATGTGTTCTCTATGAACTGAACTTGCACACTCTTTATAAACAAACTGTATAGGTGTATGAAGTTAGACTTCACTTAATCAGTAACTGCTGTCCTTAACATAGTAGGCAATTGTTTGAAATGTTTGTAATGTAACTGTTTATATCAACTATGTTCAGCTATATAAAAAATCTAATGATATATTTTATTTATTGTATATGTGAATATATATTTACATGTGTGTAAAAAAGCACTTGATACAATTTGTTTATCAGGTATACAAATTAGAGGACAGGAATGTTAAGGACAAGTGTCTAAAAATTGAATAGTGTTTATAAGAGGGTAATCATACTAAAGATTCACTCCTTTCAAGAAAGTTTCCTACCTCTGTTACTTCACATTTTGGAAACGCATGTTCTTGCTTAATTGATTCTTATTTTATTGCTTCCTAGAAATATGAGTGCATATTCTTGAAGGTATTTAAAATTTTTAGGTCCTTTAAAAAAGGCGCAATTGAAAGCAGCAGGTCAGCTTAATCCATGGCTTCTGCTTGGAAATTTTGTTTACTGTTCTGGTTTCTTACACAAGCTTTAGATCAAGGTGAATTACTGCCACAGTAAAACTGTGTGCAAGCATTCTAAGTGCTGTTTCTTGCCTCTGATCCATGCTGTATGTACTTGTGTTGAAGATCCAATCTCCATTGTGCTTTGTGCACTCAGAGCTTTCATCCTGAGAATGTTAGAGTATTTGCTAATAGATAAACATATCACAAAAGTACTGAGGACAAGAAGGTAGATAATAATATGAAATTTTTCATTTATGCTAACTCTACCCAGTGTAGTCATACCCTACCTACCCATTATCAGTGGGGTTTTTTTTTGCTTGTTTGGTTTTTTTCCTGCAAGTTGTGCAAGTCCAGATACTCCTGTTTAAAAATTCTTTTATTTCACTTATTTTCTAAGAATCTTTAAAAATACACAGTCATGACCCTTGTGTGTTTGCTGCAGCTTCCATTAACACAGGGACATTTGGTTTTAGCATTGTTAGGTAAGCACAACATTTATTTCAAAGAGGTCCATTTGGGATTTAGCTTTCTGCATTGGAGATCCACATTACTGTTACTTAAGTTGGCTGTAAATCTGGGTTTACTTCTCAAGAACCTTGACATTACATCATAATATAATCTTTATAGCAGCAAAGGAAGCCATTGTACTTTAGTCATCTTTTAAGGCTCTCTGGGCTCTTGTGTTGATGAGAACATTGAGACATATTTTTTTTCTTTACTTCTGAATTAAGCAGTTTGTCTGTCAGTCATTCCAAGGAACCTGGTGAAATTGTCTACTTTGAGACCTTTTTTTCTATTTTGTTTGTATTTGAATGTGTGGTGTTCTTGGATTTTCCTCTAACGAACACTTCCATTTTGTAGTCAGTGAACAAAAAAAATTTTATTTATTATTTTTCTGTAATTTGTTGTCAGAAACATAAGTTGATCAGGCTATATACTGTCTGACTTATTTTTCTTGTATCAGAATTTCCCATTGTTTAAGGTTTTGCCAGTATGTTAATTTTCGAATGTTGTTGGATTTTGACCACCTGCAACTTACTGTCTGTACATTATTCTTAGAGAAGCTATTGTATTTAATTATTTCAGAAATACTAATTCAAGGAAGATCATACCATGTGACACATTGGACCTACTCATCTATTTATGTTCCTTTTTTCCTTCCAAATATCTTTTTTAGATAATTGAAAATTAATATATATCATAAAATTTGGTTGAATGAATTTTAATGCTACAGGTATGTCCAAAATTATGTAGTAATTTTAAGACTCTGTTTATGTACGGCTTACTATGTTTATAAATATTGATATAGGTTCTCAATAACAACAAAGTCCTTTTTTGTTGTAAGACTCGTTGATGCCTTTTCTGTTTCTTTCACTCTTCAGGTTGGGGTAATATTCCTGGGATATAGATGGTCTAAGTGTTAACATGGAACAGAATTATTTGGGGATGAAAGTCTGGAAAAAATACCAGGGAAGTTGTAATCTCTCAATATCCTTTAAGCTTGCATGTTAGAGTCACGTGATGGGCAAAACAGCTGTGAAAATCCCCAAATCTGTGCCACACACAGAACTGTGTGACCAGAGTACTGTGATTAGTTGCTGTAGAAGTAGGAGGTCTTTCGCTCAGTGAAGAAGAATCAGTCTGCCTTTGTATTTTGCTGTACTGACTGCCTGCATGCTGCCATTTGATAGAGAAGATGTGAAGTCTTGCGAAAGTTCTTTGTGCACTTCTGGAGAAAGAGGGCACATGTAAAAGTGAAGAGGGAAAGATGTGCAGGAGGAAAAAGGAGTGGCCTCTTAGGGCAACACTGCTTGGTTTTTGGAAAAGCCCGTTGAGGTGGAAATAAGCATGAAGAACTTGGGTGGGTGATTTGCTTGTTTATCTCCCTGAAAGATGAATCTGAGTACAGCAGGACATGTTCAGAGGTGGTTTTACTTCAGCTACTGCTTCTTTCTCAGGAGTTAAACTGTAGTCTTTTATCAGTCAAGTAGGATTTGGAAAATGCTTAGTCAGTCTTTTGGGAGACAGCAGTGCTTCTAGGAGATTTCAAGAAGGAGCCACTTAAGTTTAAATAGAGTCCAGAGACAGAAAATCTTGGGAGGCATACTTGGAAAGGCCAGAGATATGGAGTGTGATTTGAAACTGCTCTGAGAAAAGGGAAGGCATAAGACTAACCATCTGACTGAATATAAGTTTCATGAAAATCATTCATATGTAAGATTGCGCTGATGAGAGTTCTATGGCATAAAAATTGGATCCAAAAGGTTGATAATTCTTTTTTCTTCTTCCTGGAATTCTTCTCAGTGGGAAACTTTGAATTTTGGCCTTTTAATTTTAAAAAGAAATTCCGAAGTTTTGGACTTTGAAATGAAATAGAGTTTCCAAGGACTGGCTAGCTGTGGGAAGTTGTCTTTTTTCTTACAGTTTATGTATGTGGTACTATGGGTAGATAGAGATTCATAGCCACAGGCAAGTGTAGGTTTGCTGTGTCTATATTGCCTATCAATTTTGCTTTAGTGGTAGCTGATATTTCACATGACTCTAGATATAGGAATAATGAAAAGCAATGATTTGTCCTACAAAAAAACCCCACAGCTATTTCCTTTGACGGTCTTCCTGAAAATCCACTGTGTATCCTCTACCTTCCTGCTGCTGGTGTTTTCTCATACATTTCCTCTTCAGGATTATATTCGTTGGCAAAATTTTGGTCTTTTCAATGGCTTGGTTACTGTGTTCCTCTGAAGACTTGTGGGCGGTGATTATTCATTGTGTTCGGTTTATTTTTTTGTGGTTTGGGTTGGGTTTTTTATTTATTTATTTTTTTTAATTTGTGTCTCTATTCTAAATTGTCTTCTATGTATATGGGAGAAGATCTATCTGTTCTTGTAGTTCGGATATGCCTCTGAATATGATTGTGTGCTTTACACTAATCTCACTTTTTTAGCAGCGACATTATACTCCTGTCAGGGGATGGATCTTCTATACTTGTAAATTAGTTGATATTATTAAAAATAGTAAGTCTTTGTCCTCTGCATGTGTTTTTTGTCCTTCTAGTTTCAAACTAGTATCTAAGTTGACTCTGTTATTGTGAGTTTTCATATATATATTTTTTTAATTCTATTTATATTTTAGAAATACAGAGTCAAAAGGAAACTGCCATTCTGCTAAACCTTCCATATTCTGCAGTCAGATAATAAGATAACATTTCTGTCCCAAAGATACCAGTTTAGATTTCCATGTAGATTGTGACCAAAACAGTGACAGGGTCAGGAAAGTTTAAGACCAACAAGAGTTTCCCAAATCCTTTAATTTGGCTATACATCCTTTGAAACCTCTTCTTCTCCTCTGTCCTTTATAGTATCAAGCAGTCATTTGTGATTGATCTTCCACCCCTCATTTTACTGGATGGGTTTTCTGTAATCATCTGTTGACCATGGCTAGCTTAAAAAGAAAAAAAATATTGTTTTGTAATTATTTTTATTTTTTTCTGTGCATCTTTCTGTGTGTATCTGAACATACTTGGTTAGAATCTGATTTAATCATATGTATATATTTGTATATATATATAAAATTATATATATGGACTTCTAATACTGTAAAATTATTTGGGCTTGAAACTGGTGCTGGCTTGGTGGTTTTATTGGCAGCAGTGGCAATAGGAATGCAAGAAAATAGCAGAACTGTGAAATATGACAGTAAGAACAAATGAGTTCTTACTACCTGGGTCTGATGTGATTAAAAGAAAGTAATTTCTATTAGAGCAAAACCCAACAGATTCTTCACTTTCATAGTAGTCAAGAGTAAGAAATGTCAATGCCAATTTTGGGAAAAAAAATTAAAAAATCACTTTCTAAAATAGTGACTTAGGTGAAAATATCCAGCAACTACAAGACTAATATAACCCCTTTTTCAACTGTTTGCACTAAAGTATACTGGAATTGTAGCATAGCTAAGAATATTTTCATACGAGGAAATTAATATTTGTCTATGTTTTGCCATTATTTTGCCACCACACATGGAATCCTTTGGTTAGATATTTTTACAGTCACACTGATTGTAGGGAGGGGGCATGTTTAGCTTGGCTACATAAGGAAACGTTGTTTTTATCAGTTCAAGTTGTCTAGATAATTGAATTAAATATGCAATAGTTGTGATTTATTTGGCAACTATCATGTTATGCATTAAAGTGCTGCAGTATTGCCAAGGAACAGAAGCTCCTCTCCTGATTCCCTCCTAAGTGGGAAGAGCAAACCTATGGTGAACATTGAAAAATCCTAGTGAGATGTTGGAGTGCTATCTATGAATGTTTAGATGAAACATATAGAAATGTATTTGTCCTGGGAGGAGAGGACTTGACGGATATATACTAGAAGCTAACTTCTCCATGTCCTTGTCCCAGACTGATTTGTTTTAAGCAGCTCCCTGAAGTATGTACACTCTTCTACATACCTGTTTTGTTGAAAGTACACAGACCTGGCACCATAGTGCTTGCCAGGCATTCTCTTATCTCCTGCAAGCATTCAAACAAAAGTGTTCTATTTCTCCCTGAGTAATCCGTGGGTGATCTTAACATTGAGCAAAAGTCAGGACTGGAACTTATTTCTTAGAACAGTAGTAGGCAGTCTCTGGAAGAAAGGGGAGGGGGTGGAGCAGGGTTCAGAAGACAGCCACAACTCAAAATAAATAACTGAAGGGTTGTGAGTGTGTCCATGTATGAAAACATTGCATAAGCATAAAAGTGCTGAAATGTTAGGCTAATACAAACTGAGTTTCATAATATACCCTGGGTTTAATAAAGCTGGTTTTACATATGTGTTTTCTTAAAGTAGAGCTCTCAAACCAATCTACACCCAGTTTCTGTTTGCGTGCTAATTTTAGTCTCCAGTTCTACGAGGCAAATTTGGCATGTTTTTAAGCATACAGTCTTATTGAGCAATAAGATTTGTTAAATACAGTGTATAATACAGTGCCTTGTATACAGAGCATCTTTAAGTCTCTTTTGCAATAATTATTACGCTCTGGTGGGGGAGAGAAGTTTAAAAATATCCTAAATAATTAATAGCAGCTTTTTCATGTGCCCCCTCCCCCAAAATAAAATGAAAAAAGTGGTAGCTGTTACACTGGCATTATCTGATACATTGCTTTCTGGTAAGGGAAAAATAGAAAAAAAAAATTTAAATATTTTTTTCTGAAAAATTTAAAAATTTCCTGGTTATTTTGTGGTTTAGTCCTGAAAGTTAACTTCATGCCCTGCTTAGAGGTACAGTGTGGCCTGCTTAGTTTAATCAAGAGCAACACTTCTTTGTTTATGATTTTCTTATACTACAACTAAAACTATGTCTCAGCTCTGGAAAGGGGAAACATGATGAGTCCCAGACTCAGAGTGGTATCTCTAAATGCTTTAGAGCAATCGGAAACACATGAGCTTGAATTATATTGTCTGTAGTCTTTAGGTGTATATACAGAATTTCTTTGTGACAGTTTAGGACATGGATTTACAGGCAAAAAGTAACCTAGGTCTGGGTTTCTATATCTCATCAATGTTGCAATCTGTAGATTAATCTTGCCTAGGGAATTATTCAGTTTATCGTACAAGTGCATACACTTGTGCAAAGCCCATGACAAATGGGTACAAATTAATGAAGTGCAAAATAGGAAAAAGACTGATACAGTATGCTAAAAATTATTCACTGCCATCACATATATTTTGATGCAACCTTCTAAATTTCTTTCAAGATTTAAAATCTAGATGAGAAAAGTTGGATTTATCTGGCTTTTAAATGAATGGTCACTGTGCTTGCAAAAAATGAGTAAGAGAAGCACTATTTGAAAAATAATTCTTTGTATTAGCTGAGAACAATTCTTCAATATTTGCACAAATATTTCCTGTGCCTTGTGAAATGTTCCTAATACAAGTGGGGAATCAGGGTTCTATTCCTAAAAGTGTGTCCCTCTTAAAGATTTTTCGGTTTGTTTTTTTGTCTAGGTTAGGTAGATAGAAATCACTCTCTGAACTGTTCTGCTGGGTTTTTTGATGCTGAAAAAAATACAGTATGTGTGTGGCACCAGAATTGGTTGGGAACAGGAAAGACATATTTTGTATCCATACTAAAAGTGTCAGCTTAGTGCATAGAAGACTTGACCCTTGTCAGGTGTTTTGAAGTTAACTGGCTGACTTATGGATTAATGAGTTTAAGACTAAAGTCAACCAGCGACAGGAATGAGCTTTGTTGTGTGAGTGTGTGTGTGTGGCTGTGGTGCAGATTTACAAATTTTTATAATGCTTTCAGTTGGACCATGAAAGTCTGATGTAAAGCTTATCTCTGATCTCTGACTATGGCCATACTTGTGGGATTGTGTTTGTGTGTTTGGGGGGAGGGAGATGAATTCTTTAACACTTGACACCTGGCTCTACCAGGTTTCTAGTCATAGTCCTAGGAATAGCACTATTCAAGGCGTTAATAAAGTTAAAACCCTTAAGCTGTATGACCAGTAGGTCATAAAAACTATTGCTGGGTATTGTGATCAGTCTTTCTTTTACAGCTGGATTATCATCCTGACAACTAATTCTTTTTTCTTTTGTCTTTTTATAGCCGTTGTGAACTTGGACAACTCTGTGGTTGACCTAGAGACCCTTCAAGCCCTGTATGAGAATGTGAGTAATCAGAGGAAGTCCATATAATGTAGGAATACTGTGCGTCCATGTGAAAGTATTTTTAATTTGCATCAGTAGTATTCAGAAATCTTGTAGAACACGTCCTATCTTGGAATGACTTTATTTTCCCCAAAGCAATGAAAATACTAAGCATTTAAATTTCATTAATTGCCATTGTATGTTTTATATAGTGCATACATTTTTATGTAAGTAACATAATCAACATCTGAATGGCTAAACAGAAACTGGTTTTGTTCCTTTTTTTTTCTTCTTGGGTGGGGCAGTCCTTGAAGAATAGTATGAATAGACCTTGCAGTCCATGTCTTTGACTTCACTTTGTAACTTCACTAATATTGGCAATGCCATTCAATTAAAAAAAAAGTTTTGATGACAGAAATCAATATATTTGTGGAACTATAGCTTTTAATTATTGTTACTTCAGGGATTCCTCCAAAATAATTTTAGCTCTTTGAAAGGAAAAGAATTTCTCTAAGGCAATGTAATAAAAAGTAGTATAAACTTCCAGGGGCTTCCTAAATGTCTGGTAGTAATAATAAGACCCCGTTTGAGCCCTAGGTATGTAATATCAGGGATTCAGAATATGCTCAGGCATGTTCTAAAACTTCACAAAGCCAGACACGTACCAAATTCAAAAAAGTGGATCTCGGAAGCTTTTTTCTGCCTCCAGATGAGGCTGGTGAACATTCCCCCATTCCTTGAGTGCATTACCCCTGATGTGGAGGTCTGGCTAAACTGCTCTGGAAAGAGTGAAGAGGCTTTCTATATACCCTTCAAAGAACCTGAAAATATGAAGAGTAAAGCTGTGAGACACAGAATGGCATTGAAGGCCAATGTATGCTGTTGTATTGGATCCTTTATTTCCTTCATGTTGTAGTTTTGATAATGTTAACTAATTTTACACCTTTCAGATGTTTGGTTTTTAGAATTTAGCTTTTAGTGACCTCCTTTGGAATGATTTGTTGATTTATGAAATGTCTCATAAATAATCCATTTTGGGGCCCAAAGAGAAAGTAAGATCTAGTCCACTTTGTAAAAAACCAAGAAACTAAACAAAACAAAAGAAGCCCAAAAGTCTGACAAGAGCTAGGAAGGACTTTTATTTCATCCCTGAAGAACAAAGTCACTCAACTCTGCTTGGAAAGATAATGTTCAAATGGGAAACCTATTCTAACTACCTCCAAATCTCTATAAACACTTCTCATCCTTGTGCTGCAGCATTTTAGCCTGTGCTATTTTATTTGACATTATTTTTAATCTACTCTCCTACAAAGCATAGCTATATCCCATTGCACACATTCTTTAGCGTGCAAAAAATTGAAGTAATTTTATGTATTGCACATGCATCATTACAAGAGGCTGTGTTGTGGGAAATATGGAATAGATACAGCAGTCATGATCTGGTTTTGCGTCCATTCCTCTTTTATAGAGAACAAGTTTTTTTTTTTTTGGTTTAAAAAAATATAACTCTTATGTGGCTTATGTACTAATAGCGTACTATTCAAATGTTTCCTTAATTTCATCTCTAATATACTTCATAATTCTAGTATAATGGAGAATTTGCAAATTTGCAGTTCATTGAAATAACCAAATGTCATTATGTTCATTTTGTTTGTTACCCTCACTAAATACAGAAAATGTCTAGGAAATATTGTTCTGATTGAGGAAGTTATATATTAACCTCAGGCAAGACTCAAAAAGTTAGAATGCCTAATATATTTCTATGCTTTGAATAGAAAACAGATCAGTCCAATTTTATTATATTTACTTGAGTACAAGACAGAAAAAAAATACCCAAAACCACAACCAAAAAACTCAACCAAAAACCAACCAAAGAACTAAAAATCCCCTCAGTTTACTTGGAGAGAGTTTTGTATGGGAACGTGATTTTTAATCCTGAATCTTCTGTTTGATAAAACTGTATCTTGAAAGAACTATTTTTTTAGTTGACTTTTATTTTCTGTTTTTACTTTCAGCCTTTTGTCAAAACACATCACACCTTGCATTTTTGTCCCTTGTAGGCTTCACTAATTGTAAAAATATTGTTCAATAACAGTTGTAAGAAATGGTTGTACCAGAAAGCCTGGCATGTTTGACTCCTCCCTTATTTCTCAATCTCATCCTGTGTTGTAAGTGGGGTTAACTTTGCCACTTTGCCTCGTTCTTGTACTTTGTAGCCATTAACTTAAATTTTAGTTCTTAGGGTTTATTTATTGGATTGGGATTTTTTGGATTGGGATTTTTTACTGGGATATTTAAATATCACCATCCTAATTCTCAGCCTTGCTATTTGATCTTTATGAAACATATGGGAGCATTTGTTTTACAGTCTTTCTTCAGAATGTAATCATTTTTTTCTGATTGCATGTGTCTGGCATAGTGCTTTCCTTTCTTAAATGTGAATGAAATTTGGGCAGTTTCCAAACCTAAACACACCCTAATTTCAAAAGCCACAGTCCCAAGGGCTCAATTCCTGTTTACTGAGGAATTAAAGTCTTGTTAAACCACAAAGTTACTGTATACATCTTAGTGACATTTTATAAACGAAGAAGCCCACACCCCACCAAAGATCCAAGCTCTCAATAATTTATTTAATCGTATTAAGTTGTATTGCATTAAGTGAGAAGGATTTTGTCACTGCAGCACTGTACGGTAAAGTCAAATAGCTCTTAAGTCTGTTTGTGTAGATTGTTTTATAAAGAGTTGTTTAAATATGTGTTGATAATTAGCTATGTATTAAGATCTAGGCAATTTTAATAAGAGAGCCGTACTAGATAAAACTACATGTGGAACAGTTACTTTAATGTGCTTTTACAGACTCTCTAATAACGATGCTTTCAGTTTATATGACAGCTATAATCAGAGGGAGAAGGTAGATAAAATTCATTGGAGTTGTCAGTTTGCTGTATGTGGTTAGGACGTTGGTTGTGATAAAAAATGTATTGATTTGCAAATAAGTGAATGTTTACTCTGAAAATGGATAGCCTCTTAGCAGCTGGAATTGTAGCTGAGGTATCACTGAAACAAGGTACATCTGGTCCTGCTTGCGTCTTCCTTAGATCATGAAAATAATAGTATAAAAGTGGATTACAAATTGTATCAAAGAATTATCTTTGATCTATGATCTCTGGATTTGCCCTTTTCAAATCTCTTTGCATCACAAATGAAACATGTATACTTTCTTAATTTGACTTCTGGTAAATTGTCCACATTACCTTTATCTTTAAAAGACTTAGGTCAATGCTTTCAAAAACATCAAAATGCCTTTGCAAGAATGAAAGGTATCCAAAAGTCTGAAGTGCTTGACTCCTCTCTGCCACTAAGACTCAATTCTTCTGACTTCCTTTTTTTTTTTTTTTAACTAACAATTACAATGTGATGTCTTAACATTAGTAAAGAGTATAAATTGTGCCTGAGCTCTGATACACGACCCAGCTTCAAAGGAACATATTTGTTATTAACCTGGGTATCTCTGTATATCCTTGTTGTTTCAGATACTTTTGACAAGATTCCTTAGACAAATCACTTGTTTTTGAAATGTGCAACATAAACTTTGAAAATCAAGTTTGCAAAAAGAAATTTACGCCAAATTAAAAAAACCTACATACATTTAAACTGATTTAAACTCAGAGTTAAGGTTCTGTTGCAAGGAAAAAAAAACTAACCAGAAAATTATAAGATTTATATTGTGAGATGGAAAAAGGGCCCTTATGAACTTTGGTAAGACCAAATACAGGGTAGGTTTATACTCTGGCAAAAATCAGAAAAGAATTAAACTGAAGTATATTTTTGAAATAATTTCAATCAGATTTATGCTGACTGATTTTAGATATAGTTAATATCAAATTCTGATATATTATACTATTTTTTCCATTTATGATGCTATGTAATAGCTAAAATCAAGGAAATAAATAGCAGTATCATTCAAAGAGGTGCTAATTCTGTTAGATTAATGACTTTCATGAGAAACATCTATGGAATGTGTTCTTTCTTGACACAAATCTGGAGAATAATATGAAAGATTTTTTAAAATTATTCATCTGTAAATTAGAGAACAAATAGGCATTAACCATAAAGCAAACTGGTAAAAATTTTGAGAAATAATCTTCAATAATACCTGTGCAGAAGACATGTAGGTCTTATTACTTTTCTATCATAATTTAAAATACACATAAATCAGAAGTCTGGATACCTGAGCCAAAATTAGTGATCTGAAATTCTGATTGGATTTGGAACTTGGAGTATATACATGGACCTCTTGATTTTGGTGAAGAGTGTAAACCGTCTCTCTGGAGTTTTGCTCCAGCCTGCCCATGAGTGGATCATGCTTAGCCTTTGTATCTTTGACAGTTGTTACTTCTTTGCATACACAATCTGAGAATAATGGCTTATATAAGGAATAGTGAGTCTGCCTAACCTTTGCCCATGGGATTTGGTGAGGAAACGTTAACAGCTTGAACATGCATGTATGTAATAGATTGCTGTGATAAGCACTCTAATATTTCACTATGTGTAGAAGGCCAGAAGGAAGAGTACTCTCAGTATTTATTCTAAAGAATTCACAAATAATCATTTGGTTTTTAGAATATTTATTTCTCTTTAACTGTTATGAAAAAATTTTCCAGTGATTTCCTTTCACTTTAACAGAAGAGAATATACTTTACAGAGTGGTCAGAAAAACCAAAATTTAATTTAAAAAGTGTTAGTATGAGAACTTGTTTACTTTTACAAGAAGCTAATCTTTTTTCTTTACAAAAATTTACAAGTGTAAATGAAATATAAGAATTTTTTGAAGTGTTATTTGAATAAAGAAAATATCTCTTCCTAAAAAGTCACACCCGGACTTCTGTGGCTCTGATGACACAACCACCGGAAAAATGCTGCCTTTATTTGCATCCTTCCAACTTCTAAAATCTGTAGATTTCATCTGTTACCAAGAGAATTCTTAGTGACCTGTAAAGTAATGGAAGCTTTCTTTTCTTTTAACTCTCCATTCAGTAGGAATGATCTAGATGAAGTGAGGAAATGTCCCATTTACACCTGCTCCCTAACACAAAACCAAAACCACGACTTTCTCCTCAACAGCACGTGCAATATTTAAGTCAATATGTCTGCAAATAGTTGTATCTTTTCTAGTCCTCACCCTGTTTCTGGATGAGTAATCTAAGATTAAAAATGGATAAAATGTCCTGATCTTAGTATTGTGAAAAAAATTCTTCTGAGGATAGCATTATTCAAGGAACATTCACTACTGTAATTATATTCACATATCCTATGCCTGCCTTGACAGAGACTTTGTTGAAAAGTACCTTTGGAGGATGAATCCCCAAGTTTGTTTCCTCACACTAAACTGATACTGGGGTAGGAAATTCAGGAAACTAGGTGTTATGAGAGTATTCTAAAATTAAAAACTAGTAAATTAGCCCCACCCTTGTGCTTGCTAACTGAGAAAGGCGTAGAATCATAGAATCAGCTGGGTTGGAAGGAACCTCCGAGATCATCAAGTCCAACCCTTGATCCAACACCGCTGTGGTTACTAAACAATGGCACTAAACGCCACATCCAGTCTCATCTTAAAAACTTCCAGGGATGGAGAATCCACCACTTCCCTGGGAAGCCCATTCCAATGTCTGATTACCCTCTCTGTAAAGAGTTTCTTCCTAGTATCTAGCCTAAACCTCCCCTGGCACAGCTTAAGACCATGCCCTCTTGTCTTAGAGGGCTTATACTGCATGATGCAGTATACATTAATAGTTCAAGGAAGGACCAAGCTGTTCAAAGGAAGTGACCTGCTCAGCCCTGGTGGGACCATATCTAGGGCAGGATCACATCTAGGGTGCTGTGTCTAGTTCTGGCCTCCCTGGTCCAAGAGGCGCTGACATACTGGAGTGAGTCTGGTGAAAAGCCATGATGATGGTTAAAGACTTGGAGAAGTTTTTTTGCGTTTGGTTGGTTGGTTTTTAACTGGGTATCCAAGCACTGGAACAGGATGCGTAGAGAAGTACGCAGGTCTCCATCCTGGAGGGTATTCAAAACCTGGCTGGACATTATACTGAGCAACCTGTTCTAGCTGTCTCTGCTTTATGCCAGTGTTCAACTAGACAGTCTCCAGGGTTCCTTTCAAACCTCAGCCATTCTATTAATCTAGGGTACAGGTACTACCACCATTATAATTTCTTGGTGTTAAGAACAATGTTATTGCTGGAAAAAAAATTCCTGCAATATTTTCTTGTTGAAGTATCTAATAGATAAGATCAGACTCCTTTAGAGAAGATGACCTTTGAAGAACATCCACAAAATGCTGGATAATTATTAGGATACATCACATTCAAGACATATGGCCTTGTAATGATTTCCAGACTTCTTGAAGTAATGAGATGAAATCTGAATTTTTTACTGAATAACTCTTCAATCTCTTCATATTTTCTCCCTTTTCACATGGAAAGATGTTCAACAACATAAGAAAAACTGTCCAAACCTCGCTTTCTAGTTTAGGTTGCTGATGGAGCTGGCAGTATGATTTGAGATAGTTCCATATCTCTTCTGGTAGCCATGAAAAAGCATGTAAGAAAGAATGTGGGTGAAGCCCATCTTATACTTTGCCATTATTTAAGTAGTTAGAATGTAATCTTCCACTGTTGTCTTCAAGTTCTGTGGTGGAGTAAGTTAAAAAATGTGTGTAATATTTTCTTAAAGGAAGAAAAGTAGATTACTTTTTTTTTGTTTGACTCCTGTAAAGTTTCACATTTTGAATCTATTTTGAAAACCACCATGGCTGTCAAAAGAAGGGTCAGATGGAGAGATTTCCATTCCACTTTTATTCCTTTCCATGCCGTTCCATTTTCCACTATTATAGTTGGAAAAAAATAATTTCACCATAGTATGGAGCACAGGAAAAAATGAGGCTCTGTTTCTATTGATTGGAATTTTGAAGAGGTTTCCCAGTGTGCCATGGAGTTCTTCAAGAAACTAAGCAGTTTATATGTAATTTTTTTGGCTTATTAAGATAAAACTATTTTAGTTCAAAGAAATGTGCAGTAGTTCTCATATATGACAGTTCCATTATAAATCAACTAATTTTTTGTTTCATAGTGTTTTTCAAATACCAAACAAAATTTAAATTGCAGTAAATAATTCAAACCTATTTTCATTTATTTAAAAAAATGTATTATTTAAATGCATATTTAAAGTTCAGATCACATTCAAAGGCATTCCAACAGATTTGGAAAGAAAATACAACTCAAGAAGACAGTCCTTCAATTCAAAGACTTTATAAACAAGCAAACTAAATGAATTGGGAATGAAGATTACTGTCCCCGTGCATCATTTAATGAGTAAATATTTTGCAGGTTACTAGTAGTCAACCATATTATTTGAAAGATGTTCTGTTCTCCATCAGATCTATTTATAATTAAAATCACTCTATGGACTATGTAGTTTTACCACAAGCAGATGCTAGAAAGAGAAGAAAAACCTATGAATTTGATTTGTTATTTGTGTTGTTTGACTAGGTTTTTAATCACAACAGTTTTTCATTACTTTGTTTCCTTCATTCTAGAGAGCACAATCAGATGAATTAGAAAAAATAGAAAAGCATAGCAAGGCATCCAAGGAAAAAGAAAACGCGAAGTCTTTGGATAAGCCAGAACAGTAAGAATATACTTATGAAAGAGCAGTTTTGCTCTCTTTAGAAAACTTTGTTGTTGTAAACTATGTAGAGATGTTATGAAAAAAACCTTCAAACCTGTACCTACTAAGAGTGACTCACATAATTTTTTTAATCACTCCTACAGGTTCCTCTATGAGCTCTCACTAATTCCCAACTTTTCAGAACGTGTATTTTGCATCCTGTTCCAATCAACATTTTCAGAAAGCATTTGTTCAATCCGTCGCAAACTTGAATTGTTACAGAAACTGTGTGAGGTAGGTTGTGCTCTGTGAAAAGGTAGTTCTAAATTTCTGATATTTAATCTTGTTAAGTTGTACTCATATTTCAAAAGTTTTCACTCAGTTTACTGTAAGTACTCATTAAATCTCAAGGATAGTAGGATAAGACATTTTATGATTGTACTTCAACATCAAAGTGAATTTTAAGATTAGGTTTTGGTACTAAATTGTATCATGTTTTTCCCATCAATGTATATCAGCCTCTGGAAAATAGTGTACCTTCTCCTTTTTTTTGTTAAAGCAAAGTCTTCCCTCTTCATAGTGACCATATCACTCCTTTCCACAGGAATACCTTCAGCACGATTTGTATTTGCTTGGATTTTAGAAGTGTACCACTCAATAATATCTCTGATATCTAAAATCAGATAGAGATAGCAATGTTGTATCTAGTCAGAAGAGATTAATGGAATTTTGCGACCCCATGCAAAACAAATACAAATGCTTTAAAATGCAGGTTAAACAGTATTTTAATAGTTGAAAATTATTTCAAATATTTCGTGTTTTATTATGTAATATTTTTTATTTGATTAAGTGTTTTAGTTGTTCCATATGGTTGTTTTATGAACTTCTTGATGAATTTTCCCTGAAATTGAATAGACCATTCATAACATCAGCATCAGTTAAAGATTACTATTTTCATTTTTTCAACAGGTCATCTCTGATAATACTTTATAGATTTCCTATGATTTTTTTCCAAGTATCCAATTTAGAGATAACATTCTTCACTCACAGAAAGTTACATATTAATATTATCTACTTCTATGTGTTGCAGTAGAACGTTGTTAACTGCCTGTATTTGAGTCTTTGTGTAAGTATTATTTCTAAACACGGTAACAACAAATGTGCTTATTAACTGTAAATATTTTTGTGACTTGAAACAGAAATTTTTTTCTCTCTTTGTTTTTTAGACATTGAAAAATGAGTCAGGAGTTATGCGGGTCCTGGGTTTGGTTCTTGCCTTTGGAAATTACATGAATGGTGGAAACAGAACACGAGGACAGGCTGATGGATTTGGACTAGATATCCTGCCAAAACTGAAAGATGTCAAGAGCAGTGTAAGTTGATTCTAGACTTCCTGAAGGCCAGAGAATATTAAATTCTCAGAAAATTATTTTATCTCCATTTCTGAGTAAATGGTGTGAAGCTTACAAAGGCATGTGGAAGGGAACTCTTTTGTTATTAGACTTATTTGATCATACTTCTTTTCACTGCTGTACAAACAAAAATACCTGAAGTTATGTTTTAGTTCCTAATCTCATGTGTATTCGATTTTCAGTACACTGCATAGTTCTAAATTTTCCTGTATTGGGAAGCAATACTATGATCTTACTCATAAAAGTTTATTACAGAAGTTGAAGGAGTTGTCAAAGAAAAGTTAACTGTGATTTGGTACTGATTTAAAATATTTGTGAGAGAAAAATGTAACTCCTGAAAATGATAGAATAGGCATCCAGAGCATTTGGGGTAACCAAAATTCATCCTTTGTGTTCATCATAATTACAGAGTGTGCATTTGGCACTGGATCATGGACCTACCTGAGTAAAGTACTTGTTGAGTCAAGATTTGTCTAGTATAGTCATCTAAATAAGTAGTGTTTTTTCTTGCTCTGTGCTAAACTGGAATTTATGTGTTACCAGCACTTTATTTGGCTCTGGTTATTCAGATTGGGTTATATTCAAATATATGCTTTTGTTTATAAGGAAACAATAATCTTAGAGTTTCTATTGCTATAATGAAAAGACTTATATGAATGTGGACTATGGTATGAGAGTTAAAATTGGTTCCCATACCTTTCTAGTAAGTCACTGTCAAGATCTTCAATTCTACAAGTGGCAGAAAAAGAATAGGTTTTTTCCCTCATTGATCCCTTACTAAATACACATGCTTTAGCTTCTGGGTTAGGTTGTGTGAGTAGACAACCCTGAGCTGAGACACCGTGTCAGCCATTTGCCTTTAAAGGAGTGGAGGAACTTTATTCTTGCATGCTGGTTTCTTTGGTAAACAAAGGGAGTGATTAGTACAAAGCGTTTGGGGCAGCTTACTTTAGCTGAACCTTCTAGTTGACTAGATACAGTGTATCACTAGTTTTAGAACTCTGGTAGAAAATGTAGGCATGCTAAATGTAGTTTGGTGACTCAAGTCCTTAGTATGTAATTTGCTGGCAATATTATGACTACTGATGTTGCCATTGCAAGATACATTTCCAGTTTATTTGCTACTGATCAGTCAGAAAAGTTCTTACATAATAGTTTTCTGAAAATATCTGAAAATGTAATTATGTCAGAAATCTTCAAATGGAAGATCTTCTGTGAAGTTTTATTGGAGATTGCAGAGGGGAAACAAGGACAAAGTTCCCTCAAATACCCCTTGCTCCCACCCCAAGTTTAATTTAGAAAAATAACTGTCTTTGTTTAACTTAACTTTGCTTTGGTTATAATTATACTGTTGCAAAAGAAGTTGCATACATGAACCCAGATGCAATTTCTCTTTTCCTTCTTGGGAAATTTCAAAATGTAAGGGTTTGGTTTAGAATCAGGTAAATTTCGAAAATAGGGAGTGCATTACATGGCTGTTATAACATACCTTTCTTCATTTTCTTTATTGATTAAATGATATTTCAGGGTGTGGGGGTTTTTTTTGTTTAGTTGATTGGTTTTGTTTTTTAGTGAAGGGACCAAATCTGCATAGTGTTTTTCTTGACATTAAGTATTTCATTTATTTGAATTATCTTTTCTGAATATTTTCAGTGAATTTCAGTGACACAGCAAACTTTATTCTCCTCTGTACAGGACAACAGCAGAAGTCTTCTATCTTACATTGTCTCATATTATTTACGTAATTTTGATGAGGTGAGTGAGAATTAATTTTTCTCTTTTAAATTCAAGTTAAAAAAAACAAATTAGCAAATTTGTTCTTCTGCTGGCAAGATGACGAAATATGCATAAATATTCCCTGTGCTTTCAGTTATATATTTTAGTATAGCAAAAAGTAATGAGCACTATGTAACTGTTCATTTGTGGTTTTGTCAGGATGCTGGAAAAGAACAATGCATCTTTCCTCTTCCGGACCCACAAGATCTCTTCCAGGCTTCGCAATTGAAGTTTGATGATTTTCAAAAAGATCTCCGCAAAATGAAGAAAGATTTGCGAGGTACTGAACGTAGATTAAGTGCTAAATATATGTGCTGTGTTATTGTTTGTATCATTTTTAGACATTAGATGACACTGTATAAAATATTTGTGTATTTTTGACTCCTCAATTACTGTTTTGTTTCTTTGATTTTCTTTTCCATGACCATTTAAGCAATAACTCATAATTTTCTGTAGATAACCTGAGGTTTTTAAATTAAAAACTTCAAACCAGTTAGGTCAAATCTTTTTTTTCAAAACCAAAGCAAAAAGCTGGTATAGTTTTTAATTTTTGCAAACATATTTTGACAAGTCCTTCACCACAAAAAGAATTGCAAAGTGTTGGACCATGTCCATGAAAAAAAAAAGGCTTATAATTGCCTGCAAATACTATCTAGCAGACAAAATAATATATATTACATATTGTTAAAGATAGATGAAATAACTGGATTTTACTGGATATGCAATATGCAAAGGTGGTATTTTTTTTCCCTCTTGTGAAATGTTTTCTTGAAATGAATTCAGCAGTCTTAGGATATATTTGCTAGACTTTAATAAAAAACATGTATCACATACATTTCTTAATAACACGGGGTCTAAGCACTAAGTTTAAGCAAGAGTAGTTTGCACAAATGATTCACGATCTTAATTATTTTTGCTATAAGGCTCCGTTAGACTGGCTAGTTACGTATCACTGTACTAAATCTTGGAGAGAAAAATCCAGATCAAGGTGTAAAATGATTTTTACATTACTGTTGCCTTGCTGATTTTGAATGCTATGCATTTAGAGACCAAGGAATGGTTTGATAAGCCATTCCTGAACAACCTAGATTGGAAGGTGCTCTATTAAAACAAAAACATAACATGATTACCAAATTATATCTTATCTTCCTTTCTTGCTGCTATCAACATTTTTTAGGATGTTTTAAAATTTATCCTAAATATTTTGGGGTAAGATTTAAAGTTGTAACAAGGTCACTTAGTGTGATCATGAGCAGTGAACTGCAGCACCATCCATTTGCTGCCTTGAACAATCTAGGGGGCAAAAATCCCACAGTTCAGCTGTGAAAACTTATTTCTATGCTTGCAACTGCCAGATAATCTCAGGGCTGATGTCCGGTCTTGCCATGTAGAAGAAAGATACTTAGGTCTTACTGAAAAAAGGTACTTGAATTCAAGTGGATGTTAACGAACGCCCATGGGGGCAGATTTTATTCCTCACAAATTCACCAAAAATGTTTTTATTTAGATGAAAAATACTTTTAGATCAAGGTTGAAATTTCCATACAGACATAAATCTCTTGTGGAATAAATCCACACTGTGCAATGATCAAAGCAGGGGTTCTGTAAAAATGGAAATTTCACGCTTCGCTCTGCCATCAGGCTGCAGTTGAATTCTTTCTATGCTTCCAATCCGCCCTAAGGCTGGAGTCTCTGTTGTCAGTCTGTTCTGTAGCTAATGAAACTGAAGAATAAATACAGACATCATTGCTCTTTCCCTGTTCCCTTTGGTACAAACTTTTTTGAGGACAGCATCAGACTTCATCTGCATCCTCTCCTGGATATGAAGTGACAATTTCAATACCACACTGCAATCTCAATCATGATTTTATATCAGTCTTGAGAGATTCAAAATGCTTTATGTTGACTCTCTTTTCCAAAGAAAAGTGGAACCCTAAATTAAAAATAGTTTATGTTAAAAGATTTTATGACTGTGAGAATATACACTAGAAATTCTGGGTATTCCAATAGCTTAATTGTTGTAATACTTTCAGTGAGATCAAAAAGCCAATCATTTTTAAATAGAGTACAAATTTTAACTGAATGGGTAAAATTACTTCAAAGTGGTTTTTTTCTCTGCATTTACTGTAAGTACACTACCAGATTTGCTAATGCACATGTGGAACCTTATTAGTTACTAGAGCTAGCAAGTGCCTCATTAAATGACAGAGCAGGAAGAGAACTGTAAGATGCTGAGAAAATTCTGACAAAATACTAAATATGATCCTATCCTTTTGAAGTTAATGAGAGTAAATGAATACTGATTATTCCTGGGAAACACTGACTTTAAAGCCACAGAAATAAATGCCCATGAATACATTCCAGCTTTTGAGATGTGAATTGTAACCCTGTACCTATATTCATCAGTAATTAGATAGAAGATTTCATGAGAGGATTTCACCATTTGGTTGGGTGGGAGGTTTGCTTTGTTCTTTGTCACTGAAAAACTGAAAATTTCACATAACATCAATTCAGGCTGCATGCCCATTACAAGGGTATTCTGTTGATATTAGTTTCAAATACGCTGCAAACTATGCAGTGAGATCATGCTTATTACAATGAGGAAAGAGGGCATTGGTTCACCCAGGAATAAAAGCTACTGAAGATATTTTATTTCTATCTTAAAAAACTTCCCAAAGGTAGGCTTCATTCTGGAAAGATCCTTTCACAAAATTTTGAGACCATTTAAAAAAAAACCAGAAAACCCACAGAGTAGAGGAAGGTTATTATTTAAAAAAAAAAAGTTTTATAGCCGTAACAATAGCAGTTCATTCTAGCACTGCTGTATTTTTCCATCTAAAGAAGTCAGTAGCATACACAGAGACGTGCAGATATAAATAATCTTCATGGTTCTGTAAAGTAATTTCACTGACATGCTCTTTCACAGTTCTGAGTTTGGGTTTATGTTTATATTACAGTTGTTATGCTGGTTGCTTAATAAGAAAAAAAAGGACTCTTGATGTTCAAACTTCTATGCTTTCTTCCCTTTTGACTATAGAGGCTATTGTCCATTTTTAAGTTTTTATGAACTGTATGCCTTGCAGTTTGTAAAATTTTAGAAAAAAATTTCCTCTTATATTTCAGATTAAAAGTGCAAATCCAAAAGACTCTCAGAAGCGTGTTATGAGACTGTTCCAAGATGAATATTACAGAAATTTGGGGTTTTTGTAAATGATAGAGATCCCAAGGATAAATTTTATATACTAGATTTTTTTGTAAGATAGAAGACCAAGAACAGGTAGATCCTTTTACTAACAAATCAAGTGAGTTTGGCTCCATCTGTAGCTCCCAGATTTCACAGCTCTCCAGGATTCTCACTTTAGCCTTTTTGACTTCAGTGACATATAGTTTGTTAGAGCAACTTGATCTGCTTTTGATCTCTCCTGGCTGTCAGCAATGTTCCTTGATGCAGTCATGCCATGCAATGACTTCTGTTCCTATGTTATTCCACAAAAGAAACATTAGCACTTGCCACATGACTTAAATCAACTCACCATGTAAAGAAAATTGGGCATCTAGGGTCACAGGAGCAGTGTGACTCTTCCTGATTAGGACCTCTGTTACACAATTATTACTATCACAGTGCTTTTCTAGACACCTCAGAATGCTCCAGATAGGACAGAAAGATGTGGAAAAAATGTGTATTGCATCAATTAATGTTCTAATCCTCTCTGCTCTGAAACTCTCTTAAGGTAAAATTGTGGATTAGGAAAATGTTGGATTTGTGGCCCACAAAATTCTTCAAGATATGTATTTAGTTTAGAAAAGAACTAGAACAACAAAATGCAATGGAGAGTTACAGTTATGGCAAGTTAAAATCTTCAGAAGCTGTTCTTTGGCTACACATTAACATTTTAGCCTTACAATAGTAAGTTTATTCTTGCTAATCAAAAACTAATTCATCAGTTGTCACTTATTGCAAAACTTTCACTGAAGCTTAGCTAAAAGGGAATTAGAAACAATGTCAGACAGAAAATAAATCTGACTAGTAGAAGAGATTAATAATACAATGCAATGCAGATTGCTATAAAATTGAGTCAAAGTCTGTACTTGTTTATATGTCATAGTCATATTTAATATATTTGATTGAAAAGTGATTACAAGTAATAATTATGATAATTAAACATTATTTTTGTAGTGATGCTTTCTTTTCCTATTCTAAGTGTTTACAACTTATTGAAAAGTCTCCATCCAAAGAAGCTAGGCTGTGTGGCCCAATACATCTCTCTGGTTTGGAATAAATGTGACAGAGAATGTTTATAAAGTGTTAAGCATTTGCAGAACACTGTGTTTTAAAAGTATGTTCCAGTAAAAGCCCTATGGTAACTCAGAAAAATACACGTTCCCTATTTTTTCAGTGCTTCTTAGCACCTAAAATTACCTATTCAGCTTGGATCTGCTAGTTGTAGAGCTGTTATGTGCTCTCATGTTTAACACCTGCCATGTAAATCAGAGTATTGGAAATACCACATTGTGCAATAGAAAGACTTTTAAAAGTTATATTTGGGGTGGTGTCAATGTGGGACTGAAAGAGGACAGTAGTAGTCATGCTAATCATTTGTCTTGCCTCAGTAAAGGTTACTCCTAACATCTAGAAAGAGGCCCCTACCCTGAAAGTGCAGTCAAGCAGTAGTTTGAGACAGAAGTTGTCCATGAAGAGGAAAATCTGTGTCTGGGGTTACTTTGCAAAATCAGATTGCATCTGCTGTTAGTTCTTTCATAAGTAATATTAATGTTTACAGGCTAACATAAAATAAATGCACCATTCTATTTGCACACCATCCTCTCTCTCTCTCTCTCTCTCTCTCTCTCTCTCACACGCACAAGCACGTACACGCATCCTTGTGCATTTTCATATTCCCAAGACTGTTTCCATCACAGTTCTGATTATGGGGCTAAGACTTTGGCAACATTTCAATGCCACTTCTCGAGAAGGAGTGGTATTAATTTCAACCTCAGTTAACAAACTTGAGCAGCCTTAAGCCATTTAAGGCCCCAATTCAGATGGAAGAAAAGGAAGGGATTGCTCTCCTAAAGGAGAAGGACATTCTTAGGATTGATTGATTTTCCTCTAAGGAAAGGTCTTGAGTCTAGTCTGGTGGTCCATCTTTTAAATAGCTAAATTTTGATGAAATAAAGTGTATCCTAAGAGGTTTCCCAAAAATTTCAGATTTTTTTTTAATATGTTTGTACACTGATATTTCAAGTTTCAAAAGAAGATGGGGAGTTGAAGGAGAACTGGATAAAAATTTGCATTCTTCAGAGTTTGAATTCATTGCATCATCAAATATGTTCTGTTCTAAGATACTTTTAAATGTCTGTGATTTTGTTATTCTCTGACAATAGTTTTGATATAAATATGATTTAAAATTTTTCACAATTAAGAAGTAAATCTTTGATTTTTCTTAAATGATCCATAGATCCATATTATGATGAAAACATGCCTTCAGTCTTTTATAATAAAATGCTAAACCTCTCAAGGTAATTAATAGCAAGATAATACAACAACATGAGCAGTTTTGGTCAATTCTACAGTTATCTGTACAATCTACCTTTGCAGAAACAGCTATAGTTTAAACCAGATTAAATCTTTACTTTTGCCTATTCATTAACAGCTGTGCAACCACACATTGTAGCTGTTTGTTCAGTTATTACTGAAAGGGTTAATTGCTGTGGCTATGCAGCATGCAGACTTCTAAACCTAAACCAGATGTAAACTATAGCTAGGCTTTCAGTCAATCTTTGAGTTATATTTTACTGTCCTTAAAACTCCAAACAAGGAGCTGTCTATGGAAGCCCTTTAAGACTCAGCAGTTCTTAGTGTAAGAAATTAGGGGCTCTTTTTGTATTTGTGGTTGGGTTCATCAGAGTTTGTCTTTTGATGAAGCCAGTATGGTTTTCTTTAGATGAAGTCTAAGTTTTCTTTTAAAGTCACAGGTTGCGGTTGTAAAGAATCCAAAAAGCACTGAGGAAGTTGTGAAAACAGCAGTTATGCTGTATTAAACTTTTCAAACAAGTAGGACACAGGCACATCACCTGTGGAAGTCTGAGTGCTCAGAACCTTGGAAAATTAAGGACATAATTTCCAAACTTCCTTAAAGGCTTAAAAGCAAATAGTCTATCACGTTTTAATTAAAGTTATGCTCTCAAATACCTTAAACAACCTTGAAAATCCACCTGAATTCTATCAGACTTCTATAGATAAGTATGTGATTTCAGAACTAGTTAAAAAAACAGCTTCATGAACCTCTTAAATACTCATCTAAGGTAATTAAAAATTCTGCTTGCTTTCCTTTTGATCTTTTTTTTGCTAGATTGCTTGTTGTTTTTGTTGTTGAGTTTGAGGTTTTAGTTTGCTTGGTTGATTTTATTTTTGATTTAGTTTTTATGTTTTGGGTGTGTTGAAATGAAATATCTTGCTGCTCGTTATTATCCCAACCAAAGACAGTGCAGTAAGACTGAGGAGCAGCTAACCATCTGCTCACACACTTTGTTCAAAAAGACATATTTTATTATTAGAAGAGATTTTTGTTTCCAAGGGTTAAAATTTAGCATCGAACAGAACTAGCTGGAGAACATACATTAAAGGATAGTCTGAATGTTGAAAACTTTTATTTTCTACTTTTTTAAAAAAAGTGAAGTGACTATTTTTGGTAATGCGACTGCTTGCATTTTAGATCATTTATCAGACTCACTTATTGAAAACATTAGTACAAAGCATGGAATGTTTAGCGGCTTTTCCTTTTCTGTATAGATGTCTCTTAGCTGATACTGGCTCTTGTGAAACTTTATGTATTTTAGTATATTGACCTAAAATAAAATTAAAAAAATAGGATAACCAAGCTAACACAGTAGCTTGAAAAAAAATGCAATTAATTGTATTTTAACACAGAAATAGAGAATGAGATAAGATTCTTGAAATACTCGATACAGCTGGAATTGCAATTTGTTTAAATCTCTAAACTGGTTTTGAACATGGATTTCCTCATCAACTTCCAGACCAGGAGCATTTGAGAGATCTGTGCACATATGGACAAAAAGCTACCAGTTTGAATTGCCCAAAATTTAGAAGGTTCTCCCACACTGATCTTTTCCATTGCTTATAGTTTGCTTATATGTTAAAATTGATTTAGAGGTTTGGAGAAGAGGTGTGTCTGCCCATGCCAGCTTCTGCTTAGGACTTGAGACCTTTGGAAGGTATACCCAGTGCATGAGGACTGGGTATTTGGGACTACAGGATGCTGAAACCTTCACCTTGCTACAAAGCAACACAGAGAAGTTTTTATCTTTCTTTATTCATGTTTGTGCAATTCCATCTTGTGAGATATGCTTCTACCTAGTGCTTGGCTTTTGTGACTGCTTACATGACTCTCATTTGTGGTGCCTTAAATATCTTTCAATTCTTTCATTATGAGGAACTTTAAAATTTGCTTAAAGTAAATGAAATTTAGAAATATTCCAGCTTTTGTTTAAGTTTTTCAGTTGTATACACATGTCCCAAGATGAGAGAATAAACTAAACCTGTGAGAATAGGAATGATATCAGAGCAAGTTTTGAGCTTTTAGTGAAAAATCAGACAAGCTTTTATTTTAGACAAAACTTTTTTTACAAAGTCATCAGAGCAGGTCCCCTTTGCCACCTATTCCTTTGATATATGGAATGTTTAGGTGAGCTATTTCATGGAGATAAGTGTGTTTGAATATGAAACTGAGGTTAAAAACAAAATCAAATTTAGAAGGCTATGAGTATCCTCACATACTTTTTTTCCCATGTGTTACCACCATGTTGCTTAGAAGTTATTAAATATTCTTCTGACACAAACATTTATTCAGTATCTTATTTCTTCACTTGGACAAAAATACTGATAACTATCTGGTATTTTGTATTACTTTACTATGATCAGCACTTTAATTTCTTCAGTTACAGTGAGAAATAGTGATAGTTCATACAAGTAGAGAGGGTTTATACTCTGGTGACAAATTATAATACATGATAAATTAGTGCTATATCCAACAGGTTGTGCAGGGAGACCACAATTTCAGTCTTGGTGATCTGGAGAACTGATAAACTTAAGATTAGCTTACAGGCCTGTTAATTCTTTAATGAAGAAAGCATCCGATGAACTAGTTTGTTTTAAGCATCATAATACTGATATTAGTATGGTAATAATGACAGAATTTGTCAACTTTTAAAGTCTGAATGCTACATATGATATTTTACTCTATAAAACAAGAGAAAAGAATTTTTGTTTTCCTGTGTTTTGTATTGTAATTACTTAATGTTTGCAATTCAGGAATAGGGTCAAAAATGGACCTGAACTATTGTTCTTCTGAATATCACTGATTTTAGTCTTTTCATGGGTGGAAGGGGGGATGGGAAGAAATAAACAAAAATAACTCCACCAAAAACTGGAGAAACAAAGCTATCATTAACTGCACACCCTTTCCCACGCCACACATATATACACAAAGCAACTGTAGAAGAGCTTCTAGTATCTGAATGGTTAAAAAAGAGACATTTCATTCTGACAATGTTACACTTTTTTTTCCCTGTAATAAGTTGAATATAAAACATAGAATATGCCATATTTCCATATACATGTCAAAATGGGACTGCTTCAGGTTGTTGACATGGGTATTGACTAAGATTTTTGGTGGGTATGAGTCTTCATTAGATATACACTTCTCTCAGATTGGCTGAGAGATCAGGAGTTCATCATGAGCTGCAGATGTTAATTACAGAGAGTATAATGCTGTACTGCTCTGAAAAATATTTAATCCACATTCTGGGAAAAAGTATGAAATTTTGGTGATATTAAATGTTATGGTAGGTTCTATAGCCTTTTTCAGATTTGTCACTTATTTCTGAATAGGAGAAAAGCATGATAGAAATTCTATATTACCATTACAGAATGTCTTCATTTGTAGAATAGTACATAACTTCTCTACTTCTTGTCTGTCATATGTTGTAAGAAAATTCATGGTCATTTGGATCCCCTTCCCTGTTTCAGATGTGTTGACTAAAAAGTTTTTTTAAAATTTGTTTAAAAATCACAGTCTTGTAATTATGTAATTATACATTATATGACTGTATTTGTGGGGGGTTTAGGTTTACTCTTTTATTTTTAATATTGCTTCATAAGCAGGTTACCTGTCTAATTAGATATATTCATGTTTATTTTTCCCCTAAAATCTACTGGTATTTCTTTCTATTTTGCTCTAAGCTTAAAAAAAATAAAGTTAAAAAATTGTTATTGTCACCCTAGTTTTCTTCCACTTGTGTGGAGTTACCATTTATTTGAGCCAGTCTGCTTTTCTGTATATGTGCATTTTAAACATCATAATAGTACTTTTTGCTACTTCAAAATATTTTTTAATGTCTAACCAGTTTTCTGTATTTAAAGACATACTAGTAATTCCTTTTTGCTTAAAGAAACCCTGGAGGGTAAACAAGGAAGATATGCATTTTAGAATGTGTGCACTTTTATTGGAAATTTTGAGGCAGAATCAAGCAGGATTCATTTCTGTTGAATGATGGGAACTTATCGCAGCCTAAAGAGATTTCCCTTATAATGGAAATCAGAGCTTAGCATTCACCTGAAGTAATAGTCTCAAATCTTCTGTTGTCCCAAGTTACATTAGCTTGGATAATTGGTGGAAGTATGATGGTACCCCCTTACAAATGAATAATCTGTGTCAGACCTGCTATAGGTTCCAGCTTCTCTAGTGCAATAAGAACCAAGATGCACTCCAAGGTCTTTCATAGAGTTCAAGCCATGAGAACTGTACTCTTATAATCTTTCACTTTAATCCTTTTGCAGTATTACTTTTGAACAATGCAAAGCACTTCTACTACATCTGTTGTTTTATCAAGTTTTAAGCCCCCATCTGGCTTTACTCACTAAATTACGGTCATTCCTACTATTTGGTGCAGGTTTTGCATCTGATCTTTGATTCAGGCACTGCCACCTGGGGCCAGGTATATCAACATGGCATGGAATCTCAGTTTGCAATTTTGTTCCCGTACAATTCTTCCCCCTAAATTTGTCTTTCTCCTTCAGAATAGTTAAAACTCTTGTAAATTTTTGCTACCATTCATTTAAACTCACACCACCAAAAATTTTTTGTATATTTTGGTCAAAAATAATTGGCCAGGAACAAAACTGTTCCTGAACATATTATCATTGTGTTTGTACTTGAAGTAGTATGTTTGAGGCACATATTCCAGCAGTTTCACTGGCTATGAATTAAAGTGTCTTTTATTACAGTATGCAATGATGTGTCATCCTGAACTAATCTGTTACTTGAATTTCAGCATGTGAGACAGAAGCAGCAAAAGTTTATCAGCTATCACTAGAGGAGCACCTACAGCCTTTCAAAGACAACATGGAGCAATTCATTAGTCAAGGTAAATAATGAAACGTCACTTAACCTTTTCATGACATTTCAAAGGAAAGTTATGGGAACAATGTTTATACATTGTGGGAAAGGGACTGTTTATTTTGGCATCATAGAAAGATGTGGATTAGTTTAATCAGATGCCACACAGCTCTAAAAGATTTGCAAAATGATTCTCTTGTACTGTAGGTGACTCACTCTTTTTTGCATGACAGCAAAGACAGCAAAGACAAATGCTATTGGCTTGAGTGTGTGATCTTCTGATTAGTTCAACATTCCAGTAGAAAACAAATTTACAGCCTTTGTTCCTTGAAAAATTGTTGAAGCTGGATCTGTTTCATTAACTTCATTCCAAAGAGATAATTCTCTTGTATGCGCCAAAAAATATGGAATAAGCATAGCAAAAGTAGTTAAAAGTTTTCCAGATATAAGGTAAATTCATATGAAAGACTTGGATGTGATTAATGGAAAATACTGCAAGAGAAAATATATTAGAAATATCCATGATTGACTGGCAGCCTGAGTACTAGAAAGAAAACACTTTAAAATTAAATGGACTATGCTTTACTAGACCTTTCTTTGACAAGACTATAGGAGATATGATATATCTGAGCATCTCTTGAAATACTAGTCTGAAAGAGTATACTCTATATTGACCAATTTGCTTTTTAATACAACTTGGAATTCAATGCATCAGGGTTAAAATTCCCTGATGAGTACATCAACATAATTTTAAAATTTTGTCGCTCCTCCTGCTTTGATACTGCATTTTATAATCGAAGATGGACCTATTGTCTTCTGAACAGGCAAATTATTTGATTTTGTGCTGATTCAATGGACCTGTCAGTAATTCATTAGCCGAGAGATGCGTTAAAGAGCTACCATATATATAACTCTTCATTAACTGAATATGCTTTAGGTTTGAGAGGCCAGTCATATATGCATTTATTTCTTCCTGGGTCGGTTATCCAAAATGACCATCTATCCAAACATTTTAAGAAGTGGAGTGCATACAGAATCATCGAGTGGCTTGGGTTAGAGGCAACTAGACCACATTGCTCATGTGTTCTACTATGTACTGATCCATGCTATAGGACTCTCAATTACAGTTAATAAATTTAGCAAACTCACCATTTTGAATCATCAAATGTGAATTGATGTTTTCTAAGACAAACATATACTAGTCAAATGTGGCAAAGAGCATGTTTTGTCCAGCAATAATAGGTATGAACTGATTTAAAACTGGATTCTGATTATGTACATGACATATTAATATTACAGTAGTGACATGATTAAACATGTACCAAGTGTTTTGCAGTAGGTTTATATTATTGTTTGTATGTATACATAAGGGAAATTCAAATCACAAGTTTGTCTGAAAGAGATCACTAATGACATATTGTAAATCATGCCATATGTTTGCATATTAACCTTAATAACAGAGTAGGAAATCAAACACGGGGCTTATCCCTGGAACTGTTTGTGGCCAGGTTGGATGGAGCTCTGAGCAACCTAGTCTAGTGAGAGGTGTCCCTGTCCATGATGGAGGTGTTGGAACTGGATGATCTTTAAGGTCCCTTCCAACCCAAACCATTCTATGATTATATGATTATATTTCAACAGGCATCTCTCTGTTAAATTTCTGTTACTTCCTTTAGAAACCATACTTACAGAAATATCTGACTTTAGACTTTGGCTTACTTTCCAATTTCTAACTACACCTTCCAGAAGATAATTTTATATAATCAATATATTGATCTGTTCTGTTTCTGCAAGGATATGCAATTGCCTTTCTTGATTATGTGTCTGTACTTTCAGAGAGTGAGTAAAAAGACAAAAAAAAAGATATTAATCTCATTCATTAAGAACTTTGCTGTGTTGCCATATTAACAGTGTATTGACAAAAGGAGAAATGCATAATGTCAGTAAAAATATCAGGGTCTAATTTTAATGACAATAATTGGAAATAAGTATTGTGAACACAGTGAACTGTGATTAAACAATTTCTAGATTTTTTTTTAAAACTGCAAGACCTATTGTGCAGAATTCTGTCCCAGTGTAAGAAAGAAAAAGGTTAACATATAGGAAAAAAGATTCCCTGGTTAAGTTCCAAAAATAAAGTAATTTAAATACCTTTCATTATGAAATCCTTTGTTTTTACTTCATGGGATTGAATTCAGACTTGAAAGAGGCCATGTTTAAAGCAGGATTTCTCTTTCCTGTTCAGTGTTTGACAGGCTTTTGATCTAGATATTTTTTCTAAGGGCTTTTGTTGTTTATGTAGACATAATCGATGAGTCTTTTCAGCTAGACTGCACACATGATCATTTAGAAAAACAGAGGGACAATTCTTGGCACCTTTTGGGGATTTTTGTTTATATAACATATGCTCTGGGCAAAGAAAAATCAAGCTTTAAGTTTTTATCTTTTCAAGTTCCAGTTTCTCTAAAGTCAGAAAGTTTTAACTTGTAATTCAGATGAAAAGCATTTTTCATAAGGTTGAATAATTTGGCATGTTTATATGATGCCTTTACAGAGTAGATAAGTTGTGTGTATAATGGGACCCAAAAGTTCAAAGTAGCTAGTTATTTACAGCATATTCACTTATACTTGTTGCTAGCAGCTAAAATGGAAAATGGTTTTCCCAGAGGCAAGAAAATTTGGACATCAAATGAAATATCCTTGGCAAGGGGTTAGAAAGGCTCTGCTTTATAAGAATAGTTATTGTCATGCACTGTTAGATAACTTTAAATTACATTACTGCAGTCTAGCTAATTGTTACTAGTGACGTATTAATTCAGAAAATCTTTTTTAGTGCTAACACATTATAATTCAACAGAGGCAAAAAAGGTTATATATCACTAGCTTATGTGTAAAGATTATTTCATTTGAAAGCTAAAGAAGGGAAAGAGGCAAGAATGTGCTCAGAATCATAACTTTTAAGATGAAAATGCTAGTAGTATATATGATGCTGTTCAGCATTTACCTTGCCAGCCAAGTCAGTAGGCTAAATAACTAGGATATCATGAAAGTATGCAAATTAGCAACAGGATGCCAGTCATTTTTCTGATGGACTTCAGGGTTATTCTTAAAAGGATCATTCTACTTAACAGAAAATTAAACTACTTGTCCTGTCCTCTCTACATTGTCATAGTGGATATTTGTGATTTACAAGCATGACTTATCCTGTGGGTTGGATTTCTGAAGGTCTTGCGCCTCAAAGCCTCAAAGGCAATCCTCTCTGTTCTTCCGTGTTTTCTTTCCTCTTTTTGAGTCTCCATACTGCAAATCATCAATCATATAATGTGGTTCTCCTGTTCTTACAAATGTTAATATTTTTTTTCTGAACTCCATAGCCACAGGATTTAAAAAAGGAGGGGGAAAAAAAGAGCTACTTCAAAAAAGCAGATTGGAGAAAACTTGTCAGAAAATACAAGACTTTTCATAATTATACTGCTTATTTTTTAGTTTGTTATAACCATTTCTGTATGTTTCCAATATGCGAGTAACATATAACTGCAAAATTTAGTAAAACAACTGTACTTTTCCAATAAAAAATTATTCATACCAAACAGCAGGAATTTAAAATTTGCATCTCCCCAATATAGGGTATATATTCACATTTTCTATCTTTGAGTTACTCCCCACAAGTTATCACAATTTGAATAAGAGAGATTGAAAGGAGAACGCTATTTGGGAACCTTGTCTCCATTGTAGGGATGCAAATACATGACAGTTCACATCCACCACTTTGGAAAGCTTTAGAAATCACTTGTTTTCCTGGGGGAAATATGTCTGACACACAAGACAGTGAAGAAATGCTGAGGGCACTAATCAACATGCAGTTTGTAGAGGAATTTCATTAGCAGTTAGTAATCCTTTAACCTTGTCCCTACTTGATAGGATAGCCAGCTCATGTTGAAAGAATCATGTGTTCATGAACCACAAATGATTCGCAGTCCCCAGGTTTTAACTGTGGTTAATTTTGCAGTGAGAAGCAGTCTTTGTGTGTTTGTTGGGACTCTGTCTAGGCTGTGCATTTTTGTCATCTTGATAAGCCAGGAAACTTATAACAGGAGACAACCACCATCACTTCCTCAGAATAGGAAGTCTTGTCTGGGAAGTGGACTTTAGACTTTAGAAAAAACATTATGCCATAGGAAATGCAAGAATTGCTCGCAAAAGTAAAATCAAAACTTTCTGATCTTGGGCTAGTTCATCTAAAAGCATTGGGAATAATTACAGTTTGGGACCACAAGGTAACCATTCAACCTTTGGTTCCTTCTAGTCTTTATTTTGCAAAATTCTGGAGTTCTGCTATTGTGAGTGAATACCAGCCTCAGGTTTTGTTCTGCTGGACCCAAAAATACAGACTCTTCTCTAGAACTGTTTTCTAGTCACATCCTCATGATCTTGCAGAATAATGATGCTAAAACTGACCTTTTGGGTGAACTGTCTGTAACCATCTCTCTCCTTTGCCTGGAAGAACATTCAGGAACCCAGTTTCCAAACTGTTAGTAAATGAATGAATAAATCACAGTGTGTTGCATTTATCACTGCAGCTGTAACCAGATAGTTGACCGTGACTTGTTCTTTTAGGTCAAGCAGCAAAAGGCTGTGCATCATCAAATGATGGATTGTGAATGAGACTAAAGCACCAGACTGAATCTTGGATGGCTGGGTTAAGTTCCTGGCTCCAGAAGTATTGTAGATGATTGTGAAATGAGTGCTGCTAGGGTAATCTTAATTCTGGCATTTTCTACTCCAGTATGATTGATTTTGCAGATTCCACTTTCTTTAATGTTGCTTTTATAATTTGATTAATATAGGGGGGAACATAGCAGTACTGCATAATTTTTCTAAAAGTAAGTTGAAGAAAATCTGACTGAAAGATGATTAGGAAGATATATGAATAAATGTTTTTGTTTTTCTTTGAAAAAATGCACAGAACATTAAGAAGTTGGCTATTGGTAGATTTATGTAGAGGCACTCACTTTAAATATTATCATCATCATCAAAATATACTCATTACTAGAATTTTAAAAATCGGCTTCTTTCATTTGAGAGGAAAATGTTGGAGGGATATGGAAAGTAAGCAACATAAAGTAATTCAAACAAAAGATGCAGGAATTCAATTTAAGCAATTTAATTTTATGAGTGTTTACATTTTTGTTAGTATTCTTCTTGTTGAATTATTGAAAGAACTTTTAAAACTTGTTCTTTGAGTGCTGAAAGTATTTTTTTAATCTCATGCTGACATCTTAATGCTGATAAATAGTTTAACGTCAGCATGATATAAACTTGTCCCTGCCTCAGATGTCAGCACCTCCATTGGTGTACATTTTTACATAATAATCCTAATTCAGATTGTGTTGCATTTGCAACACAAGACAGGCTTCGCTGAATTAGTCTCACAGACTGGGGCTGGCAGCTTTTTGTGCCTTTGGCACAGGATCTCATTTAATCATTTTTGTAGGCATCTGTACAGCAGTTGCAGACAGCACAGGTGTGGTAGAGTTAAAAAGGTATTTTGGCATCACATGAGATCAACACATGAGTATCACAATAGTATGATACAAGTCACCCAACTCAAAATACTCTGAAAAAAAATGCATTCTGAAAAAAATTATCAAAAACCTTGTGGATAGTTGGGGAGGTGGGAAAATAATTCACATTTTAAGTCTCTCTTCCAGTAAAAATGTATTCAAATAACGTTGTTTTTACCACATAGTTCTTGAGATGGAGAAGGAAAAAGGAGGACATGAAAGCTTAAAAGTACTTAGCTCTTTCATGAGCCCTAATCACAACACAACATGTTCTTTAGCACTGTGGAGTCCAAACTCACAGCTGAACAGCCTTCCTTTTAAAGCAGGCCTAAATCTCTTGCAATATCTTTACAGTACCAATAACAGTGATTTAGTCATAGGCATGCTAGCTAACTGCACATCTGTTAACTGCCTAGTCCTGACCTGACAGACCATTGAGCAGTGTAAGATTTAAGATCAGTAGCAGGGAACATTGAGTGAGGAGCTCAAAGCTGCACACCAAAATCAATGAATTTTACTTCTGTGAATGTGACATGACAACATTATAGTGAGTAGTTGCTGAATACACACAAATAAGTATGATGGAATGATTTTCTGGGGGGATTTTTTTGGTGATTGTTGTTATGTTTTGGGGGCTTTTTAAGTGTTGGATTAGAGTCCCTCTTCTCTCTCCCTCAATTCAGCTGATAGTAGATCGTGTCTTTCAAAGAGTGACAAATCACAGAATGGTTTGGGTTGGAAAGGACCTGAAAAATCATCTAGTTGTAACCCCCCTACCATGGACAGGAACACCTTCCACTAGACCAGGTTGTTTAAAGCCCCGTGCAATCTGGCCACAAACACTTCCAGGGATGGGACATCTGCAAACTCTCTGGGCAACCTGTTGCAGTGCCTCATGACCCTCTCGGTGAAGAATTTATTCCTTAAATCTAATGTAAACCTACTGTCTTTCAGTTTAAAGTCATTTCCCCTTGTCCTTGTAAATATCACTGTAAAATGTTCCTCCCCAACTTTCTTGTAAGCCCCCTTTACATACTGGAAGGCTACCGTAAGGTCTCCCCAAAACCTTCTTATCATCTGCAAAACCCTTCTATGTACTTGCTCCAACAAGTTCACATCCTTCTTAGGTTGGGTGCCCCAGAGCTGGATGCAGTACCCCAAGAGGGGTCTCCCTAGAGTAGATTAGAAGGGAAAAATCACCTTCCTTGACCTTCTGGCCACACTGCTTTTGATGCAGCCCAGGACACGGTTGGCTTTCTGGCCTGCAAGTGCGCATTGCTGAGTCGTGTTGAGCTTCTCATCAACCAACATCCCTGAGTCCTACTCCTCTGATCTGCTCTAAGTCCATTCTCTCTGCCCAGCCTGTGTTTGTGCTTAGGACTGGCCTGACCCAGGTGCAGGATGTTGCAGCTGGCCTTGTTGAACTTCATGAGGTTCACACAGACCCACCTCTCAAGCCTGTCACAGTCCCTCTGGATGGCATCCCTTCCTTCCAGCATGTCAACTGCACCACACAGCTTGGTGTTGTCAGTAAACTTGATGAGCATGCACTCAATCCCACTGTCCATGTTGCTGACAAAGATGTTAAAAGGTGCTGATCCCAATACTGACCTCTGAGGAATGCCACTCATCACTGCTTTCTACTTGGACATTGAACTGTTCACCACAACTCTCTGAGTGCAACCATCCAGCCAGTTTTTTATCTACCTAATGTTCCATCCATCAACCCCATGTCTCTCCAGTTCAGAGACAAGGATGTCATGAGCGACAGTGCCAAATGCTTTGTACAAGTCCAGATAGGTTACATCAGTCTTCCCTTATCCACTAACACTGTAACCCTATAGTAGAAAGCCACCAAATTTGTCAGCCACTATTTACCCTTTAGTGAAGCTATGTTGGCTGTCACCAATAACTTCTGTATTTTCCATGTGCCTTAGCATAGATTCCAGGAGAATCTGCTCCATGATCTTGCTGACACTGAGTTGAGACTGACTAGCCTGTGGCTCTTCAGGTCTTCCTTTCCTTTTTAAAAACAGGGTCTATGTTTCCACTTTTCCAGTCATTAGGAACTTCACTGGACTGGCACAGTTTCTCAAATAGGGTGGATAGTGGCTTAGTTACTTCCTCTGCCAGTTCCCTCAGGACCTGTGGATGCATCTCATCAGGTCCCATAGACTTGTGTACCTTCAGGTTCCTTAATTGGTCTCAAATCCAATCTTCTCCTACAGTGGGTGGTTCTTCAGTCTCCCGGTCCCTGCCTTTGCCTCCTGCAACCTGGCCGGTGTGGCTGGAGCCAGTGTGTTGCTGGTGAAGAGTGAGGCAAAAATAACCATATTCTTACGAAATTGTTCCTTGAGATGGATTGAAAGAGGACACAAACAGCAAAATGTGGAGAAAGTTTGCATCTTAAAACACAGTATCAATAGAACTTGAGTTGAAGTTATTTGGTTTTATTATTAATCTGAAAAGTAAGTTTCCTTTTTATAGATTTTAAAATTTAAATTTTTTTAACTTTCAACAAAGTTCAAGTTTCTGTCCGTGTGTATTCACTGAGATTTTAATTTGTGGTTCCATAAATCTTGCTTATAATCTATGGAGTTAGTGTATACTTTGAGTTCCTGTAGTGTGAGAGTATAAAGTCGTTGTGAAGTACAATTGGTTAGAATTAATATAAATGTTTATGTGTTTAACTTATCATAGGTTTTAAAAAAAATGGAACAACATAATTGTTCAGCATATTGGATGCTCTGTTCCAAGTTATCTTCAAGAAACTGGGGTCTGAATGAAGAATTTAAATGTTCTTTTTCATGTAGGTATGAAAACCTTAGAAAATGGGGGAGATGAAGCAGATATTCTTCATGCTCACAACGTTCTATGAATTTGTCATAGAAAGTACAGAAGGGTGCAAGACTCTTTCTAGGATTCCCAGAAGAAATCCTGCTTTATAAAGCTTTCTTTGCACGAATATACCTGATAATAAACCATCCAAATGTACTTGGATCTTTATTCAGTGTAAATAGAAATTCACAAAACTCTAACAGTGCAGCTCTAATGAGTAATTGAAAAGGTATTGTATCTGTCAAAAAAACCCCAACAAACCCCCCCAAAAAACTGGCTCCTCTTGAAAGTTGCTGGAAAGCACGTTCGTAGCTAATTATAAACAAATACTAGTTAACACTTTGAATAAAAAGAGAGGAAAACAGCAAAAAGATTCAGGACATAGACAAGCAGATGAAAGGATTCTTTTTGCCTTCCATCTGAGATTACTCAGATGCATTCCTGTATTCAATTACCTGAGAAGATGTGATATTCCCCTAAGAGAGATCAGGAGATCAGAAGGGATGGCAGTTTCGTGCATCTCCTTACTCATAGCTCTTTGAAACTGGTTCAGCAGAAATAGCTTAAATTGCAACAGGGATTGGGGCCAGACGGTGACTACAGACAGTAATCACTGGGTCAAGATCATACCACAAACCGACAACAAAAAGTTCTGGTGGAACAAAAGCTCTGACAGGGCGTTTGAATGCTCTTTGAGTAGACTTACAAGGTCTACTTGGAATAATTTCTAAATCAGAAGCAGTGGGTCAACTTGTTTTGTGACTATGTTTATCTAGTACGTAAACGACATTGATAATTCTTATTGTTAGGTTTGAGTCTATTTTTCTCATCAAATTCCTTGCATATTCAACTCTAAGCTTAAGTTTTAATGGTTTGTTTGGTTTTTGGTTTTGGTTTTGTTTTTTTTTTTTTGCAAAACCCCTATCATTGATCATCTAACTTTTTTTTGCAGTCTTCCCCCCAAACCTATTTCCTTTTTGATAGCTTCCATCTAAAAAGGCTTAGTTCTTCCCAGTGCCACTCATGCCCCAAGCACATTAATCCTATTAAATAAAACATGCAAAGAGAACAAACAACAACAAAATTCAAAAATTGAGGCAAAACAAATTCAGAAGTCTAAAGGGGAGAGGGAGGAGAGGGGGAGGAAAAAAGACTTTTCTCAAGAGCTTAATACTGATTCTAGTGCCTTTGCTATTCTGCTTTGGTATTTCAAGGTTTTTCAAAATACAGTCTTGAATAGTATGCTAACTGCAAAAAAAATCAAAAATCTGGAAGTGTTATTTTGGTGTTTTCTGAAGGCACTTAAAAGTATATATACTACAAGGAGAATGGGGGAATTCTCTCAGAAGCGCTGACAGAGCTCTTGTAAACTTAAAGCTTAGATCCTAATAATAGCAGAGTAACTGCATGCCCTTTCTCATGGTGGCAGTTCATCCAGTATTTGCTCTATATCCATTTTCTTTCTGTGCTAGTCACGTGCTTGATATACCTACAGAAGGTATCCTCATGGCCTCTGTCAGGTACCTCAGGTCCTCAGTTCTTAGTGGAGCTGAGTTAGAAGTGACAGACGAACTGCCTGATGTTCCATACACTTTTTAAGAAAGTCTATCCCTCAGTTTTGTTTTTAGTTCAGTTTTGTTGGGACTTTTTTGGAATTTGGGGCTCTGCCAGAGGAGATGTTTAGTATATTTTCAAAGCCCTAGCTACTAGTCAATCAACACCACTGTGGGGAAAAAAAAGATGTCTTCTTTGAAGATTCTGGTAAATCTGCAACAAGGGTTTTTAAAAAATGTTAGTAATTGTTTCCTTTTATTTTTTTTTAGTAACAAGAAGTTCTAAAAATTCTTCTGCTTTTTAACAATATGTATATAACATAGGAGCACAATAACCCCAGTTTAAAACAGAGTCAAATATACATTCAAACAAGAAATTGCTACAACAGAGATAATAGAGACAATAGATGTTATATACAATACCTATCCACACAGACAATGGTCTGTACATGTAGAAAATAGATATATTCATGCTATTAACTTTTTTAAAAATCAGATTTAATGCACAAGGTATAATGGTTACATTTAGAGGAGACTAGTAGAGAAAGTTTATTGGACTGAAAATGAGGTGATACTTGGCAGTTGTCTTCATTCACAGAGTGGCTTGATTTCTGCAGAGAACTTAGCATAACAGATTCAAAATGTCACTTTCCATATAGGTCAGAGGGGATATTTTGTGGTCAATACATGGTTTATGTCCTTACCTTTGAATCTCTTTTCATTTAAGTTCACCTTCTAGACTTCTTAAAAAAACAAAAATTCTAATTGTAGAAAAGAGAACAATATTATTCTACTGAAGACCAGTATTTTCTAAAATACCTGTTTATGTTTTTCACATTCAGTTTGGTGAGATACTTCAGATTTTCATAAATGCATAGGTCACTTTGGTATGACTATTCATATATGTGCCTTTGTAGAAGTTTATATGAAACCTTTGCAAGACTCTAATAAAAAAAATTTGGAAGAGCAAACACACAGAACAATGGCTTGTATCATTCTGGAATGTGGATATATGCTGATAACGACAGAACATTTGAAAAATAAGCTAATTGGACTTCATTTGTGAGATCTTGTTTGAAAGCTCGTTTTGAATTGCATGAAATACAACTTTATGCCCCAATTATAAAACATCAAGCAGTAAATTTAAGCAAATACAAAAAATGTTAAGATAGAAGTTAGAACACATGATGTAATTTTTGAAGAAATATATATGTCCTGCAGTTAAAAGAATTGATATAAGAGCCTTAGATATAGTACAGTCGTCGTACTTGTTAAGTGATGATGTATGGAGGAAGGAATGTACTTGAATTTTGACCAAATATATAAAGTGTTTAGGAGGTATAGACCTTGCTCGAAAGAGAGACCAACTTTAAATAATCTGAAAGTAACTTAATGGAAAAAGCAGGGAAACAGTGGAATGTCATCCAACAAGAAGGCATTAAAGATGCTTTCGAAAGTGAAAAGATAACTAAATCAGTAAATGTTGTAAATTCTTGATAAGGTAGCTTTGCTCTGTGAGAGATCACTTTCACTCTAAAATGTTCTAGTTTTTGAGATGGCCATATTTTTCAGTATGACCTAAGGTTACTTTTCAGCTTTATTATTTGAAGTAGATTTTACAGAATATTTGTGTCTTCAGGATTATGAAAGCTGTATATAAAGCCCTATATTATATAGAGTGTATGAAGGCAGACATATAAAACTTTTCTTACTTATGCATTACACGAAATAGAGTGTCTAGTATTTGCTGGTATGATGCAGTCTTTAATAGATTTGAAACAGTGCATTTTTAGGTGGTTTAGCATGTTGGTATCAAGAATCGAGAAAACAATTCTTAGTTGGGGATTTTAAAAAAGATGATGGGTCAATAAAATGTGGAATATTTGGGAAGTAAAACTGACCCAGGAGCGGGAACTCCTACATCTATCAGAAAAACTGCAAGCAGTCACTGCTGTGGTCAGCTGACAGATTTCAAATATATATGAAAACAGATATGGCTACTGCATGACTACAAGACCTCAAAGAAAAGCAATAAGACTTTCTGAAATAATCTTATTTCTTGAAGATAGAGCATAATTTTAGTGGCAGAACAGAGTGCTCAGATATGCTCAGCTGCCATGGTATTTCTGGAAATATTCAATTTTCCTATATCAGCCGTTGCCATGGTATGATCCCTGTAGAGTGGGTATGGATATTCTCTTTTTTATTGGAGCACCTGTTGGAGGTGCTCTCTTTTGTAACAGGAAATACACTTTTCTCCCATGAATGTTCTTTCAAGGTGGGCACCTTTCAGCTGGTATTTGGCACTTAATGGATATAGGCTACCAAAAAGAAAGAAGCCAAACTGGTGCCTTTCATGCACCGTTTTTACACTTGTGATGAACTGCTTTGGAGGAAGAAGTGACAGTAAAGATGCATCATATTGAATGAAATGATAATCTAGTGCATTCTGGGATACTTAGCTGAATCCATCACAACTGAATTTTTTTCCTTCCCTACTCAAACAGGAAAACAGGTTGAAAGCAGTTTGCCAGTGGAGTGATTAGTACAGAGCAAAATACCAATAACCACTTATATCAGGTGATCATATTAGTGGCCTGTTCCAGAAGTTATAGCAATCTCCAGCTGCTTCAACACCTAATAGTTGTTCCATTGTATCCAGGTGATTGTAAGACTTTGTTGTTTTGATAACAGGAGACTTCCTGTCCTTACTTTTTACAGCTTTTTGATGTTTACTGTATACTAATGCAAAAGCAGTCACCTGAATATTTTCTTTGGACAGGGACAAATCTTTGAGTGTATATACCATGTTTTCTTCTCTTTCACTGGTGCCACTTGTCATCTTGTGGAAGCAGAATTGTTTCCATCTCTTCTTAAACTTTTTCTGTCTAGAAAAATGAGAGAGCAAAAGGGTTGTAAATTAAATTTGCACTTGAATAATATCCTTTTGATAATATACAAGATGTGTTAAAGGTGTCATTACATTTGGACCAAACTACAAGGGAATTCTGCTTCAGAGAAAATTCTTTCCTTGCAACACTCTTTTTAATGCCAAAAGGTGATCTGATGCAGGATGAAATCTCTCTTTCTGGGTATAGTAGCTGCCTTATGCATATCTACTTACTACTTAAAAAAAAAATAAAAATGCACTATTACATGCACCTGCATCATTCAGGGATTCTAAAGATTCTTTTCACTGTGTAATACCCATTATCTATGAACTTATTAAAAATACAGATACCAGAAGTACATTGATTTTTGGGTTTTTTTTCCTTCTTCTTCTCTGGACCATAGTAACTTTCTTTTTTAATTGAAAGGAAACTTGTGTCAGAATGGTGATATTTTGACAAGGTGTGATAAACTTAGGATAGTATCTTATGCTCGCTCTTTCAAAAAGTAAATTGTGGAATATTTGTTCAGTTGTTGGTGGGTAAATAATTGTACACATGCGTAGAACAGTTGAAATAAAGAAGAAAAGACCCCAAATCGGCAGCTCAAATGATATTCCACCTCATCAGTCCTAGAAATGATAAAATGAATTATGTCCTATGAATATGACATGTACTACAAGACTATCATAGGCTGGAACATGCTAGCTTCCATTTCTAAGCATTGTTTAACTGAAAGAATTCAAATTACATTTTTCAGTAATAGAATGATTAGTTTTAAAAGTTGTATCCACAGGTACTTAGTGAATGTGTTAATGCGGAATGAGTTATTTGATTTCACTTCATCAAGGGAGTTTGTGTGCAGTTTTTATTTGCTTTTGAACTTTATGTCATACCAGTCATACCTTGACCTTTAGGATTGAAGCATGAAGAGAAAAAAAGTATTAATGAAATTCTGTCAAAGCTGCAGCGTTTCACCTGGTTTCTTATCCAAAGCAATGCAAGGCTTTCAAGAAAAACTCCAACTCAGCTCAAATTCATTCAGCACTGGGCTCAAGCTCACTCAAAAGGGTTGTAAGCCCTCACAAACTTTTTGCAGAATCTGGGCTGAGTTTCAAGTTGGTATTGAAACCTGTAATGAGGCAAGATTCACATGCTCTTCAGTTTCCTTGAGAACATTTACGGATCTCTCCTTCAAGTTTTTGTGGTTTGCTGGGATTCTTTTCAGTTTCAGCATAACAATGATAGAGCCTCAGTCTCCAAGTAATGATTACTAAATACAATGTTTCCTGCTGCAAACGTCCTGGCACTGCCCACCCTACACAGCAGACTACATTGCTACTAATAAAAAGTATTTGCAGCATTGGACAAAACTCCGATCATTGTTGTGACTGCGGAAAGTATAGGGAAATTCCATTTGTGTGTCTTTGCTACAGATTTCACATGCCTATTTTAGTGTATATTTTTGTGTATTGCTCTTGATTGAAACATTGTAACAAAAAACCAGTGATTATCTTTGTACCCTAATTATGCCATTGCTTTTCTCTTTTTTGCCAAATTTAAAATTGGAATTTACCTTTCCACAGGTACTGTATCTACAATGTAGAAAAATATTTTTAATTATTACTGTAGAGCTATGTGGGGAAATTGGAATAAAAATAGCTTAAAGGTTTCTTTTTTTTTAATTTCTATATGAATTTTATACCATTGACATTTGTTACGAGGACAGTTCAAAGCCTTTTCATGTTCCAAACCCTACTGACTCTTGGGAATCCTAAAATTCTCCTTGCAAATTAGCAAGCAAGAAGTCCAGCGGACTGAAAAGGAGAATCAAGTACCAAACTAAAAAGCTTTCAGCTAAAGCATGCAGATCTTAAATCAGATTTAAGTTGTGTTACCGGAATATCTACATAAATCTAAATCTCACCTAAGCACACATACACAGAGCAGACTGGCAATTGCTTTGCACCTTGGTGATGCCTAAGTTAATGTGCATATTCTCATAAATTTTTTTGTATCAGAATACCCATCTAAATTAAGTGGAATGGTGCAAAATAATTATGGGAAAACACAATGCAAATAGATAATTTTTTCACCAATGTGTGACAACAACAGTTTCTTTTTTGTAACTTCCTTCACATGATCACCAAATGATAATTTCCTTCATATAAAACCACTCATGTTTTCCATATGGACCTGCTGTAGCTCTAGTACTTCACTAATTGATGTGTGTACATGAAGAGGAAAGAGATTTTTTTGTAACTGTCAAGCAACTTTTAGAAAAGCTATAAGGCTGAATCCTTCCTGCTCTTCATTCAGCTTTTTCTCAGTAGACAAGTTTCCATATTATTTAAGTTTTTGTAATCATTATTTAAGATCTGTTTTTAAGTCACTTTCATTACTTTGTTGTTGTTCATGTTACTGCAAGATTTTTTTTTTTTTAATTTTCAAAGCTTGCTTTGAGTTTGGGGGGTTGTTTGTGGTTATAGTTTGGGATTTCTTTTTAATAGGGTTATCAAAGTCCATGTAGATTTGTTTGTGTGGGTTTTTGCTGGATGGGGTTCTTTTTGTTTGTTTGCTTTTCTTTCAGAATTGATCTACATGAGTATGTCCTCGGGCGGTTTCTGTACATTTTATATGTGCCATAGTTACAATTAAAAATATCCTGAAACGTCTTGATCTTTCACCTTGTTACTAATTATTTGTTTGTAATTTTACAGCTAAAATAGACCAAGAAAATGAAGAGAAGTCACTAACAGAAGCACATAAAAGGTAAGAAAGAACAATGCAGTAAAATCTTTCTTTGAAAAATACATTTTTGTAGAGATTACTGTATTGGTAACCAGCATTATTGTATTTTTGAACAATGAAATACACTCAGAAAACTAAGTGTTTTAATTTGACAATTAGGAAAAAAGTTTGAAATTCTTTAGAGAGATATTGTATGTGACTCCTGTCATTCAGAATATTCTCCAAACAGTCATTATTCATTAGGTAACATTTCCCATGCTTATAAAATGTCAATTTTATAACAAAGAATGGAAACCTGTTTTTTAATATACTAATGATAGGTATAATTAAATATGACTTCCTTTGTAGAATTACTAATAGATCTTCAAATACTTTTTGTAGCAAAAAACAAAAATACCTCATTAAATTTCATTACAGATGTGTGCAGCTGAGAAAGCTTTTAAAATTGGGAACCTCACTGCATTGCATAACTTGTGGTTTCTTCTGATGTTTTGGAAGAGTTCTGCAGAAGCAATGTTTAAATAGGGCAGATTTTTATCTGTCCCAGCAAGAGATCAAAATATGACCCACACCATTTATAGTCCAGATTTAGTGAAACTGGCATTCTGTGTTTGTTTTTCTTTCACTAAATATAGCATCATCTTTTTGTGCTAGCTAACACTGCTAGTGAATATATACTAATGAATATATCCATTATATATTCCCAGAATTGTGAAGTCTCTCAATAGGATTCCTGTAAAAGATATAAGTATAAAAGTTTCTAGCTTTTATTATGGTTTGTTAGCCATTCTATGGCCTTGATACCCAAATTTACTGCCTGCAGTAATGTCACAGTGCTGCTGACATCTCTTCTGGTACAGCACCACATTTTCTCTCCGTTCCCTTGGGCCATGTACTGAAGATAATAACTGAAAAGGAAACCAAGAGTAGAGTGTTCCTCCACCAGAAGAACTTTCCTTCTTACTTGTGAGGAGATGGTGGATCCACCATTGGTGATGCGGGATCATGATGGAAAAAAATGCAACAAAGGGAATATTGCTTTGGCTTAGTATCATACCTCTTGCTCAAGTATATGAAAGGCATTCCTGACATTTCCTAGGTTTGTTTAGCTGCTCTGTTACATGATTCTTATCCTTAACATTTTCCTTCACAATGAAGCTTTGAGAGACGATACTGCTATTAGGAGACTTCTGTGGTAGCTGACCGCTCTTTTAAGGAAACTGTTTCTCCTATAAAAAGAGGTTTAGACCACAAGTCAAAAACTGACAGAAATCTAACGGCAACGGAATCCGCAATCTGTACAGAAATCTTGTGACTTTGTCTTTTGGTGTCTAATTCATTCTCTATTCTACTCTTTTTCCCTGACTAGGCCAGAACCATAATATCAAAAACTTCCTATGGGCTTATTTAGCATCTACAATATGGGACAAGAAAGCAAACTACTCCATAGATTCTTATTTAGCTTGGTCTGCTCCTTCTGACTTGTCCTAATTCCTTCTTCTCCTGCAATGTTGAATGTAGCAGCTCCCTTTATATAGTTTGTCAAAGAAGAAAATTCAGCTCCATTGTTTCTCTTTACTGTGAATATCTAGCAAGGATATTCACAGGCACAACCTTTTGTGGAACATATGAGGAATTATGCTAGGACCATATCAGAACAAAGTAATTTTGTACTAGTATCTACGTTGCATTTTCTTTCTTCCTTCCACCTTTCCACTAAAATTCTTGATTAGATTAGTGGTATTTGTTAAAATACTGAAGACAACTCCATGTATCGTTTTAGTATTATGTGTAATTATTTCACTAAGATCTTTAATTTAGCTTAGAAATAAAATGCTTGGGATCCGTTTTGGCAGGCATGGGTGAAAAAGAAGATGAGAGCTTAAAAAGCTAAATAAAAGATTAGTTACATTTGACTAATCATAGGTAGAATAGCAGTGCATAGGATGACTAGGCAAACAAGTAGTGCAAGGAAAAGTGATGGATTAGATGGAGCAAAGTTAATGTGATTAATGTGCTTGGATTTTCCTTGTTGAAGTGGATAACTTCAGCCCATGTATAAGTTCAGGTCTACTGCATGAAAGCATTTCTATACCTTTCATTAAAAACTATGAATTTTCTTTTTTTTTTGTTAGTTTGAGCACAAAATATTAAAGCTGATGTCTCAATTAAAATACAAAAGTCTAAAAGAAAAACTCTTGCAGACATAAGAAAAAATATTTCTGAAATGAATAATGACTTGAAGAAAATGCAGCAATGTGTATTTAAAAAAACTCAATTGTGCAGCAGATGAGCTGAAATGGAAAGTTAATCTTACATACAAAATGAAGACAAAGAAAATGGAATGTCTGTTCCAGGGACTCCATACAGTGTATAGCTGTTCATTTGTCACAAGTGAGAAAATGTTTAATCAGTTTTGAAATGATGTATTCTCTCTTTATTTATCGTGTTTAGTGACTTTAAGAGTGTCAGTATGTAAAGTGTTTATCCAAGGAATGGATTTCTGGCACATGGATAAAATGAAAAGTGAAATGTTTAGCTCGCAATAGGCATATGTTCCAAGATCTCTCTGAGTAAGTATCCTGAGATGAGAAGAAAGCACACAGGTCTGTGTTTATCTAGCTTACGCAGGCAGACAAGGAAGGCTCCAGCCTGGTATTAACACTGAAGTGACATGGAATGTCTTCACCAAACCCCAAACAATTACATCATTCCCTTAACAATATTGATAAAGTGTAATAAGAAAGAACCTGGCACTTTCCAATTAGATCCTCATTGCTAAATGCTTGAGAAACTGTGAAATACTGTCAAGTTAAAAACACTAGTTTTGGGGAGAGGCAAATGAAGTAAAATAAAAAAGAAAGAGGAGGAGGGGGAAAGAGGTGCTCTTATATTTTAGGAGTCCTCAATTTGGTGCCTTTTTTTTTAACTTTAAGTTATATCCTCTGTCCAAGACTCATAGTATATGAGTCTATACACATAGAGTATATGAGTATATACACATAGCTGTGTATAACACTTAAATTACTTTATAAATAAAATTTAGCATCTTTAAAAACTGGGAGATACAACACACTTTCCACAAAGGAACAAATGTGTTCTCTGTTTTCTGTATTTTCAATTACTTAGCTTTAAATATCTTTAATTTTTCAAGATGTGATTTTATTTAAGCAGCAAGAAAAAATTAAAAGCATTATTGTTTCTAGGTATGTTTAATAAAATCTTAGAATGAGATAGACTTTGATCACAGTATCCACAGCAAGTATGAACCAAGACTGCAAAAAAATTGGTGTCCAAATAATATGACAACTGGCATCTTGTTTACTGTGCTAGGATAAAATGTAGTAACATCAGCAGCAATACAGTTTTGCAGACTTATAATCAGAAATTAGTTAGTTACTCTTCTGGCTCTTGATTTCTGAAGAATCAGTAGCTAAACAACCTGACTGGAATTATTAGAAACAGCATTACTAGAAACAGTGAAGCTGAAGGTCCTCTGCCTTGCTACTTGAATAACTCTACAGGAATAACATGTAGCTTTATTACTTTCTTATAATACCTCACCCAGTATTGAGTTCTGATCTTCTTGGAGGGCTTCCAGATTCATCTTTTTCAGAGGAAAATAAATCCAGACTTGTAACACTGATCTCTCTTCCAATGAAATAGTTAAGATGATCTTTTTTTTCCCATTCATGTCTTCTTGGAATAACACCTAGGGAATTATTAAAAAATTGAACTGGAGGTGTTTGGGTTTTATATCCGAGACACAGTCAGATAATCTCCTAGTTTTCCTGCTGTCTCTCAGTCTAACAATGAAGCATCAGATTCTAAATTCAGTGCAGTAGCACTGAAAATTGCCCGGTTTCTTATATTTCATATAATTTACTCATATTTATTATAATTTCCTCATATTGCACTCATTTAAGAGACAATGTATGCTGAAAATTGTTTAGGAATGCATAATGAGAATATATATTTCTTTTATAAAAGATCAAATAGAGGACTTTCTGCCTTTTGACGTAAGTATCAACAGGGGAATTTAGGATGTGTGTGGCTTGGTATGGAATGCTCATCTTTCCATGTCAGGATATTTTTATTTGGTTTATTTATAATTTGCTCCCATTACTTGCACATTCCAGTGATTTTTAGACTTTTAAGTGCTTCCTAAGTGCAGCCTCCCAGGCACCTCTTCTGTTTTCAAGACTTTTAATAATCCAGTTAGAAATGTGTTGTGGCTTTCTTTTGCTGTAGCAACAAAATGACATTAATTTTGAAGAGAAATGTTTACTTTTAAATTCCCTGAAAAAAAAAAAATTTTCCTGACACAACAGTCTTTGCAGTCTTCCATTGGCTTCACTGAACATGAGACTTGGGGAGGAACAAAGCTTTACACCTGCTTATGAACTGACAAGCTGATGACACTTAGAGAAATAGCAGACAGTATGGTACAATGGCGCTGCTGAAAAGCAACACCTCGAAATGTAGCACCTAAGTCTGGTAATCCTTTAAAACATTAAAAGTTCCTCCCACCTCACTACCCTCCACACAGTGTTTTGGATTGTTTCCAAAAGTGAACTGTAAAGTTAAAGTGAAAATTGAGTTAATGATTGAAATAAACTGGTGAAAAGCTTAGAATGGAGAGAGGTATGTAGTTCTAAAAAAAAAAAAAAGAAAGGCAAAACAACAGCACAAAACTTTTAACTGAAAGGCAAGAATATGCTATTGGACTCTGTCTTTCACTACTCTTTGGCCATTCATCCTTTGTTGGTTCCTTTACTGTTATGTCTCTCTTCTCGCTGTGTGGCTCCCAGCGTGCAGACTAGAATTGCTTACGGTAATACATTTCAGACTGTAGGTATACATTAGTTGGATCAGCAGAAAATAAATACTTGGTGAGCAAAGGAAATGTGTATAGAAGGAGCTTACAGACTGTTAAACAGTTTGGATCATTCTAGTTTAGTATCCTGCCTCTGACAAAATATCAGGACCTGTAAATATGCGGTAATGGAAACTTAACCAGCAGTTTAGTTATGTCAGAAAGTCTCTGCTGAAATATGGGTAATTAATCTTATCCTGAAAGATGAAGTCCTCGTCCTTTTCTGAAAATATTTGCCACACAGCAGAAGTTCTTAATTATTTGTAGGATTGATTTTGCCTGTAAGAGCATTATCTTTGCTTTTAAAGATGACCTCCTGCTTGCTTAGAAAAATAATTTCATTTTATTAATTTTAAATTAGTTTGCATTTAATGACAGAGATAGTATGAACAAATGGTAATATAACTTTTAACACACTGGGATACAGTTCAGAGATCTAATGTTCTGCAATGTAAACTGATCTTTAAGCAACTTATTCTAAAGTTAACATTAGATCCCATAGTAAAAGATAAAGGATAATAGTTTAAGGAGCAACTACAGTTACACAGCTAAGTAACATTGATCATAATACAGCTAAGTAACACCCTAAAAACCATATAGTTAAAATAATTTTATAAACCCAAAACTAATACTATGGCATTAAATTGATAATTAAAAAAACAAACAAAAATAAAACAAACAAACAAAAAACCCCATGTAGCTAATGTAATGAGTGGAAAAAAAATACAGAAATTAAAATATTTCAATGTTGCATATTTTTTGGCTTCCAGTTTGTTCCCAGCAGGTGGTTAGGGTTGCATGAATTTCAGTTATAAAAGTGAGCCATACCATTAGAGCAGGCAGATTACAAAGCTGAGGTTGATGTCAATAAATTGAAAAAACATAACACAGTATTTAGAGCACAACAATTGTGCACTACTTCCATATGTAATTATAACCTCTTTAAGAAATAATGATTGCTCAGAAAGCCTCCATTGTGCTAGACAATAAAGATGAGCTGTGTTAATAGAAATATTTGAAGTCGGGTTGGGCTTTAACATAAGCCATTTAGCTGTTTCTTACAGGACTGAGGATAGGAGCTTGTGTGTCAGATCACTGCTGTTGCAATTCATTCTACTGCTCTCTTCTGTGTCTACCGGCAAAGTCTTATTTCCTCAATTTTCTAAGGGTTGCTTAATATGTTTGAAGCTCATATGTTGGTCTTTTAAAGAGAGGAAAATAGTTGTCTCTTGGATATGTTGCTGGGCCTGACTTTCCAGTGCACACAATTACATAACATTGTTTTACATATGCTTATATTGTCTATGGCCAGTTTAGCACAGATCTATCCATGTGCTACATAGCAGCTTAGCTGGCACACATGGGCATGATATCCACACATAAAATTAAAAGCATTAAACTCCAAGAAAGAGAGCCTATACATTCCTGCAAAGTGTTCAGATTACATGGATTACAGCTAACACCAATGCATCTAGGGAACTGTAACTACCTCAAGCCAAGTTTTTGAGAGAGAGTTTGAACCAGTTTAAAATTGTTATTTTAAAATTGCATGAAAAAGCACATGCAAATTAAAAATGCATTTAAAGAGTTGTGTTAAAAATGTGTTTTGTTTTTTTTCTCATAGTGGCCTGTTAAAATACAAATGTCAGACACAAAAAGGAACAAAAAGTTAGTTCAGTTTCTAATGTATTCTCTCAATTCATATTTTAATCTGAATAATATTCTTGAACAGAGATTTAACCTTTAAATATGCACAACAGAATTTAGCTTCACATAAACCCCAATTGCTGGGTGAGCTGTAGATAACGAGCTTTGTATGTGATACAATGAAGGTAGCAAAAATACTTCTAACGTACATTTGTTGACTTTTGATTTTCAAATGGACAGAGGCTGACTCAGTCTGTGCAGAATGACTTTTAAACACCATATTTTTTTTGTCATCAGAAAAGTTCTGTCTTCCAAGATAGATCCGTCTTGAGGAAATTTAGCACCTAATCCTATTATTTGGCAAATTGCATCATACCCAACCAATATACCTTAATCTGGACCTGATAAAAGTATTTTCTAAATTAAAAAGATTGTGAAAATCTCATTGCTCAAATTCACTTTTCAACAGAAGTGTAATTTAATTTAGTTATGGCCATATTATGTTGCTGCTTTGTAACCTTCTGTTACGAAGCACTTTGTTCATGAAAGAGAGGACTAAAGAAATACTTACCTGTTGAATCAAGTAAATATAAGGCTCTGGAATAACAGTTTAAACTGAATTTGAAGTGGTAATCTGATATGTGAAGAGTTTATTCATTGTTAGCACCATGGGATCATCAGTCTACCTAAAATTTTAGTTTTCACAAAATGTTTGAGTGCAAAGTTATACTCCTAGTACCTACTGAATTTAACAGTCTGTGTCCCAGTCTGTGCTCTGCTTCAGTTAGTGGATCTGCTGCCATCCGTATAAAATGTGGAAGGTTCATTTGTGTCACTAATTAATATGTACAACTGATAATATTGATCATTGTAGGTGAACATTAAAGCTGTAAAACATTCCTAGTACTGGAAGGGAGAGTGTCAAAAATTCTCATGAACAAGACAGACCGGCCTATGGAAACATTTTTTTCTGTTCTTCCCCTTGGATGCTTTTTGTTGGGCTTTTGTTGGGAGAAAAAAATGGTACTTCAAAGGTAGAGGGATTTTTTTGGTTGTTATTGAAGCTGTTAATTTTCATATGTTGGAGCAATAAAAAACTTTTCTATTTAATATGCATTTATAGGAGGCAAGGGACTAGAGATGAGGGAGATGACTTAGGATTCAAAACATTGCAAATGTTTGGCAGGATTTTTTTAGAGGAAAGGAAAAATCTCTTGAGACCTTTGTTTCTTAAGGAACAATATTACAAAATACATAGTTACACAATATAAATTGGCAAATGAAAGAAGAGATTAATGGTTCTGGCAGCTAACTGAAGCTGGCATATTATCTCAACTTTCTTTTTAATATAAGAAAGTTTCTTTTCTTCCTTTATAAAAAGGGGCAAAAATTGAAGAACAACAAGTAATTTCTTACCAGCACTTAAGTACTAGATATCTTGAATGAACCTATATTTACTTTTATATTTTCTTACTTGTAATTATGCAGGAGAAGGGACTGCACTGAGGAAAGGTAATGATACTTTGAAAAAAAAAAAAAGGTGAAGAAAGTGATGTGAAGTTATAGTGCAGACAAGGACCCTCAACAAAATGCAGTCTTCTCAGGATACTATGCCCATAAAGTTTCTCCCAGTCTTGTGCTATCTCAATAACCAGGATACTGATTCTGTTTCATTTTACATAGCTTTGTGTTACTTTGTTGAACTGCTTGATATTCTGTCGGAAGACTAACTCTCATTAGTGCTTTCAGATGTTGAGCACACAAAGGGAATACATACAAAGTCTTGGCCACTTTATAAAAGAAAACAAGAATTATTATGATGATTCAAATGATTAGCTTTTCCACAAAGCAAGTACTGTTACCTATATATTGTACTCATCTTCCCTATGCAGCCAACAATTCAGAATCAACACTGAACAGGCTTATATTCCCACCAGCTCATTTTGGCTTTAAATACAACTCATGTCAGATTTAAAGTAGCAGGAGGCACATACAACCTTTTTTTTCCCTTTACCTTCTTTCTTTTGGTACACTATGCTTCGTTCCAAATTTTATTTGTGAGTTTAATCAAACTAAAATGCACCTTAGCAGCTCCAACCTGACTTAGAACTGCTTCTGAAACACAACTGCTTCACAAAACTAACATAGTACCACCACTAACAGTACCTGTTCTTAATCTCAAATGTACATAAATAATGCTTAGCAAATTATAAAGGCAAACCCAAATAGTCAAGAATATCCAGGTTTGAACTGCAACCAAAATATGTAGTCTGTTAAACAGTGTAGCGTTTTAGAAACACTTTTTTCTGCTTTTAAGTCCACATTGAAACAACTCTTTACCTTTGCACGTAATTTAGTTTGCTGTATGGGGAAACTGGATGCATGTGTGTTGGTGCGTATGTCCACCATTTCTCAGAAAGGTCAGCCAGGGCATGTCTGTACCTATGGTTACTTTCCTATTGTTTTGGCCACAGAAGCCTGATCAAATAATGCTGAGATGAACCTACTCTGCCCATTGCTTAGTATTGTTGATTTGTCTCCTTATTGCTTTCTTTTTCCTTTTTTTTTTTCCAGCAAAGGAAGTATTTTTGTTGTTTCCAGCTGCTCTACATCCTCTCACTCTACTTTGTGTGACTTACCACGTACATTTGCATACATACGCGCATGTGTACAAACATATGTTATACATATTTATAAACCGGCCAATGCATCACAGACAGAAGACTTGAATCTGAATCACTGTCTGAAACTTTTTGCTAACTGGTTTCAGAATGGAATGGAAAAAAAATGCTGAATAATCTATAGCTGCTCTTAAAATATTCCTAATGGATCAGATCTATTAGCTAGAAATGCTGTCAATAACCCATTTGCAATGTGAATAATTCTTTTCTTTCTCATGTGATTAAATTTGGTTTGGCTGTTAGTACATCCATTCCTTTCTTCCCTCCAAATAGAAAAATCACTTTCATAGTCTTGTAGTTGTACACAAGGGAGCACAGAGAAAAGTCCAGTGATTCATTCATCAAATTTCCACATTTGAGTAAGAGTAAGCAGTGAGTTCAGACATCTCAGACTGCAGTAATTTTTTTGAATTACATGAACACTTGAACCAAGGAAATTAGAAGACAAAAAAGGGAGAAAAGGAACTAACTATCTTTCTTAATCTTGTTTCCTTACTTACTTGTCAGGGATGAGCAACTCTTACATTGTTTTGAGAGAGTTGATGCTATTTAGTTCTCCTTCAAGGCCAGTATGAGGGATATGAAACCCAGTCTGAAAGCTGTTTAAAGAATTCTGGCTTTTGCCATGTCAGGATAAGACAGTGGTGTGATCATCACTGGCTTATTTTTAATCATGCTTGAAAGGTCAGGCTGTTTGAAGCAAAGGCAGTGACCTCCTTTACCTCTTTTAATCCCAGAAAATAACTTGCATGCCCTTCCTTCCCTCTTCCATGACTGCAAGATCTTTTCTAATGCACATTCTTTTCCTTTAAGACACTCACGAATCGTATGGAAAACTAGGAACATTTTCATTTGAGAAATGGACACTGAACAAGCTTTGCAATACTTGTTTCATAACAAATGATTAATTTTGCAGATAGATTAAGTGAAAGTCAGAGAGGTCAGATGAGTTTCTCAAGGTTGTATGCTGCAGAAATTAATTTGGGTATAGAAACAAAAGGCTTTTGAACTCTAGTCCCTTATTTGATAAAAAAATACTATTCCTATTCAGGACTAGCAACAATGGTATTTGCAGATGTTTTGTTTGAAAATCTGCTGAAGAATCAATAGGAACATTTGATTGAGCTGCCTGAGAGAAAAGCATCAGAGAAAAGATATTTACGGCCTGGCTGAAGTTTGAAAGGATGGTATCTAGTCCTAGGGCTATGGCAATGTCATCCTAATTTCTCTTGGTATTTAAAATGTATGTCCCCTCCCAAAATCAGCTTTGAGATATGTCTAGTTTGACATATGTAAACATTTCCATTTCAGATATTTAAAGACCATGGTAACAGAGAGGATTTACTGCTGTCCATGTTTTATTATTTGATGCATTTGGATTCACTTTGTTTGCTTTGTCTTTCATGTGTGAATTTTGCCACTTTGTCTTGTAGTACAAAAATGACAGCATCAAATGTATAGCAAGCAGGTTTCCGTATGTCATCTAAACACACTCTAAAAAAACCCTACTGAATAAGGGTAGACCTCTCTAGTTGGAAGAAATATAGTAACTGTCTTGACTGTTTGATCTCTATGTATAGCAAAAAAAATATTTGATTCATGGAGATTTGTGCCCTGAAGTATTACTGTGTTGCAGCTGATGTCTTGTGCATTGTTACTGGGCATTAGAAAGGTGTGACGTGTTAACAATGACAACCTGCTACGCTGCTGCTGTTTCACATTTCACAGATGGCTTATTTCCCTTACCTCCCAGAGTAACTGTCAGGGAGGCAAACAACCTGTATGAGCATTTCTCTTCTTTCTATAAACCTAGTAATTACCTTACAGCTATTAGACACAGCTGTATGCATGTGTAAGGTTATACCAGCTATACAAGTGTTCTTCAGGGAGATTTTCAGTCACCAGAGAAAAAAAACATTGGCTATCTCCTCCTCACAGAGGATAGTTGTAATAATTGAAGAGTTAGTGCTGTTTATCTTTTTTTTTTTTAATTGAGCATTCTTCTATGCAGTATGAATTTTATTTTGATTGGCTTCCTGTTTCTTGGGATGTTTTCCTGTGATGGAATTCTGGCTTGATGGTCATTCACCATCAAATTCCTTTCTCATTATTCTCATTTGCAAAATGTTTTGAAGACACATTTCTCAAAACAAGGCTTCTTATTTGAATGTCTCTCTTTCTCTGTTCTGTAAACCATTAGTAGCCTTTATTCATAGAACTTCTGAAATAATAAGCCATTGACTGAGCTGATGCCTCCAGTTTTGTCTCTTGTTCTTTATTCCTCATGTTCCTTCAAAAATATTGTCAGTTCATTCTGAGTAGTCAAATGAGACCTTGATATGACTCCCCCACTAACCAGCTTCAGAACTGTAAATCCAGGGGAAGAGACTGGGAGGAAAACCAAAAGATCTCCCTGATATATTTGCAGTCTTGCAAAAAGTTGAAAATATGTGACGGTAAGCAAAAAGTTTAAAACCTAGTGCAGCTGACTGTTGAATGTCAGGGATATTCTTTTTTGAGGAATTATGTGGGATCACAGGATAGATGGTAAATATTTTCCTCAGTATAAAACTGGGGAGGAAATGTAAATAGGTAAGCAAAATGGAATATTTAAATCAGTAGTATTATTCATCTATAAATCATTTTTAAAAAACAATAAAGTCAGCCGCAAAAAAGGGTATTCTCTGTATTAACCAAGCACTGACTTACAGAACAGAGTGCCATGGTAGGCTAACTGAGAGACCTGAAGAAATGGCATGCTCAGGTAAGGTGGCATTTGAGTATAAATGCCATGGTTTTAAAAATGAAAATGTTTTACTCTTCTGTATTTTTCTGTGCTACAACTTTGTTGCTCAGCAGCTTCAATTTGCTTCAGCAGATGAAAACATTAAATACAAATAAAGAGGAAAAGCGTATAGAATTTGATTGATAAACTAATGTTAAATTTTTAAGCTCTAGGCTTTTTTATTGAGAAATAGGATAATGTATGTAGATATTTATTTTTCACATTGGGGAAAACAACTGGAATACTGGGTTTTGAGAACTAAGACAGTTTCATGGAGACTTTGTGAGATTGACTCTTCTGAATGGCTGAATTTTTGTATATTATTGTCATCATCATAGTCCATGAATGAAGATACAACTTCTGTGACTAAAATGACATTTCCATCTATTTAACTGGAATTGCATTTTTCCCCCACAATTACAGTGATTAAAACTGTGATGTATGTTTCATAGAAAATTACTACTGGAGTTAATGGGTAGTAATAGATCAGTGAACAAAGCACCTACAATTATAATTCAAGATACAGTTTTCCATTGAATTTTTCATAAAATTAAAAATTCTCCAGGGGCTGCTACATTGAGCTTCAGATGGGGAAAAATGTTCTTAAAATGTCCAGTATTTGCAAAACATTAAGTGAAAAAATAAAATGTAATAATAGTTAATCAAGCAAATATTTTTTACATAATTATTCTTTAGCTTCCTGTAACATTCCTGAAATAAAATAGAAGCATTTCAAACACAGAAATATGTTAAGTTTAGTTGCAGCCACAGTCCTCACTCAGTGTTGGAAATACGACCTTTGCGTTTCAGCAGTGTTCATGCTTGGGTAGTTTTTGTGTTTACTATACTAGTTTTACATTTGCTGTGCTAAGAGATTGTCAGATTGTTCTGGTAGAGTCACGATGGGCACCTGTTTTCTGGCTCAGCTGCTCCTGGCCCAGTTTTGTGTTGTGTCATTTCTTGTTTAGTACACAGCAGGTTTGAGTTTCAATATTTCTGTGTAGGCTCCAACCTAAGCTATTGTGTTGTAGTATAGATCTGGCAGAACTTGAAGAAGTTTATTTACAGTCCTTTATGGGCTTTCACTCTGTGTTTTGATAACAGCTTTAAACACAACAGAAAAGCAGCATATGGGCAGGTGTGGATATCTGGATTTGCAAGGCTGTGGACAGTGAATTCACTACAGCTTTTGAAATGGAAAATACTTTGATCGAAACCTGAACCTATGATGAATACCAGATCCCAACTTCACTGAAGAATCATCTTCATATACCTGCCTGTATATGAAGAGCTCAGAACTGTTATGATTTTGAATTCTTTTATTTTAGATCTGCTACCAAGAATGATTAAATACTATGTCAATGTTAAGTAAGAAAAAAAAAATTACATCAGTGAGGACTGTAACATTTGCTGGTTTTGCTTTCTTTGACAGCTTTTTGGAAACTACAGCCTATTTCTGTATGAAACCAAAAATGGGAGAGAAAGAGGTGTCCCCACACTCTTTCTTCAGCATTTGGCATGAATTCAGTTCTGACTTCAAAGACTTCTGGAAGAAGGAAAACAAACTTATTCTTCAAGAAAGGTACATTTATTTGTTTGTTCAAAGGCTTTTCTCAAAGTATGTTATTAGGAGCAATTGCACAGAAACCAGTCAGCCTCACTTCACTGGCACACAACCTATTGAATGCCTTTTGGAGTTTTCTCAGATTTTGGGGTTTTTTTAGCATATCATGACACCCACCCCCACCATGCCCAAGCCTCCATACACCATAATTTTTGAATGGGATTTTAATACCAGTTTGTGCTAGAGTTTTTTGTGTCTCTTACTTGAACAAGGTTTTTTGGCAGAGCATGCAACTACTATGCTATTATGAGTCCAAAGAATGGGAAACTTGTTTCAGGTCTGAAAGTTGATTAAATATTTTCCATTAGCATATTTAGTCAAAGAAAGTCAAGGCATCAAGACATGGCATATTGTAAATATTTGTCAAATGATGTTGGGAAAAGGAAGACAGAAGGAATAATTGACCCTGCATTAAAAAAAAGGACTCAACTGTATAGCAAATCACAGCCCATAGACACAATGGGTATATATGGCATGAAGAAATAAGACAGTAGTTTTGAAAAATCAACCATGCTGTCTGGTCCGTGTTTAAGAGGAGTTACGAAGTTTGCTTTTGTCTGCATGCAGACAGTCTATAGTGGTCACCCTTTGTTTATAAAATTATGCCAAGAATTAATCAGTTGTTTAAAAAGTAATAAATGCCATATAAGAACAAACTAAACAAATACAAACATGAAAATTCTAAGCACTGTTATATGAACCTACAACTGTTAGCAACTTGACTGATCTTGGTATACAGATAGTGAAGTTCCTTCTGAGCCTAAATATTAACACAATTGAAGCTTTACATTCATTAAATGATTGATATCAGTCCATTATTAGACAAATTGACAAGTATAGGTCTCTTTTTCAAGCATACTTATCCTATGTAATTGTCACAGACATAAGATTACTGATTTAGGAAGTTACTGAAAACTTTCCTTAGGCACCAATACAATCAATGTTGTGTATACCATATATATTTGCTCTAAGTGGATGCATTTTGGAACAAGCAGTCTCACAGATAAAAAACTGGATTCTGCTACTATTGCAAGAACATAGTGAGAATGTTAACTCAGCACAGTAGCTCTCTAGAGATCTGTTTCATTTTACTGACTGTCTGGCTTAATTTTATGTAATTAAGTATATCTTTTTGAAACTGAGTTGACACTTAAATACTATCTTTAGTTTCCTATGCAGGGATTTTGCTGCCTACTTAATACACGTTAATTTTATTTTGTGTATTTTATAGGACAGGATTTAAGAAAAATATCCTTTTATTTCAAAATACTAATCTGTTTTTCTAAAAAAATAAAAAACAAACAGAAAAAACCCACCAACAAAAAAATTGTCCAGAGGATTCTCACTACAAAATATTTTTCTTTTAAGACATTAACTAAATGAGCACAAAACCTCTTCCTCCTATTTTTCTTAAACACCTAAAGCTTAAGAGAATGATATGTGATTCTGTAAGAGAATGGGCTGTAATACAATCATGTAACACTCTCTCAGTTCAATGTATGTGTATACTAAGAGGATGTATTGAAGCAGCAGAAAAAACGTTGCCTGCCAGCTTGTCCCTTCTAGGACAACCGGGTGTTTTTTAACCTGAAAGGAACTGAACGTGTATAACCTACAAAATGGCTGCAGGTGCAGGATGTGACAGGGAAGGGAAAGCACAGTGAGGAGGACCTAGTTTGGGAAAAGAAACTGGGAGATCCCTGGGAAGAACAGCAGGGAGATCCAAACCCAGACTTGGAACTGATGGGTTGAAAGTGGTTGTCCCAGGAGTTCAGACAGGTCCGTGTAACTTCAGTCCAGGAATTCACTAAGACTGAAAATGATACCTCCTGAAAATCACAGGTAGATTTTTGTTTTGAATTTTAATTTTTACGTGTCTTATCAAGTTTAACTCTTCTGCTCTATTTAATTTGTTCAGGTGAGGAAGGATTTAGGCTTAGGAAACCTTTGATATCTTGGTTGTGCTCAACTCTCAGAAATGTTTGGCACGGTGCTTTGTCAGGTCTGGCAAGACAAGCTCTCTTCATTACATTTTAGGGATTAAAATATTTTTGCCAAATTGCCAGCAAGAGTAACAATTTTCCAAGACATTTTCCCAAAAATGAAGAATCTTTTTTGGTTAAACAACTGTCTTATCAAAGCCTTTGCACAGAAAATTCTTTGCCTCCAATCAAAGTTCAACACGATATGTGAAGTTGTCTTTTAGGCTTTTTTTTTTTTAATTTTACATTTCTGCCTCTGTTAGTCAAAAACAAGATGCTATGATATGAAACTGTCTTGGTATTGAGAGGTCAAAAGAGAAAAATCTCGACGCAAAAATACATGTTGTCCAAAGGTGTAAGAATGATAGGTTTCAAAATCTCAGTCTAGATCGACAGATCTTTAGGTGACAAAAATCTGAAATACATCTATTGCCACTGAAATACAATTATTTATTTCAAGAAAGTAGATTTTTCCCTTTAGCTGAGATTCTTTGGTGTTTTTCTACCTAAAGTTGAAGAGCAGGGTAGAACTTTAATGGTCAGAGAAACTTTCTGTAGTTGTTCATTAGTGGCAAATCAAGTGACAGAAATGGTGAGACTTTTTAAGGGACTGTGGTATGACATCTTTGGTGAACTATTAACCAGATTTCTTCCTCATGAAACAAACTTTATTTACAATAATTATTTATAAAACCTATAACTTTATTCTCTTTTCTTTTTTTATTTTAATCACCTTTCTCAACCCCTAGTTGGTTTGGGGTTTTCTTTTACCTCTTCTCCCTTCACTTCAGTGTTTAGTTTAATAAACTTTAATGCTGTGGGCAATGTTTCTAGAATATTTTATATCCCAGTTTCCATATGAACTGTTAATAGAGGCTGTTCCTTATTTAGTCTCTGCAAATATGCGTCACACTGTTTTAAAATAATTTACCCAAAAGATTTTCATAGATGGTATTTTCCTAAGGTGGTACTACTTTTTGTTACCAATAGATTAAATGTGTATGTTTTAAAGAAAGCAGTCAGCCAATTCTTATTTTAATCACTTTTCCCTTGGTATTTCAACTTATATACTGGTTTACCATGCATTTATATGCAAAAGATAAACATTGAAGTGTGAGACTTTGTATTTTCTTACTGGAAGATGAGAAAAGAAATATGGTGCAAAGTTAAAAACAATTTTTATGAAGTTTTCTACATCTTTCACTCTTCCCTCACTTGAAGTAAAGCAGAACTGGAAAATACTAGCTGTAGAGAAAATTATGTATGATAAAGTGTGAAATACAGTAGCAATAAAAAGAAAAATGCACCTGAAAATTACAATAGAAGTATAGGTCTGCCAAAAGGTTTTCTGAACAGTACTATTTCTCATGGTAACACTATATTTATGGCTAACTAGACCACTTCAATAGAAATTGATATCTGGGTTATTAATAAAGTTCTTGAAAATATTTTGTGGAAGTTGAAATTTCTGATGCTATGTCTACCATAAATATGTATCCCTTTAAGTGAAAATTTTCAAAGTAGTATTAATTCTTTCTAAATAAGCAAGTTTAAGGAAAAAAAACACAAACCAAAACAAACCAAAACAAACCAAAACAAACCAAAACAAACCAAAACAAGAAAACAAAATAAACAATACAAAAAAAAACCAACCAAAGAAAATCCCCAATCAAAAGTACTGGGATATGTTTTGAGTTTTTAAAGTTGTCATTATCATTGTCCTTTGATAATTTATTTAATGTCTCTGGTAGTCTATGGTTTTCATTCATACTTTGCGAACTCTTGAAAGGTTTACTGTCAGTATAGCCTGCATTTTATGCTTGATCAGCAAGAAAGACTAGAAGAGCTGACGTATTTTCCTTAGTATTTTTTCATTGTTGTTTCAAAAGACGAAGTATGATTTTGAACTTTGCAATCTTCCTGTTCAGCATCTTCATTATCTATACACAATTTTCAGGTGCTGCATGCCCATTGATGCACATTGTTTTCTGAATACACAGAGCCAGATAATACACAGCTGCAGTAACAGCTATGCAAAAGTCTCACCTTCATGGGAAAAATCTTAGGTGATCACATCACTAATCTACGAATACCTTGGTTTTGTCTTTTTTTAGCGAGAGCAAGTGTCTTGTACAGTCTGACTTATAAATATATTAACCCTTTTCTCATTAATCTCTTTCTTTCAGTCCCACCTTGTTTACTTTATATTTCTGAGGTTGATGTATTCAGCCTTAACTGCACTATTCCACTCTAGTACTTCTGTGAGAGCAAGAAATATTTTTACTTTTCTTTACATCCAGCAAAGGCCTGCAGAATCTGTTGCTCAGACTCTAGCATTTTCCTAGGAACCAGGAAAAGGTATTCTGTCCTGGGAATGAAAAGAATAAAGCGCTTATGAGGCAACACCTAACATAACCCAAGAGTGAAGTCTTGGAATGTTATGATAAATAAAAAAAGTTAAGCTACTGCTGGTTATGGCAGCATATCAAATATGGAATATGTGAATCCTTCATAAAAATACAATTATTTGTCAGAAATCTCATATTGGTATGGATGGCAATGATTCATCTTTAGGACTACAGCTTCATCTTTTCTTTATGACCGTGAAATTCACCCTGGCTGTCAAAGGCTAGTATCAATATCTTTAGGTAGTAAATGCCAGTTCAGATCTCACTAGAAACAGGTCAGTAACATGGCAGAAACTCATATGCAGGGTGCAGTTTCACCTTCCCTTTCTCTGAGAACAAGGGAGGTGCTTACACTTGTTTGTCCACTCCAGTTCTGGATATGTTTCCATTTCTTCAAATTGTTTGCTGTTCCAGAGGGCCTGTGCAACTTTGCAAAGATTTACCTTGTATTACCTGTATTTCTAGACAGGAGAGCAGGAGGGGGGAAGAGAGAGAGGGACAGCTATAGGTACCCTGTAAATGTGTGTATAAGGTATATATTGCTCGTAAGATCAGTCGGGCCCTTGCCTTTATGAGGAGGCATGTAGCTGAACAGAGACTGACTGTGTCAGGAATGCCAGCAGAGGAGAGTTCATAAGCAGGATCAACGTGATGGTAAAATTCTGTAAGTCCCTGATATCTTGCATCACACTAATGTTGAGAATTTCTTCTGGCTGACTTTATTCAACTCTTTAACTCCCACGATAAATCTTTGACACATTAAAAGTAATCTATAAACTCAAAAAAATGCACTCGTCTCTCAAATGCAGAAGTTGCCCATTCCCGTAAGAATAGCAGTTAAGCTGGCACCTGGTGTGTCACACTGTGTATATCTAGATGAAAGGGAGATTCCTGGCCAGTGTGTCTCCACAGCTCATTGATCTCCCTCTGCAGAAAGACTGGTATGTCTCCCTACAGACTCCTCGGCAGGATGATTTAAAACTTGCTGTTGAGCAATTTAAAGTCTGGCATTGGATATCTGTACATCGCACAGTGAGGAACATATTGGTAAGTTGCCACTTCTGCTTGCAGAGGAGGGCATTAAATCCCATAGCACAAGCAATGTCCTCAAGAGTAATTTAAGGGATATTTTGTTAGCGCTCATAATATGAACCAGTGAGTCAGACTTGAGACTGAGAAATCGAGGGACATGGGAATAGGCACTTGCAAAGAAATGCAGAAATGGAAGAAAAGAGAAGAAAAATGTATATGGAGTTGCAACACGAGAGGGAAATGATGAACATGTGGAGTATGTTTAGTGGGGTCACATTTTGCTTGGCATGCTCTTGTAATGCCAACTAAAAACTCCAAGCGTTATGTTAGTAACTTGTCATGGGTAGATACATTTTCTGACTTTGGAACTTTAATCTCAATGTCTTTATTGCATTCTAATCAACTCAGTTGAATGCTGGTAGGCTTGGATTTACAACTCATAGTTATAATGACATTTTAAAACAGAAGACAGTTTATATGACATTAAATTGAACAATTAGAAGGATCTTCAGTTTTGGGAGTATTCAACATTTTAACTTGAAATAAAATAGCTTTCTGATCAGAAAATAGTGTTGTGGCCTTTGGAAAATCTACTTGAAAATGCTCAAACACACCAAAGATTCAGCAGCTAGGAACAATCCTGAGAGGCAGTGACTCACAAAGAGACAGCTTGCTCTCTAGCTGAAAGAAGTTGCTCAACATTTCAGTATGGGTATTTTTCTTCTTGTGCGTTTTTGGCAATTAGTCCTTTTTCTTCCTTTCTTTTTTTTTCAGTGAAAACACCATTGTATTTTGGTTGAGGAGGCGAACAGAACTTTCATTTTTTAACATTGCTTTTGAGGGAAAAGTCTGTGAAAATTAAAATCATTTGGAGAAAAGTTTCTCAATCTGGATCTTTGGTAGAAAATCCTTTTGAATACCTTAGTCTAATGTTTTCAAGTAATTCTGCATTTTACAAGACAAGAACAAATATTTCCATTTGCCACTCTGAGACAACTGGTGCTTACAAATAGTAAACTTCAACAAAGAGAAGGCTCTAGTAAAAAACTAAGTCGAAATCTGCAATCCTTCCTAGTTTTTGTGACTTGTGTGAGGCTAGAATCCAGAATGCCCCCACATAAACAAAGGAAGGGCTTTTCAGCAGTCTGTATTTGCCTGGTGACAGTGGTGTGCCATACTGGCACATTATGTTGCATCCTAGTATGTGTGTTGTGCATAACAGAAGGAAGATACCAATCATCATCTCATAATGATGTTTACAGCCTGTTTTCACAGCTGTAATGTCAGACTGGGTGTGATAGTAGTAAGTATAGTAATATGGGGTACGATTATTCCTACCATGTAGTGATCTTTTCAATCTTTTTTAACCTTTTCCAGTTCACCAGTTCTTGGAAAAAAAAAAAGACATTTGCGTATGATAAAAATTGGGCTAACATATTCAACAAATACTTGCATATTGGTGGAAATAATTAAAATTTTTAAACAGAATTTTTGTCACGTACTAGATTTTCTATACTTCTAATAGTAGTATAGTATACTACTACTTTTCCAGGCAAAATTATTACTTTGGCATTTCATGTTCAATAAAGCATTGTAATGTTTTACAAATGAGCAGCATTTATCATTAAATGATTAGTCCCCAAAAGTTTGAGATGCTCTCAAATACTTAAAATCTACTCTAATGCAGACTGATCCCGAACTACTGAAGATGATAGCTTCCTTGGTTACTGATAGTTTACCAAACCAGTGCATGGAGCTGGCATAATGGCAACATCCATTAAGTGTAAGTGCATGGCTGTGTGCGTGTTTTATGGTATCAATATAGGGACTAGTCTAACATCAGGGGTTATTTTCCATATTTGGGAAGAACTGGCTGTGCCTGCAGTCATTTTTGAGTCATTACATAATGATGAATGGGCACTTTTTACCTCATGCAGCAAAGCTCAAAGCATCTTATTTTCCCATCTCCCGCACAGAAGGCCTCTTAATGTGGTATTTCTCCAGCTGACTTCTCCTTTTTTTATTTTCTTTTCACTGATCTCTTCTATTCACTCTATTCTCATCGTTGCTTGTTCTGTCAATTGTAGCTTGTAGCTTGTAGCTGTCAATTATTCAACGTAGTAGCCCCGTCATACCCAGTGTAGCAACTCATCTGTCCAGAGTATGTCTCCATATCCTCCATATCCAGTCTTCTTCTCCAGGAGGTCTATTTACTGAGACTTTTCTCATTCTTTCTTACATATTGAATTTTTTCCTTCTTTTACCACATCTGCTGCTTAAAAACGTTTTACAGCTAACAGGGAGTTTCACATTTCTGTTCACTCACGAGTTTCCTTTCTTTTGCTTGCTGATTATTTTACCAGCTTTACCTTACCTCCAGTTTTGTTCCCCTCCCTTATCATTTCTTGTTAAATTTCCTAACCAAATCGCCCAAATGTAGCCAACTCCGAGAGCAACCTGGCTTCAGTTCCAAGAAAAACAATGTAAGGTAATGACTGTCTTTTCTTAGATTAACTTCAGTTTTCATCTGTAAAGTCTGTAGGAAAGTGATTTCCATCTTGCGTGAAGGTAGCCAGGTATAGCCTGAAATACTGGCCACTTTGACAATTTGATGACAGAAGTCATTAAATGTATTTAGTGTATTTAAGTGGATATATGCATGTTTGCAATTTATTAGAAACATAGCCATACTTAACAACTCAATTTTTTTACATCATTATTTTTTCAAGGTGAAATTTTCTGTAATGTTAAAATGATAATTTTTAAATCATGTTTCAAACAGGTTTTTTTTTTAATTTATGTACATCTGTGTATCTCTGCATAGACAAGAGCAGAACCCCTACATCACCAAGAGTATGATTTATGATTGCCAGACAGAACCAAGTGAAACTGAATACTTCAGAATATAAATTCTTTCAGAATACTGTGAAGTGTGTGGTGGATTACAGCAAGACTCCGCAAATAGGAAAAGTCTAATTTTCATTTCGACTGGCCCTGAAGCCTTATTTTAGACCCATTTGACATGAAATGTATTCCCCAAAGTCTATTCAACACTGTTGACAGGGGAGGGGTCTTAATCAGGGTCCCGCTGCAGGTTATTCTCTGTGTTAAGTGCCCAGATTAAAAAATTTTAATCTATTTGTCTGTGGTGTTCTTAGCAAAATTATTATTAATCACTGCATCTTTCCAACAGCTGCTGTCTGCCTCGTGATCCTTGAAGTAATCATACAAGGAGCTGGCAGGGATGTCATGATAGTCTAACACATTATCTCTTTGTTGGTAGGCAGAGGTTAGGTTTCATCAGTCAGTTTGAGGGGACGAGGTACATTACAGTGTGCTTCTTATCTGTATAAAGTCTTTGCAGTCAGTTACTGAATCATATCTGTGTCATCATTTCAACCCTATTGGCATGAAAGTAAAGCTCTGCATTTTTTACTCTACTTTTATGTTGGGAATTGTAATTTTCCATTCTGGGTTGTTTTTGTTTTGTTTTGGGTTTTTTGTGGTTTTTTTTTTTTTGTTTGTTTGTTTGTTTGTTTTTCTGAAGAAAAACTCCTTAGCAAAAAATATTTTCAATATTTCAGTCAAAGAAAAAAAATACAGGCACATTGCCCTGGAAGAATTTTTAAGGAAAGAGTTTTAAAAGTTTTCTGCTCCTGAAATCTGAAAGACATCTGGCACTTGATAATTTTGTTGAAGATTTTTTTTTATTTGTTTTTATATGTAAAGGTACTATTATTATTATAAACAAGTTCAAACCAATCTCCAACACAGACAAAGCTACATAATATATTTTGGCAACACCATTTTTATTTATCTGATAATAAGCACTTAGTAGTATAAAGAGTATTGACCTTGGCTTTGTTTTATGTTAAAAAATACAGAATATCTGCAGAAAAATGTCTTTTGGGTTTCATGAACTATACTGTCAACTGTAAAAGTAATATCTGTCTGAGTTTATTGTGGAAGTTTTTGTGAGCAGCTCTACTACCTAAGGCACATAACTTTCCAGTCTTCTCACTGTGATTACATTTGTCATGTCATAGTGCTCACTAGTGAAGTGTAAGGCAACCAAGCCTAGATAGAGCCAGTAGGAAATGAACCTGTCTGCCACAGATACTTCAGACAAAATTATTAATATTCAGTGGCAGGAAAGTGGCTACCCCTTCAATGGATTGAATGATGACAGAAAGTCTCTAAGCCTTGATATGTTGTGGCCAGGCTGGCTATCGGTCTAGAAGGCAGATAAAAATACTCTGTCTTTTGGGTTTGTAAGGATGTCTGGTTTCTTTTTCCTGTGTGCATGCCAAAGTGTAACTTGCTTATTTATCTTACAGACTATCTTTAAACTTAATCGTAGTTTTTATATGTTTGCCTCACAATAAATATGAGGTAGTAGGAGGTGAAAGTGCCGGAGAAGAGGTTTTATTATGATGGAAATAAGAATCTTTTGTTATGGGCGACAATTGTTAGACTCTCTGAATCTTATTAAGTAGCAGATTTTGGGGTTGTAATTCTTAGTTTCTGTAAGTGACTGGCTGTTCATTCACTTGAAGATTTATTTTTTTTTAACTGATCCATGAATCACTGTTGTATGTTCCCTACATGGTTACTTATTGTTGAGCTGTTTAGAAGTATATTCTTTCTGAAATAATGCAAGCAATGCTTTAGCTAAATTTAATATTAAGAGAAATTCAAGTGATAAACATTCTTAACAAGTGTTTATAAATCTGCCCTGGGCCCGAAGTTCGGTCCACTGCTGTAATAACTCTGCTCATCAGATTACTACAGTGAGAGTTAATCAACTCTCTGGTTGTCTAGGATGGGAAGACTAGTTTTTGTAGGATTATGTTCTCATTAAGACAAAATCAGGAAATTATTTGGGAAAATAAGTAAGAGGCAAAAATTACTAAAGGTAATGCAGCTGATATTATCTTTTCTATCAAACGCATATGCTCACTTTTAAGATAGAATTGACATAAGATGTGACAGGGGTTGATAGTAAATGAACTGAAGTCAATTTGCTGAAAGAAAGTGAGCTTGCAAAGCAGTTGAAAAGTATGAAGTGAGATAGTTTGAGCATCGGTTTAGCAAAGAAACTTAGCACACTGCAAGCTTGCAAATCATTCCCATCACACTTAGCAAGTTAACTGTAGTACCTGGCTACTTCAAGAGCACACCATGTCCCTTGCCACCTCCGTCTTACTCTCCCACTCTCAGATCATGCCTAGAAGCAGGATCTGTCCTGCTTCTGAGTATTTGGATGCAATTGAGACTGATGGTTCTATAAAGGGACTGAACAGCCTAACAGAAAGTACTAGTATTGTAGAACTAAATAGCTTAAGTGGAAACAGATCTTCAGAACAATAAATCAATCTATATACATGCCTACCTTTGCCTAAGGTTCATAATTGTCAGGAACTGGGGAACACTCACTTTTCTCAGACTCTTTTTCCAGATCCCAGGTGGCAGCCTATCTTTCCATGCAGGGTCTGACAATTGAACCCCACTCCTTTCCTAGGAGTGGGGATTTAACTTTTTTTAACTCTTTTGTGCTCTATGAGCTCTTTGAGTTCTGCATTGGCACAGTAGTGTCATTTTGGCCTAGAGCCTGGAAGTATGTCATTGTATGCAAATGCTCCTCCTTTTGTGACTGTTGGGAGCCTTGTGTTGTTTTCTCCAAATATCCTCTTCCCTCCTTCCATTATTGAATTAGATCCATTAATTTCTTCATAAAGCTCTAACAACTCACCAGAGGTGAGTTAACTACTCACTAGTGTTCATACAATTTTTGCACTTAGATTTTTGCCTCAAATTATTATCTTGCTCCTCCATGCTGAGCAGGGTGTCATCGAAGTCAGTGAGAAGTAGTGCAGGAAAAGCCGGAGCACAAGGAAGGTATGCATGAGTTTGCTTGCCACTGTAGGAAGTATGACTTGTACTAGGCATGAGCTTACAGAAGCAACATGGTATCACCTAAATCTCATTAGTGTTATGGAAAGATGAAGAATCATTGATGGCCAATAGAGAAAACTTTAGAAGCTGACAAAAAATTGCCAGTGGCAGTTATTTTTCTGCTGAATTAGGACTATTGCTCTTATTTTAAAGGTAACCTTTTATCTGCTTTTCTTAATCATACTGTTTAAATGGTGTGGATGCTTCTATCCAAAACACATATTTTTGTTCTTCTAGAAGGATTAGGTTTATTTTAATTTTACTTGTAATAAAATTCTAATTTAGCTGAATGATCAGTCTTCAGAAAATATACTTACGCACTGTAGAAACTGATAACCACTTTCACTGGTTTATGATTTAGCCTTGTGGAAAGCTCATGGTTGTCTTTGCCTCTTTATTTCACCAGTCTCTGGATTTTCTTTTTTAGATACAACTGTAGATTTATACAGCTCTCCTTGCTTCCAGAATTAACATAAGCCTCCTCACAATGAGCCTTTGGTGTCCTATCTTTACATTTCTAAGGACATTTGTTGCTGAAGAGGCATATGTATAGGTATTGACTTCACTGAGGTTCTATCCAACCACTTCAATCTTCCTGCACAAAGAGCAGAATGGGAGCCAAGAGACTGAGCTGTCCCAAACCCACGCAGCGAGTCAGTGATATAGTTGGAACTGGAACTGAATGCCCGCTAGCTCTCAGCTTTAAGTGCATTAGGGAGTAATGCTTCTCCTCTTCCGCATTCCCCTTGGTATGAATAAATAGGCTCAAACTCCAAGGAATTTTATAAAAGCTCCCAAAATCTTGAGGGCTACAACTATAGTAGTGAGACCAGCACCTCTTATGTAATCCTAGGAAAATGGGTTGCACAAGCTTAAGGTTGCTATTTATCAGTCTGGAGATTGTGGATCATTTCTTAAAGTGCAATCTATGGGACACAGAAGTTCTGACTTCCTCCCTCACAGAGTGTCATGTTATTAACATTTTGCTGTTTCAAGCAGAGACAGCCTTTCTCCAAATAGCTGTTTCTCTAATAGAAGAGATGTTACACTGACAGTGACACTTGATGGGACTTGCTCTTTAGAAAAGAACTGCATTATCGAGGGTTCCATTCAGTGTGAGGATTTTTGTTTTGAATTGATATAAGACCCACAGAGAGCTGTGTTGTCTCATGACCTGGCATGTTAGCAAGCAGTGGGTAATCTATCCTGGAAGGAGGATATTTAGGTGGGACAAACACTGGAATTGAAGATTCCCTGGCATTTCCTGAGAATAACATCTGGATCTGTGTGAACTGGTTTGATAAATATTTTTGTATGTTACATATGCTGTCATTTGCATGTTGAGTAGTCTGAATACCTGCATATGTTACACTGCTTCTATAAAACAGTCATTTTGATAAGCTCAATAGTACTTATACAGTCCCTGGGATTTGATACTAATTTACTTCCAAGTAAGATTTCATTTTGTTCTTTAAATGATGTCTACCAGTGAAGGGAGCCAGCTGTATTTGTATTTGAAAAAAAGGAAATTATATGATAGACATATTATTTTATATCTGACTTTGTAAGAATGGCTTTTGATAGGTTGGAATACGTCTGAATATGTTTGAATATTTGAAAGGTCATGGGAAGATCAGTGTCACAAATACTTTTCCTCCTTTGGATATAAGTAGACACAGAGCAGAAGAAAAAAAGTGTTTTAAGAAAAGGAAAATGTCTTTGAATTTTACTTCATTCTGCATAATTCCCATAAGCTTCTATTTGAGGCTATCACCACATCTTGGCTGTCACTTCTACCATATCTATTTAAATATATTTTAAAAGTGAATTACTTGACTGTTTGACATTTTTGTTCTAGTTTATGCTCCAGCAGTCTATCTCATTTGCAGTCAGATAGAAATCATTACAGCTTGAAAACAACAGTTTTCAAAGCCTTTTTTTTGCCCCCAAACTGTGCACATCAAGGTCTCCATACACTGATAACATATAAGGCCATCAAATGAAGAGGGCAGCTCGATGGAAGTGCTGAAAAAGAACTGACATTTAAATTAATTTTTTAAAGTATAAATTTGAAACTTGTGAAAAGAACAAGGTGTGTCTGGGGAAGTTGAATAAAGGAGAGATGAATGCGAAGGCGGTTTTTTTAATGTGCTTAGCAGACCCAGCTGGAGTTTTATTTTGAAAATCTGGCCCTTACCACACACACAAAAATATTAAAAATAATAGTAACACAAAATCTGATTCTCACATTGCCCTATGTAGCCTTGCTGAAATAGCAGACATATGAGTGGTCTGGAGATGAACCACAAGGAACCAGCCAAGGATATATCATTTCTTCAATATCATTTAACTGTTGGGTTTTTTTTTCATTGTTGGATAATGATGAAAAGGCAGAGTACGTGCCATCTAAAGTCTATATTTTTTGCAAGAGCAAGCCAATATAGGATTTATATCTAAATAAATAAATACAGATCTCACATGATTTAATGTCATCTTATGGAAAGTGTTTATGTAAGTCTTAGGAGCTCAGAGTCTATAAGTTAAATCTGTATTATCAGTGTTTCAGTAACCATGTGTGTTTACAAGGTTGATCTACAAAACGAGTGAAAGTGGTAAAGAAATATTTTACGGTGTGACATTCAACCCATCAAATTATTCTGGCAGGCTCCCAGTCTGAGTGTAGTCCTCTGCCTTTCACAGTTTATTTCCTATCTGCATGGCAAAAAAAGGACATTTCTCTTATCAGGAATGTGGTGGGATTTCACAAGGTCCTAATTTGGTAGTGTTTGCCAAGTCAGGAAGAACTAAGAAGTGGACCCTTACTTCTGCAACCTGCTCCTCAGCTTTGGAATGAAAGACATGTGTGCAGTGACTCACACCATCTTTAAACATCATGTTTAAACATCATGTTCCATGTCAATTTTCCATTTTTTTTGTAAGTTAGAATGGAAGCTGGAAATTTAGGTTAAGCTATTTCACCATTTTAAATCTAAACAAGAATGGGTGGAAGGAAAGATAGCTTGGTGAGAAACTTTGTTTAAACTGTAGTTGAAGTACTGAGGTTGGGAGTGGATGAAGAATTATTTTAAACAGTGATAAAAAGAAGTTTTCTTAGCAATGTTTGCATGAATGCTCTGAAATGTAAACTTCATGTGACCCCGTGTGTTTAAAACCCTCATACATCTGAATCTTCAACTGCAGAAAGTACTGATTGCTTTTGTAAGTAGAATTGATTAGGCCTTTGATTATGCCTGTCCTTGTAAGTGCCAGGTATGGCCACAACAGCCCTAGAGTGCAAGTACTATTTTGTGGAGCGTGCTAATGAATATATGGAGAACACAATTGTCCACTTGCGTCCTCAGGCCTAAATTTGTGAGTTCTATAATGCATTGTCTTCGGAAATGTTGTTGGTTCTACGGGAATACTTATATATTTTGTCTCTCTTCAGAGTTAAAGAAGCAGAGGAAGTCTGCAGGCAGAAAAAGGGGAAGTCACTATACAACATAAGACCAAAACATGATTCTGGAATTGTAAGTAAAAATTGTAGCAATGCTTCTGTTCCCATTACTTTTTCTACTGTTTGCTCTTTGCATTTTATAAGTATGTTATTCTTGATGTATGTTTTTGTTCTGGGTTGTTTTTTGGTTTGGGGTTTTGTTGTTGTTGTTTTAATGTTTAACATTTTGATTAAAGGAGTTAGATTAACAAACTTGACATCTGCCTGTGAATATTACTCCACAAAATAGATGTAGCACAAGTAAGATCAACATATTGTTGCCCCACCCTACCAATCTGTCTTCTTCCCAGTCTCGGTGTGGGAGGCACCAAAAGGCAAAAAGGCAATTCCAGTCCAAGTTCATTCAGTCTGTATTCTCTCTTCTACAGTTACAACATGTAAGGAAGAATTTTGACAGGTACACATTTTTCAAGCTGGATCACTGTATCAAATACTAGTGGCTTCTGTTCCATTGATAGGGATTTGTTTGGAATAGAAACCCTAGAAAAAGATAATACTGTGCTTTCACCATTCTGAAAACAAATAACTTCAGTGATACGAGAGGAGTAATTCTGGTCATTCAATGAAACCTTTCCCCTGTGATTGTCTAAGCACTGCTAGGATCATGGCTGATTTTACTGAAAAGTAATATTCCTCTAGTGAAAAATTAATCTTGCACCTCACATTTAAATGATACCTGTAGCAATTGGCCATCATTTATATTTATAAAATATTAGAAGATTTTTTCATGTGTCTGTGTCCCTGTCCACACCCCTCCTTCCCACCATGAGACATGACTTAATTCTTTTGTGCTTTGTAGTCATGGCTATATTACTGTGACAAATCTTGGAAATGAAGCATGTGGTAATTTGCTGCATTCTAACTAATATAATCTGACACAGGAAGAAATAATATTGCATTTATTATTTCTTATTCTGATTGTTTAGTGAAAGTTGGCTGTGGTTAGTGCCGCAAGAAATGTAAATGAAGTACTAGTTTGGTAAGGAATGATAAACTACATTTAATCAATTTGATTATAAAACAGATCAAGATGTTATTAAAAAAAAAAAGTTAACATTGTTTTGAATTTCTCCATCTAACTTATATCTTGCAGTATATAAAGACACTGATTTATTTTCTTTTAAGAAATAACTATTTGCTTAATTATTCCTGTATCATTATTTGCACTGAAACAAGGACTTTCAGTATTAGAAAAATTTGATGAGTGAAAAGGAAAGTAAACAAAAATATTTCACAAGAAGTGTATAGCTGTAGTCTACTTCAGTTCCTTCTTCAAAGGAAGTTTATTTGTGAAGCAGTTCTACAGTAACTATAATTGATCATTAGGATATATATTTCTATGCTTTACATAGCATAAGTGCGTGTAAGATGGTTTTATGTACACTCAATTCCTCTTTTTTTTTTAAATTTATTTTATTTTTCAGAAAGCAAAGATAAGTATGAAAATCTGAGAGAAGAAAAGCAAAAGCCATGGTTACCTGGTTACCAAAACTCAACATGCTTGTGGGTGGGGAGTGAGAGGGAAGGAAACTACATCATCCTGATCATTTGCTTTCTTGACTTTTTTAAATTTGCTTTTTGTTCTCTAGAGTTTTCCACCAATTGATGTGTTATTGTACATTCATTCACGAATGTAATCACTTAATGGAGTGCCCAGCAATAGACTAGGTATGGACTTGAAACACCTTCCCTGTACTCTGTATCTCCTTTGCCACTCAAAAATGATATTTTGTAAAGTGTATGGTATATTACAAATAGGCCAAGTCAGCATGCATAAAAAGCAGCATCTGCATCAGTTCTGAACATGCTGAAAATTGCATTAAGTTGAACTTCATAAGAATGCTACTTGGTACAGCAAAACATTTCCATTCCTACTGGCAACATCTAACACAAATACTTCATGGCACTGCACTTAGATTAGGGAAAGAAATGTTACTTCTAGTGAACTGTTTGTATCTGTTTCATGTTGGCATTTGTAGTTTGTATTTTGAATCGTTAAGTGCTGTTTATACAGTATAATCAATGCTTTCCCAACTTGTTTGGTTGCCCTCCATGACTAAATATTTGTGGAACAAGATGTTTACTGTAACTATCTTTAAAATCGATAAGGCAGTATACTTTTACTTCATCTTTTGCCAGACAGTGAATGCCAGGTGGTATGGGGGTCAGAAATCCAGCATTAAAAAAAAAAAAAAGAAAAAGGAAAAAAGAGGTGAAAAACAGAAAAATACAGAAAAGCACAGAAGTATGATAGAGAGTATGAGAGATTTGACTATTATAGTTTGTTAATACATAAAGCAGCTAATACTTTTACATGAGCTTTAGAAGATATAGTATAGTTTTAACTGCTGATCACTTAAGTCAGACAGGCTTTTGGCCACATGTCCATGACTTCCCTTCTGGAATTAGCTTTACAGTTAATTTAAAACTCCTTTAGCGAGCCATTAAAAGATGCACATGGAGACAACATTTATGGAAAACAGTAGCCAATTCTAGTGACTGAACACAGACTACCAACTAATTGACATCAATTTCACACTTAACAGAATTGCAGACACTTCCTCCAGGCTTTGTGTCCCTGACTAGGAGGTTAATGATTGAACTCTACGACTTAGGGCTTCCATTTTAGACCACGAGTTTAATTCCTATTTGCAATCCAGAATTCACGGTATCAATTTTGATCTGCTCAACTGATAACAACCCCTTCCTCCAGTCCTAATTTAAGAGCCCCAAACCGATCAGTCTGATTGATAAAGTTTTTCTTCCAAAGCGCATTTTTCCTAAAAGCAGACTCTGTGTGCAACTCAATTGGATGCACATGCTCACAGCTTTGGAGCCTGAAAGACACTGGGGTAAGGCAAATGAGCTCTAACCTGCTGGGTTGCGTTATTCCCTGTCTAATCTAGCACGTCAAGAGACATTCCTAGCTGTTCAGAGGCTAGTATATCCTACAGGGTGTCATAAAGGAAGTGCAAAATATGACCTCAGGAATCTGTTATTCTTTGCATATACCAAGCACTAGAAAAGATGGTTTTTTTCACTGTGTGAAAAGCAAGTCTCCTGTTGCTGACAAACCTACGTGAAATTCTGTACTACTAATAATTTCTGGCAGGGATATTAATTACCAAGAACGGAGTTCTAAAATTTTGTTTTGATGGGAGTAACATTACTATTTGGGGAAGAGAAAATAAGAGATTATTTGCTGTTACGACTAACTTATGGAAAAAGAAACTTTAAAAAATAAAGCTATTTTAATGGCACTGATTCAAATCCATGTTTGTATTTATGTAAACAATAGTCTATTTCCTCCTAACTTTGCTCCTAAGTGCAAGGATACAGTAGCATGTTTTCATTTGTAGCCTTCCTGTTCTCTTCAGTACCTACAGTATGTATATTACTATACTAAATTAAATAACAGATCGTCTAACAAAGATCACTATGTGCAATACTGTATTTAGTGTTTCTATTCCAATTTTTTTAGAATGTTAATTTATATGAAAATAAAAGGAATAATAATGAAATAAGTGCCTTCTCTCTTCACTCTCCAGCTATGCTATAGTTTGCTACAAACCATTTGCTCCCTAAGTACCACATTCCATTCAGGCTCCTGTGATCAAGGAAACACTTTTGCGAAGGGATCAGAGGAAATGGGGCTTCTCTTTCCTTGTCTTTTGAAAGGATAGTGACAGGTATTCCCAGTTACGTGGGAGTAAAAAAAAAGGTAATATATTTTCCCCAGGTGGTGGTAGCAAGAGCTTCAGTCCTTTACTCAATCAGACTATGCATCACTCACTTCTCTGGCTTGTGCATGCTGTCCAGTAGTGCATTTGGCTCAGGTTTGTAACCTGTTCTTACTAACACTGCTGAAGTAACAGTCTCAAGAAATTCTTATTAGGGCAAAAACATGCATTGAAAAGTTATATCCACATATTATAATGCCTTTTTATATATGTGCGTTATCCAGCAACCTGGTAGGATGGTCACATACATACATACATACACTTTTCACTGGATCTCCAGCACAGATGTTAGAAGATATTTGCAAACCTCAGTCTCTGAAGAACAGTGTCAAAGGCTGACTGTAGCTCATAGGACCATGTTATGATCCTAAAATGCGTGCTGCTACATAGATTTTTCTCTTTGATGTTACTCAGGCCCAATCTATTTGGTTGAACTTCTTTCTCTTTTATATAGCTTCTCTCCAGCCTATTCAAGCTTCCATGCAAAGTAGCCCACTATGTTCAGCACCACAGTTGACCCACGGAACATCCAATGCACACCACCAGCACAAGTTTCACTTCCACTCTTTTTTTTTTAGTGGCACACTCAACTTTTTAGAATTCTGGACTAATGTTCTTTTGTTTGCTTGTTTGAGTGTGTTCTAAAGAGGTCGGATACCCCATGTTTACTGCAATCCCCCCATTTACTGCAGCATTAACCCCACTACACTTTGAGTTGGCTGTAATCCAACGAGAGTTCTCACAGACAAAATTCTGAGCTTTTATTGATCACCAAGACCACATATTGGTCACTGTTACTTAAACAAATGCAGCAGCAAAAGAAGGACTTTCATACCTGAGCAGCAGGTGTGACTTGCTGACAATAACAATCTGGTTTTTTATGAGGAGCTAAGAGGATTCATGTTGTTTTGCTTGCAAATTAAAGCCTTTCAGAAGCATGATACTTTGTCACATCATGACACAGTAGTGGTTAGCTTTTTTTGTAGTACCTTTCATCATCCCGAAACACTTTCAAAACTTAGTTAAGTATTATCCAACGGTGGGAACGGGAATACAATTAGAGGCATCTTCCACAGACTGACTTTTTTCTTGCCCAGTTTTTCAGTGATCGGCTTAAGAAGTTGGAAGCAATTATTAATTTCATTGAGAGAAGATATAGCAAGTCTTTGCAGTTTTTGCAGACTCTAGGTTAAAAGGAAAGCTGAGTTTGTGACAAATCTGTTAGTTACTTGAGTTACACCAATTTTAAACTGCTATGGGAAGAGTAAGCAAAAACTGATGAAGTTGAGTTTTTCCGAAGATGGTGCGAACAGGTCAGCAAAGGGAGGAGAGAGAAAACTGTGACCCACACCATTCAGGTCTGCCACCCACTAATATGATTCTCATTACAGAATAGGTTTTCCAAGTCATTCTCTTGCTTATGACAGATCCATCTGTGCTGTACCTGTACCTGACACTCATCCAACCGACTTGTAAAAGCATCCAATGGTAAGTCCATTGCCTAAAAAAAGTAACGTAAAGTAACATATTTCTGAAGATAAAGGGTCCCTATTGAGTCAGCACTGTTTTCTCTGCTTCCCAACCACAGCTCAAATTTAAGCTCTTAAAAAGGTCATTTGCCACTCACCCTAAATCGGGGCCCTGCCAGCATGACAGTTCCATGGTGGTAGAGCTAAACATTCACTGTCCTCCTCCTTCTCCTGTCCTGTAGCAGCACTCCACTTAAAAAAACTCCACTGACCTAAGGCTTTTTTCATCTACTCAGAGAGATTTGCCTTGCTCTTGAGATTGCTTCCACAAGGGGGAGATTTTTGGATAACAACATATGTCTCTGGTATGATGGTTCAACAGTCAGGCAGCAAGAGTTTTAAAAAACTGGAGCTGGAGTCTAGGCTGTGCCTCAGACAGTAGAGGTTCAGGTGGATGCTGGGCAGTGAAGCGACCTGCAAAGCAGAAGACTGGCCAAGAGACAGCTGGAAATTAGATGAGGTTACTACTGAGCTCCCTTTAAGCCAACTGAGGCACAAGTTCTGAGCAGGGCACCCTGACCACACTTTGGTAGCTAACACAAAGCAAACCACTAATTTCTCAAAAGCAACAGCTATGAAAAAAAAAAAAAAGGCTCCAAACACATTGATTCACTGAACTGTGAGAGGATTTGGGCAAGAGATGGGCAAGGAAAGAGAGTAAAGGGCTTCTGCAGGTGTCAGAAGTGCCATAAAGGACATAGCCCTCCCTTGCTAGTTATAGTGCAGGTGCTCCTGCTTCTTTCAAGACCCATGACAGGCATCTCTTCTGGTCACATGGAGGCTCATTCATCCATGTGACTACTCCCTTTCATCACAAAAATTTTCCTTTGAGAAACTGCATTTTCTCTGGGTTGGAAATGAAAAAACCCCAAAACACTTCCCTATATTTGGAGTGACATACAGTGTACCCATTCAAGAGCCAACAGCAACCATTAAAGCTCACCTATATCTTAAGATATACCTTTTTTTTTTTTCCTTATGAGTAGTATGGTGCCTGTTATGTAAGGATCTATATATACTTTAAGCAAAACCACTTAGGTCAGGGTAACAGTTATATCTCTTACCACAAATGATGCTGGTGTTTCAGCCAGTGGTGGAGTTTTGCTTGTCTTGTCATTTAACCAAAAAAAACAGAATTTGTGCATGCAAAATCAACTCCAGAATCTAAGACTAGTGCATTTCATTTTTCCTTCTTGTCTTGCAGGTACTTTTGTTAGGGACAAGGGGAGAAGTAGTTAGGTTTTCCCAAGCTATCAGAGTGAGCCATCATTCACCTGTATTTGGGAGGTTGAAAAGGAAGATGGAGCATATACTGATTAGAGAGCAGTTGGACACAAGCTGTTGAAGCAAAACACCTGGATGCCATATAACCCTAGAGTAGCTTTATTATTTAATCTATAATTTAATAGTTGACCTATAAAATAATTACATTATACTTAAAGCATTTCTTCATTTTTTGTTTTCATTTATAAAACAAGAATTAAATACAGTTTTAACCATTACAAGCTCAAGTCAGTTTTTACATAAACACAGCTCCTAGAAGGAGCTTTAAGCTGCAGCATATTCATATTGCAAACTGGTGAAAAACCCAGGCGGGGCATAGCTTAAAGGTAAAGATTCTTGCATGTTTTTCTTAACTGAATGTACTAGGGTGCTTTTCTCTCTCTAGTCCAAAATGTGTGACTTTCAGTTTGTTCCTTTCAAGTGGAGACTGGGATCCCTGAAGTCTTAGTAGACCGTACTGCCACCTTCCCCCTCTGCACCTCACCCACACCAGCTCTCTCAAGCCTAGACGGAATGGTGCCCATCCAGGGGCTGGCAGGATGCCACAGCACAGCAGTTACAACCCCTAAAGCATTCCCTGTGTGAGGAGTCTCCCTGTGCACTTCTGACACTTTGAGAGATCACAGCAGAAAAGCAACGTCTGTTCATGTAACAGGGCTAATAGACTCGACCAATCTCATCCTGCCCATGCCAGTCCCTGTAAACCGCTTGGTGAGCTCTTGCAGAGATCAGCCCTGAAAGCCTCTTAGAGAGGCCTGTCACATAGTGGAGACCTGGGGCTCTGAAGCTCTGGCTGGCGACAGTGCTGAACATATTAACTCCTTGAAGCGGCTGCATGCAAAGAAGCTGGCGGGGAGGGGTTCCCACAGCAGGTTGGTTTCACTATATGCAGATGCTGAACTGTGAGACATGCATCAGGGAGGCAGTGTGTCCTTTTTAATTTGTAAGCTTCAGACAAATGAGAGCGCATGGGCTTTGGTTTGGGGGAAGGGGCCGGTTTGAGACAGGATTTTAATGCAGCTGGGACTAATACAGATGAGAACTGCAACAAATGGGATATACAGGACATAATAAACTCCATCAACTAAATAACAACATAGTATGATTTAAAATGAACTGCAAGCATTCACCAACACTGATTGTGCAGGTCTCAAAAACTTAGTGCACCACCAATAATGCAGCAATCACAACCTCCTCTATCCCTGCTCCCACAGCTGTGACCCATTCCAGTGGCACTGACTGATGGGTTTGTCCTTTAATGCTAACACATTATCATGGTTTCCAATCATGAGAGAGACACCACTCCCAAAACTCAATGACACTTACATAGCTTTTGTATTCAATTCAGCAATGACCAAATTTTGTCCTTTGTCCTTGTGTGACAGTGCTTTTATACCTTAAGGGAAACATCACTCCCTTAAGTGTTCTCAGCTCCTTTCTCACTATCCTCCCACCTTCCCCAGTCTGTGCAGGCATAAATATAATGTTGTAAATGGATGTTGTCCTTTTTGGAGTAAGAAACTCACACACATATCTAACATACAAAAACCTACAGAAAGCCTAGTAAAACCATGTTCATTTTAAGCCAGGCAGCTGACCTAGCAACCGAGTCTCTTAACATATTTTAATCTCTGGCATATTCTGCCACAAGGAAAATATACATGGCTAGGTCTATAATACTTTAAACAGCTGTTTACTATAGCTAGGTTACAAAATAAACACTGCTGCAGAGACCATGTGTTCAATATACTCTAACCACAACAGCATCAGAACCCACCCTCAGTCTGCTCTGTGGTCACTGTGGCTGACCCAGTGCCTCGCCCTCTTCTCCTTGCTTCTGATCTGCTGTTCAGACAACAAGCCCAGAACCATTTGTCATTGCACAATTGAAGTCGTCTTAAGAAGCTAAGTTTCATTGGAAAGTCTCGCTTTTCACACATTGCTCCTTGTTACTCTCCCTCACCTGTGTCCCCCAGTCCTGGGCAGAACCCCAGCACTTCCAGGTGAGAGAAAGAAGCTCCAGACCAAAGCACAGGGAAGGTGTTCTCAACATGTGGAGGGAACTGGAGTGTAGGGCAGAGGGCTTTACTCCACACAGTGGAAACATTTAATGCTGGATTCAGCCAACTGGTCACTTAGATCATCAATCCCAACTTCTGGAAGCCTGCTCCATGCCAGAAGATTCAACTGCCAGATGATATTAAAAATACAATGAAACTTTACGGTGAAGTGCCTAACACAGCCCATTAAAAAGCATTATTCCAGTAGGCAAGTGTCAAGGAGCCTTTCCTTGCTGGAGAGTTGCCTCCTGAAAGAAAACAAAACACAAAAAAAAAAAGGAAAAGAAGAAACAAACCAACAAAATGGACAGTCTGCTCAGTGGGAGAGACAGCATAAATCTGACAGAGGCAACAACAAGCAGCAGCTATATGCCTGCTCTCACAGTTTGCCTGAGTTCAGATTCACAGACATGCATCGGCACTGCTTGACCTTCTGAATTTTCTTGAGTCGGAATGGTGGGTCCAGCTCAGGGCACTCCAGCTGCACGGTCGAAGAGGTGACCTTGTGTGGCTTGCAGAAAGCACAGGACTGAAAAGACTCCTCCTCCTTTTTCACATGCCGTGGGATGTAGAAGGAGTTGCACTGCCCATAGCAGAAGCGGTTGATGATGGTGCGGCTGATGCAGCCCTCCTCACTGACAGTCTGCCGCAGGGGCTGCGTCTTGCACCAGTCGCTCTTGAGGTACTTCCTCTCGGTGACCACCAAGGCCTCCTGACTGGAGGCCAACACCTCCTTGTTCAGTTGATGCCTACGCTCCGAGTGGTTGCTGCTGCTGCCTTTGTACGGAGAGGGAATGGCACCTGCAGGGCGGTTTTTCCTGGTGTCTGTTACTCGAACCAGCGTTGCCATCAGAAAAACGGACAAGGCAAATTTCCAAATCATCCTGCAATGGCAGCAGAAGTCACTGTTAGAGAGACACATTTTCAAACAACAGAATTGTAATGGAGTTTAACTTTACCCATGCCTTTGGAAGAAGTGGAGATCTTATTGCATTTGTAATCCTATCACTTTTCCTAGGAGATTAGCACTATTCTAGGGTGATTACTTACCATGAAGAGGCCAGGCCCTTTGGAAAGTCACATTGCTCCCTCTCAACCCCCAGAAATTCTCCTACTTGCTTTTTCCCCACAGGGACACTGCTGCTTTGATGGCTGAAGTGGTGGTTTTACAGAAGCTTCAGCCAGAAAGGTTTCCTCCTTCTCTGTGAAATCCTGGTCCAAATAGCTAGGCAAACTCCTGGCTAGCAAAGGCTCAGGAGGCTCCTGACAATATGGTAATAGCTGTTTTGGGGATGGCAGAGGAGAGGGGAAGGGAATACCAGGTCACATAAAGTGAACTCCCATCTGCCTCTTCAGCCCCCGAGACCCAGCCCAACCTCGTTCCACACAGAAGTAGCACGGGGTGTCCAAAAGACTATTTTTATTATTTTAAATTGCTTCTGAAGTTTCTTGGGGCTTTTATGGCACTTACAGGCTTGTATTTGTTGTCTTTGTGGGAGGCCAAAAATTTGATGGATTTATTTTTGCAGTAAAAGGAAATGCTTAAACACAATTTCGAGGACTTCACAACTGCAACGCCTCTTGGGCAAATGGGTTAAGAAGGTCTGTAAACATGAGAGGATTCAATATTTATTTTAGATGTTAAGGAATAGGGTAGAGCATGATCTGGTTGCTAAGTTGAAATAGTCAGCCAGTTGGCAAAAATATTTTTTCCTGCGGTTTTCTATTAGGTATTCTTGTTCTGTGGAGCATCTCTTACTAGCTCTTGTCCAATTCATTTTAGTAATGTGTCTCAAAGCACTTCCAGAATATCACAGTAATGTACTAAATCTCCTCATGAAGTCAATGCTCACCAGTGAACTGCTACAACTGATTTGACAGTTCATTTCATATCATTCTCCCTGGGAAAGAAGAACAGAGGGTCTCTACAGTGCCAGAACTGGGTGCAGCACAGAAGCTTCCCATTTGGAGGTAAGTACATTTCCAAGTCTTTCTAAAAGTACTCTGCTCCCCTTTGTTCTTAATGGATAATTTTTTAATAGCATACAGATGAAACACTCATTCCTCTCTTCACAGTAAAGCTTCAAACCAAGAAATGATTTTATTTTTTTTTACTTTAAAAAGGTGCCTAGACAAAAAACTACCATCAGACTGGTAAGTATAATGTCTAACACTATAGACACTTCACATGTTGCATAGGTACTCCTGTCTGGAAAACGTACCATTTTCCAAACAAGGACACCAAGAGATAAAAAAAGTGTTTGCAGTAAAGGTGCAAAAGAAGACAACAACGGTGTTAACAAATGCTTCTCACCTAATAAAGCAGGCCTAATGTATTTAACTCCTGTGGAGATAAAGAGGAGGAACTACTGTAGCAGACTAGGTGAGATAACATCCCCTTAGGTTATTTTCTAAGTCTATAAAATCCCAATGCCAGACTTGACTAAGTTTCTAAGGGGAGAATTTTGAAGTGCTGAAGAAAAGGAAAGTGCTAATACAATAGCTGTGAACAGAGGATGTTCCGATGCAGCGTTAAATTTCATCAGATTGTGTGCTTGAAACAGAACCACCTTTAAATGGAAACAAGTATTTCTAAAGTTCCAAAAAAGCTCATTCATCTGCAACCATGCCATCTGCCCACTGACACCCACTGTAGCCATGGGTACTTTAAATCAGTGGCCTATTTTCACACTGCTTAGCATTCAGCATGCAAGTCCAGAACTTTTGTCCAAAGTCTTTAAATGAAGCAAGACTACACTTGGCTTTGCTGGCAAGAATTGTCGCCAAGTCCATTGGATGTCAACCCACACATGCAGGCCAAAACCTAATCAGGTAATTAGTTTCAGTTGAATATAGTGTTCCATGCCTCCTTTCAAACTGTTCTCATGTTATTCTGCACTGATGGCTGCATTTCAGTAGTAGATAAAACAACTGATCCCCACTAGTTTGTGTTTTATACAGAAAGGAGAGGAAAAAAAACACAGTTACAAGCCTACATCTTCTAGAAAACAACAGAGACGAGCTTTTCACAAGATGCCTTATGCCACATTTCTCAGGCATACTCTTCTACTCTTCTCTTGAAACACAAGGGATATTGCCTCTCCAGTCTCATTTCTCTGATCCTGGCATAGCTCAGGTCCAGAAGCACATCAGAAGCAGAGATGCACCCTTTCCCCCATACCTTTCTCTTTTCTTGGGATGATTTTACAGGTTTTTTCCAACCTTTATGTTCTGTGAAGCCCTGTCTTACCATACCCACCCTTTCTTATCATAAAAGGCAAGTTGAAAAGACACATTTCCCTTTTGTGTCAAGGACGGGGGTCAAGTAGAAATCTTATGTAGGAATTCAGGAAAGCAGAGAACTCAAAATCTACAATACAGAGAAATATTATAGTAACTTTCTAATTACTGAAATGGTTTTATGTAGACATGGAGAGCCATGCAACAGAGTAAGCAGGATTTGCTCAGTAAGTCTATGTTTATAACTAATAAAGTATTATTAATCAAAGCCGCTATTGTAAGGTTATAAACCAAACGCTGCAGTACATGTCAGCAAGTACTTCTACAGACAGGTAGGAACGCACCACTCATTTCTCTCATTGATCCTTATCAGACTTGAGCCTTAAAATATTTACATAATAGAATAATAATCTACCTTACACTAGCAGGTCAAATGTGCATTCTGTCAGATCGTGGAATTTCTAATCACAGGGTTGCCCTTTACTAGCCTGCAAATCACCCCTTTCTAAGCCCTGGCACACAAATCCCCTATTCAAGCAAGTAAGGGTGCAAACAAGGTCACCTGGTGCCAGCAACTTGCCAAGGACTCCATATATTTATGGTGCTCACATGCAAAGAGAAGAGAGACCTCAGTACTCCCAGAGAATCAGAACATTTTGGCAAACTCAATTTGAATGCAAAGCAACATGGTGAATGCTATCTGTCTGCACACAGAACGGGATGAGAAGAAACACAAAACGTACTGGAGAAGAATCTGGCTTTTGGCAAGAACAGGGCAGTTCTGCCCTACTTAGATGTAACAAAATGGAACAGCATGTGGCTGAGACGATGCAAGCAAGAACTGCCTCAAAAGTCCAATGCCTCCACAACTTGCACCAATGCCAGCCTGGGCCCCCCATTCCTGCTGCACTGGGGTTCCCATGGCAGAGCCAGTGGAGACTCCTGTGTGACAGTTTTCAACTTCTTCAAGCATTGTTGCCAGCTCCTGCCAGTTCCCCCACACGCCTTTTTTCTAGCACGTGAGCTGAGAATAACTTAACCTTAGACGAGATACTCAACAAGGCCTGGCTGCACTTACATTTCACATGGCAAGGATTTTCTCCTTGAGATAAGGAAATCAGCATCAAGTATGAGTTCATAAATTCATCAAACCCAGCATGATGGAGCTGAGCTATCAGGTACCCAGGAGTATAAAAAATCCTTCTTTTGGCCAAGGAGGCAAGAATGCCAAGATCCAGCTCTGTTATTTGCAGAGGTCAGGGCACTGTACTAGGAGGGGAAAACCCAGGATCACTGTCTGCCCTTAGCTGTATTTCTTCTTTGTATGCAATTACTGTGTAACATAAAATATCTACCAAGGCAGGCTCTCTCCTGCATATGACCTTCTGGCCCAATAACTCATGTATTCTTGAAATTAATCCAGCTCCAGAGCAAGACAGAAAGTAATGTAACCCCAAAAATAGCCTATAGTTTTGTGGTTAGGGAAGTTCTCTCTGAATTGGAGCATTAGATTTGATTTCAGAATTCAAGGGCATCTTTTTCGGAGAAGTCCCCCAATGCAGAAGTGGGTGCTATGGTCTGAAAGACAGGGCAGAACTTAACAGCAGTGCCCATCTGTGCTGAGTGACTGCTCTGATGTTTCCTCTGATTTTCAAAGTCATGACCAGTTTCTCAGCTGAAGATGCAGTTTCTGACTGGGAATTCCTGTTCTGTAGGTCAGCCTACTTCAGAGCTGCAGGTGGACAGAAAGAAAGAGGGATGTAACTGGAAGATCACTGTGATATTTTATGTTAGCTGCTCAGGAAATCAGTAGGTGTGACACTCATTTGTTTGCTTTAGAATTCACACCTACAAAGCACTCAGCATTATCAGTATTCCTGGAAACATCCAAGTCTCTGATACAGGTATGACACAATCATCGCTTCACCAGGCCCTTCTGGAGGGAATTCAGAAAAATAGTCACAGCCAATTTTTAATTATTTTTTTTTAAAGCCCAAAAACCTGCAAAACCTGTCTTGTCATGGAATTTGGGAGTCTACCTATTCAGCTTAGTCACAGTATGGATTCATGAGGAAAAAAATTTAGTACTATAAATCTATCCTACATGTATCAAAAGTACCGTAAGAGCCCATTACTGGGAAGATGATAAACAAGTTCAGAGATTCTTTTCGAAAATTTTGAATTTAGTTAATGGCTGAAGAGTTTCCCTTGGAAAAGCGATTCTCTTTAACTACCAGCAAAAGGCAGGTATTACAGACTAGATTAAATCAGGTCCATTTCCATAGTATGATGGAAATCAGATGGCCACATCTGACCACCTGCATCAATCTTTCCCAGGTTCCATCCTGCAAACTTCAGAGACACGACAGCTCTCCTTAGGGATCCCTCTTACCAAAAATTTTTCTAGTCCCAACCTATTTTCATATTTGATCTACTCAGATAAAGAATCAGTCATATGTATATAAATGTTGTACTTGGTTAGTTCTCACATTTAAGATGGGACACAAGAAGTGTTCCTTGAAGACAAGCCAGGCAATGGCTTTTCAAAGAATTAAAACTTGGCTTTAGCAACAGATATGGGAAGCCAGGAAATATCAGATTCTCTACCAGGAAGCCAAAAATGCTATTTATTTAATTTATTAATGGTTAGGCATGATTCTAATGGTACAATGTTCACATAAAGACCATAATAAACACTCATCAGCCATCCTTGTGCAAGGGAGGTATTTGGTGCTAATTTTTCTCTTTCAAGTATCCTTTGGAAACTATTTCTCCCATGTCTCAACAGTGTCAGCAACAACTGAACACTGTACTGCACCTCTTTTTGCAGAGACATGGGCGTCTTATTAAATCGTTCTATCATTAATAGATTCTCATTACTAAATTGCCAAGACTGAGGCCACAACAACAAAACATGAAGGAGGCAGGGGAGACCAAACTTAAAAAAACACAGAAAACACAGTACTGAAGCTAGGATGTGTTATTCAGATATTCAGATACAAAATCTCTGCATTCTGGCAGTAGAGTTACCATGTACTAGGGGTACCAAGAATCAGTCTCCAAAATCAATGCATGCAACACCAAAAGCAATAATTATTTTAAAAAGAATAATTAATACCATTAGAGGCAGAAATTTTTCCATTCTTGCCCTCTAAGAACCTTTTATAGTGATTTGAAAGAAAGCTATTTTCTTGCATCACAGACTAACAGTAGGTGGTAGAGGGAGCAAACATTTCTTTCAGAAGTAATAAATTCCTAGTTTGGCTGGCTTGGCTGGAGATTCTTCCTCCTCTCCATCCTTCCCTCTCCTGCCCACCAAGGAGATCCATTCTTCTCTCTCCCTTTCACCAACACCTATACACCAGCGAGCCAAGCATACCCACAGGGAACACCACGAAGCTTTGAAAGAACCGGGAAAGGTCTTCCTGCAGGCTAGACATCTCAGGAACCACATTCTACAGTGAGGCTCTTGCTTTGTTTTTGACAGGGGGAGATGGAGCTGCGTTTCAATGATCCCAGCCTATGTTCTTCAGGAGAGGACAACATTTCCCCCCTAATGTCAGAATTTAGAAGTTCTCCTTGTCAGGACAGTTCCTGAAGACACTAAATTTAAAATATTGAAAAATATACAAATCAACAAAACCAAAGTATGTAGAAAAATACAATGGTGGGAACAATCTATGCTAAGATAGAGCTAGTTGAAAGGATGTTGCATCATATTAATTTAGCTGTGACTATAGATTTTCTAGTTCCAGGAGCTGTGCAATGTGCTCTGGAATGACCCTGCTTGAGCAAGAAGGTTGGACCAGATGACACACTGTGGTTCCTTCTAACCTTACCCACACTCTGTGATTAAATCCATGATAAATACCAGTGCTTCCCCAAAGAGACACACACACACATATAATAGATGCAATTACTAAGGTAATCTCCCAACTAGAAGAAAATAGGGGAGAAAACTGCTACAAGGTTTGTTGGTTTGGATTTGGAGGAATTTAAGTGTAAATATTAGCCAGGTAATACAGTGAAGCAAGACACTGTCAACTTCATATTACCTTGTATTTACTAGTAGCAAAGATTTGATTCCACAACTGTGTCAGCCTTTTAACACAGGAAAAATAAGATAAAGAGAAGGAACAAAAGCTGCAAGGAATGTAAAAGCACTGTTATCCTATGGTAGCTCAGGAATGCAGCAATGCCATTTTTAGGGGAACAGGAACACACAGAACTCTGACTGAATACTAACAGGTAAATGGACAAAGGGTTTTTTTTTAATATCGTTATGATTAAAAGTCCTAAATTTCATTGCTATTTCAGCTTCAGGAACTTGTGGTTTTAGAACCAACCACAGACAAATGTCTGCCTGGTGAGCAATGTGAATTGTCCCAAGCAGAGTGAGATGTCCTACTCAGAAGTGTCTGGGTAGTCATCAGTACTGGCAGCATATGCAACATCAGGGAAAAAAGGAGGACTGGGAGGAGGGAAAAACCCACAAAATAAAACCAGATTTCTGTTAGCTGTCCATGAGGTTGATTTTCTTTCTCCCAACCTGGTTTTGAAGAATGCTACAGTCAGGGGGTGGAAGGAATAAATAAAACTCCTTGGATACAAGGAGAAGAGCTTTTTTGGAAAGCACCTATAACTCTGCTATGCATCTCAAAAATGTCTCTCAGCAAGAGGGAACTAAGTTCAAAAGATACTTGTTCTTCTTCTTAGTGTTGTTCAGCTTTTAAGCACGAGATAGAGAGCCCCAAATAGGCAAGTCAGTTCTGTTTGCACATGAACATTTTGTCCAGCAAGCAAAACCAGCCTACATTTAATTTTATTCCTCTGTGCAGAAGGCAGCTGGTACACTCCCATTTGGGAGCATTTCATTTAGGAGAAAACAGCAGATTCTGCCCTTGGGAAACTAAAAACTAAATCTGAAGGGAAGCGGTCACTTGAGCAAATGTCTTCATTTGTGACCATCCCTCAGCCTGTTGGAAAGGAGGACAGTCAACACAAGAATGGGGAAAGTTCAGCATTTAAATACAATAGCTCATTTCATTGCTTCCTCACTGGAGAATCGATACTACAAAAGACTATTTTGCAATGAGTAGTCTCCATTATATTTTTGTTGTTTGCATTACAACAGAACATAGAAATCTCAATCCAAGACCAGTGCCTGACTGAGCAAGACAACTTTAAATGTTTGTAGACTGACTCGGTGATCAACATATGGCAGGACCAGAACTGAGCTCAGAGGGGAAGTGAGTTACTGGAGGTCAGAAATTGACTGAGAATGAACCATTTCCAACATCTTTCAACTGCACGGCATGGCACCAATGCTCTTCTTTTTGCTAAGCAATATGGATTTGTTACCCTCTGGCAAGCTTTTCTTTAAAAAATTATACTTTTGTAAATGAAAATTGGTTCATATGAAAATTTCCAATATAGTTTCCCTGAGTTTTGATAGAACAGAGATGGAGTTAGGAGCTTTATGGCTTGTAGCTTCAAACAACACACTGCTTCTAGAACACACAGCTCATATGGCCCACAGTAAGAGAGAAGATCATTAATCTTCAATATATATTCATTACTGTCCTTACACCTCTCCAAAAAGAGGGCATTTGGATGAGTTCTATTCTAGAACAAAACTGAGATTTCTGAAGTGCTCAAAAGAATTTCCGCTTGCTTCTCTTAATGGTCAGAAAAATGCCATTACTTCTAAAAATCAATGGGTGGCCTGTAATCTTGCATATAATAAACACTAGGTTAATCAGCAGAGAAGTAACATTTAAATTTTCCAGATTTTCTGGTAGATTCAGATAGTTGTATTCTTTCAGACTCTCGATTCAAGATGCTGTCCTCAGTCAACACATTATGACTGAAATGGTCATGTTCCTGTTTGAAAAATCTAAAATGTTATTGATGGTCTAGTATTCATATTATGAACTTCTGTAAGCCAATATCCTATTTATAGAGCTGAAAAACACAGATGGTTCAAATAAGAATTGCTCTTATCACAATATCCCGCAGGCTAGTCTTTCTATTAGGCAGTAGGAAAATCCCCATACACACAAAATTTCAGCTATGTATCCCCACTATTTTCCAATATGTCCCTTGTAAGAGCTGTTCCAGCTGTATTTTCATAAAGTTGTCCTAAAAATTGCATATATTTATTCCTTTGAACATTTTTCATTTAGATTTACCTCTGCTTAAATTTACCTGCCAAAGCATCAGTCCTCCTGACTAAAACTCACAGCAGTTCTGGGGACAGAGTGCAGAAGACCTATGCTAATGAGCAAATAACACAAGAATTGACCCCATTCAGCCTGTTAGCTGCAACCAGCTCTACACCATGCAAAAATGTAACGAAGTGCCTTACCAGAATTATTCACAGCAAAGCACTTTTTTCTCCTCAGTGAGGATAAATCTAGGAAATTCTCTCATCCTTTTTTCCTTTGGTTAACAAGACGCACATACAACACCTCCTCACAATAAATTTTTTTTCCTCTGCCAAATTTCAAACAGGTTGGACAGCAAGGCAGGTTTGAAACTCCTAGGGTACACAGGGAGGTATGAAAAATATTTCAGGGAAGGGGACAAGGGGAAACAAGTCAATTATATCACAGTATAGAATCACAGGATGTGTGAGCAGTAAAGAGGATGTTTAGGGTTACTGTGATGGACTGGCACATTTTGCACACCCATAGACAATCAGAGTTCATGAGCTCTAATGTTCACATGCAATACAAGACACCTTGAAACAATGGTGGGTCAACTCAAAGTTTTTAATACAGTCTCTTGCCCCAGGTGTAAGCTGGTCCAAAAGCTAAAAACTTATTTGTGCTGCACCATGTATCAATGGAAGCCAGGCAGTAACAAATCACTGCTGCACTCTGTGCATGGTATTAACCTTGGATTGATCCTGTAATGTTTTTGTTCATAAACTTACTTGGAGAATTACAAGATGTTTTATTCTTTCCCTAAGAATGAGGTTTCTGCTTGGCTCACTTTTGCAGTTACTTTTTCTGGATTAACTAATGGCCCATCAGAATCCCTGTTTAATTACTTTTGTTTCAAATGTTCGACTCAGCTGTGGGCTTTGGTCTGAAAGGAAGCCTGTTCACTCAAGCTCTTGTATGAAAAAATTCATGTATGCAACTGAAATGCAATTCAAACCTGTGAGGGCTGAAAAGTGCAGTAAATGCATGCCCTGATGGATTTTTTTCTGTGTTTCTGCAAGCCTATAAACAAAGATGACATTTGGAGTTCAAAACCTTCAGAGTTACATGGCTTCCTGGATACTCTTGTACATGCATCAGTTGATGTCTTGATGCAAGTTCTTCAGTTTGGAACTATTTTGACCCTTGTTTTCAAGTTGTTTTGTAAGATTAAAAAAAGGAATTTTCATTTATTTCACTACATGTCTATTGATATTTCCAAACTGACAGTAATGTTTATGACTGTCATAGTTATCAAATGAACCCAAATAAATCATAGCAGCTCAACAGAAGTACAGAACTTATGAGTGTCATAAAGTCAGGAATACAAATAAAATTTTAATTAGATATGCACTATGAACATAAAATGCCAAATACCTACACACGTTAATATCACTTTCTAGGTATATTAGAAAATGTATAGCACACAGAATGAATGGGCAAATAACCCTTTATGCACTGTTATTGGCAGTGTGTATCACTTAACTAAAAGTAACTAAAAGATGAATTTTCAGTGAAATGTTGCAGGATGACTTGTAGCACAGGAAATTTCACATAAAAATACTGGAAATTTACTCTATACCTACGACTTCACACTGATAGTAACACCTGGCTGTCCCACATCTATGTTCTTGTGGCTTTGATTCATGTTCAGATCAGTGATCCTCCCTCCATCATTACCCAAAGAATGTAAATATTTGCTCTGTCTGTATTCTGGTTTACAGACTTGGCCCATTATTGAATATGAAGGATGTAATTCAATCATAAAAGATCTGTTGCCATGTGTAAATTGGGATCTTATATTTTATGACTTAGGCTTTGCAGAGCAGCCATCTTCCTACTCACCTCCCTCTCTCCTTGCTCATGACTGAATTATAGTTCTGTCTCTAATTGAAGCCTACTATTATTCTATTTTTCTTCTGCTGAGAGGAAGACCAGAGCTATCATTCTGAATACACAGCAAGCCACAGGAGTCTGAATGAGGTACTTTAATGACAGGTCCTCCTACACAGCACATTTGCAGTCTTTCGGCTAATTAATTTGATTTCCTTTGTCTAGACTAACATAACACAGCAAGTTATGCTCATTTAAAGGAAGATCGTTAGCCTTTCAGTTCACTCCAAATGAGGAAGAAAGAAGAGTCAATAGACTGGAATCTGGGGGAGACTGACTGACTTTGTCAGTGACTACACCATTGCTTATGTTTTCACTTGATCAAGACTTTGTCTCCAGGAGAACCCGAGACAGCACTATCATCAGAGGAGAGACTATAATCAAAATCAGATATCATTGGTATGTGCATGGCAAGGCAGTGGCAGTTACACAGAAGGGTTCTGTCTATGATGCACTGCAGTCAGCAGCTTTCTTCCTGGCAATCACTTGGCATTTGCTGTTCACAGCTCCTGACATCCTCAGAGGGCTGAACAAACACGTAATTAAAAATACACACAAGCTGTTTTCTTCAGACTCCCTTCGTAGGATGAAAGGAGATTCAGTAGTGTGCTGATAGACTAGTAAACCAGAGGCAAAGCTAGTAACAGAGTTACTCCTCACTATTTGGTAGGTGAGACCTTCATTTGGCAGTTTTGACAATGGTTGAAGCTGTGGAGCTGGATGAAGTCTCAGAACTGAGCTGTCAGTCAAATACAGAACTTGGGAAATGGAGCGATGCATGATGAACAGATGAACAGACTTGGATTTGAAAGTTCAGCCTTTTGAGTCATGTGGGAAGATCCAATTTTAATACCCAGCAAGAAAAGTTACAAGGAATCAGACATCATATAGGTGCCCTGTGGAATGGAATGAGTTCACACATTTCTTAACAACATCAGGGAAGAACTTCCCCTATGACAAAAGAAGAAGAAAGGAAGCCCACAGGGGCAATCACCAACCCTTTCTGCTCACACATACACAGAAAAGTGCCAAAACTCCCCTTCTGTAGATAGTTCAGGGCCGCTTCTATCCTTGTCACCTCAGTTGCATTTATAATTTCACAGCATCAGAGGGGAAGGATTCCAATTTTTCTACTTCTTGGCTTAGGGGTTATTTTTTTGGCTCATAGTAACTGGGTACCCTCTTTACTCAAACACAAGCAGAAGATAAACTGCACCTGGAGGCTCTTTATTAGCTTATTCTGACCTTGGGTTTTTACAGGGTTTGGCCATAAGCCATTAAAACTGTGTCACCACAACTCAGGTTTGAGTATTTTTCCATTATGACGATTTCAAGCTCAGCAGAAGTAGACAATAAGTAAAAGGGAATCCAAAGATTCTTCTCTTTGGCTCTTTCAGAAAGCTAATCTCAGAAAGGTCAGGGAAGTATCTTGGAAAGAGTTAGCCAACATCTAGCTATAAGTTTCAGCGTGAGATCACAAGCTCCATTTCTCTTCCATATCTGTTCAAGGGCTCTTCCCCAGCTCTACCTTAGGCGGCTCTTTCTTGAATCCAGAGGAGAGAGATGACACTTTTGGTAATCTTGAGTGACCTCGTGCTTCTACACAGAAGAATATACCGAAACTCCACTTCATGTCAGTGTTTGATTGGAGTAATAAATTTTCCAAGTGAAGTGGCCAGGAGCTTCCCTTTTGACATGACTACGATGTGAGATACCAGCTAACATCTCCATATGTGAACACTAAATGCAAGACTGATTGTGAAGAGGGGGAGCAAGTGATCAAAAAGATTGTTCATTCAGGGTTTGGGTTGGTTTCTTTTCTCTTATTACAAAGTAGTCAGAGAACATATACATTACAGTTTACACCATTTTTCTAATCCTAACCACTTAGTGCTGTTTCAAGAAATTATATATATCATACTGAAGCAGCAAGAGAGATTGATCAGCTGAAGGTTTTGGTAAAGTGCTTGTAATGGCTCAGCAACCAAATGCCATCTCCGCTGCTTGCTGAGTCCCATTGTAATTGATTATAGCCATGTAGTTGACTCTGAATTTTTCCTTATTTTCCCTTTAAAGAAGTGAGCAAAAATTGGTTTTAAGATACTTTCAATGTAAAATTATTAAACATTAAAAAGCCAAGAAGCCATTTCACAGAGTTAATATGAAATATATTTTTGTCTCGGTAATGGGAAAGCTCTAAAAATGCATAAATCAAACTAGGACCTTCAGGTATTTCCAGTCTAAAAATGTCCATATCTCTTTCTGTGAAAAAGTAACTTTGAAAAAAAAGTTTTGGTCAACACTTCTGAAAACTTTAATTCCCGTTGTGTGAAGAGACAACAAAAAGTTTAAACTCTGAACTCTTGGGGCCCAGTTGCCACAAGTCATGTAGCATGATGGTCCTCATTGGGTCAATGATAACCACATCCCCATGGGATTTTTTATGCTTGTATTTTGAAAGAAGGCTCAGCAAAGAATTTGGCTTAGGAAAACAAGACTGTGCTTCCTCTTTTCCCTAACTTAGTTTCAGAACAACAGCTTTTGCTTTGAGTGATTATTTCAGCTTCTGTAATTCTTCTCCAGCATAAAATAATAGAGAAGATTCATATGTATCAGATCAGTAATCTGGACAGCATAAGAATATGGCTGGTGTCAGAGCAACAAAAGGAAAGGGAATAGCAATGAGGAAAAACACTATCAAAAATGTACCAAGCAAAGGCAAAGCTAAAAGCAGCTCACCTGTCTGAAAATCTGCTAACTTGGCAAAACTCCTTTTTCTCAGAGGATCCTAAAAAGCTCTTAATTAGGGCAAAGACTGAAGAATATTAATTGACACTTGGCAAAATTCTGCTCATTAAACACAGAGGGATATTTTTGGGGTTTTTTCTTTCTTTCCCACCCTCAAAATCAAACAATTTGTTTTTTAATATGAATGACACAAAAAGCTACATCAAAGCAAGTGCACACTTCCACATCTACATATTTGTTATAATGTTGAAGGGGAGGACTCCTAAGCTTACCTAAAAAGAAAAAAAAAAAAAGAGTGTTAATTAAATTATTAAACTGTATAGGTTTATAGTTTAAGCAGAATATGCAATGCCACTGCAGACTTGAATAGGAAAGGAAGAAAGAGAGGCACTTTTAAACTAATAGAAACAGGCCTAAGAATGCAAGGTACTGAGTGGATTTACAGCATAACTGTAGAAAAGACATAAAGACCTCATCGAGATAGTATAATGAGGTCCTCTCTATGACTGTTCTCCACCCCCCTCAAAACCAAAATGTTGTTTGTTTAAAGCTGCTTTCCAAATCCATGGCAAAGTATCTAAGAGAAACCAGATATGAGATTTTAGAGACACTACAAATAGGTGACGGGCACATACATATCACTTGAATCAATCTGAGCAATCCATAAAACACCTGTTCCCACACCTACAGAGCCTCCAGTTTTATTTTGGACTGTGACATTGATTATGTGTCCATATACCAGTGCTTCTGCAGAGTGCTGAGGTGTACAACAGGGTAGGTGGTGATGCTGTCTTCGGCCACTCGCACAGAAGACAGACAAAGCTTGAGAGTCTCTCAGCAACTCCCTGTCATCCCTGCTTTGTCATGTGTGTTTCACATACAACCCACCAACATCACTGAGTGGAAGATGAACAGCATGAACTCCTTCCAGTCATCCAAAAATGTAGCCAATGAGGTATGCTACTTATCTTTCTTGTAACCAGCCTTGCAAAATGAACGTCTTTATGAACGTAAGCTTATGGTTTCAGTAACCACAGGAACTAGAAATAATTTGACTCACATAAAAAAAACCCCAAAAACAAAACACCACAAAAAACCTCAGAAAACCAAACCCAACCAAAACAAAACAACCCTCTAAAAAAGTTAGTGGGAATGCAGAAAGCATGGAGAGGCACTACCCATACTGTACAGCTGAAGCTGGGTTATTAGGTAGGGAATAAACACAAAAAATCCTGGGTCTGAAGGGAACTACAATACCATATCCACCATATTTTGATGTGATTAGGCTTTGTGGTACAGAGGGTGAGGTCCTAATTAAAACTCCCTGAATTTTATTATCCTCCCTGACACATTTAGAAGATCATTATAGGTTATATAGGTTTTTGAGTCCAAATGAAAATAATCACAGACCAAAAGAATTAAAATCTATGCCTCTTTCCCTCAGTTTTATGTTCTGATTAGAATACTCCAGGATGTGAGTTCAAATTTATATTCCTGTTATATATAGTCCTCATAGAATAGAACAATTCCACTTCAGGTAAAGTAATGGTACAAAGAAAACTCTGAATCTGACCTTGGGAAATAATCGAAACAGCAATCAATGTCAGCTGGATATATTTCTGGCTGCAACCCATGCCCCTCTGAAATAAAGCTTAAATCATCTCACGCTGTCACTCAGTCCGGGGCACAGTTTGGGTCCTTTAGACTGTGAGCCACAGTCCCTCTCCTCCTGGAATCACCTTCCTCCCAGAAAGAACACAGGCATATCTGCAGCCACATAGTCAGCAAGACATGTCTGCAGATCCAGTCAAAAAGGAGGTTTTTTGTGTTCCCTGCAGGATCAGTGATGCTGCTGGGCCCCCCTCGTGCCAGTGCTGGGCTGCTCTGCCTTACCAGTGCCAACCTATGGGCAGGCAGCCTCCAACCAGCGGCCACGTCACACCCTGATACTCCTTCCAGACTGGGGCCTGGGAACACTGTCACCCAATTTACCTGTTTCAGGGTGGAGGAGGCTAATGTAACTGGGAGGGTGTGGTTGATAAAGGTGGCGTTGACAGACAGAACTGCATGCTTTGGCTTCCTACAAGAAATGCATGGTCCTTATATCTAAGTGGTTTGATGTTAGTAGTACAGTCTGTACCAAAGCAGTGAGAAGAAAGAATAACAACAACAACAACAACAACAACAACAACAACAATAATAATAATAATATAGAATGTGATAAGTAGTACCATTTCAGATGCCCAAGAGCATCTGAAATATGTTTGTTTAGGTTGACACATCAGAGACAGACCCTATGGTAGATGCGTATTCCTCCACAGTGGCTGCTGGAAACCAGATGAGAAATGTGGTGTATTTCAACCGGCACGTGCCGAGGCAACCAGCTCTCCATCAGAACCTCATTCTGCTCTAAAGACTCAAGGACTTGATTTTGGCAAGTGTCTGAAACATTACAGTTCTTACTTATGACTAGATTTCCAAAAGAGGTATGCACTGTTTGTCTCAAGTCCTCAATGAATATGGGGTACTTAAAAAGAGGATCTTTTATTTTATCTTGAAAATGCGCTCTGCAACTGTGGTGCAAAACTAAATATTAAACATGAAAAAAGGAGCATGAAAATATTCTTTAATTTCTCTATCCTACTGCCTGACTTTTGAGTGTCCTGCCTTTTAAGTGTAAAGGTTTCTTCCGCCAAGAAGGTTTTAAGTGATTAAACACAACTACTGGGTACACTGTACAGAAATTATCTACATGATACATGAAACACTGATGCCTTCTGCTTCACTCTTTCTCCATTAGCCATTTGACCTCTCACATCCTCCTTGTCCTAACACCTACCCTTGCTGGATTCTCCACAACTGATTCAGGATCTAGCCCCGAAGATTGTGGCAAGGTGGCTTGCTCTTTGTGTGAAGATGCTATGTACCCCTGCATTTAGTGAAATTCAAAATTAAGCAAAACTGAATTTCAGGACAAACAAATAAACAAGTAACCTTGTTTGGCAAAAGAAGTCAGAGGAAATACCTTTCCAATCTCTTTCCAGGTAACAGACATGCCACAACACAGAACCAATCTGCTGATTCATAGCTTGAAAAAAAAGATCTGTCAGAAGTTAAGAAGTTATAATGCATTTTGAATGCAAACAAGAATGAGAAAAACTTAAGTTTTCAGGAGCATTCATTCAGCAGAAGGCTGAAACCTCATCTGATCGGGTGAACAGCACCTGTTCACTTGGTCAGATACTGTTTCTCAGATGAAGGCTTCAATGCCAAGGAGCACCAGCCTGTATCTCTGCCACCCAGTCAAAGGGTACAAACACCACAGTGACTAGCCATAAAAAGGGAACAGGTCTTATACACAGAACCTGTGCATTAAGTTTCTCCCTTGTTACTGAAAAAAGGCACCTTCATTCTCCAAAAGCCTGGATGATTTTGAGAAACACGTGGGCTAAGGTCTTCCACTTAACTACAGCTGCATGTATGCAAGAATAAACGTAATATAATTAATAGTCAACAGACAGGACTAAGCTCTCATACAGGTATGGGCTCACATCATTTTAGTAATTAGGACTCCGATTGAAAGAGAGCATCTTTAAACTAACACTGTAGAAGTTAAGCAAACATTTAATTGGCTTCCTGTATTCAGGTCTGGAAGTCTGAAGTCACCAGATCTTAGAAGAAAAGTGTGATAATGTACCCTGCACACCAGCAAGTCAAAAGCACTAAGAAAAACGCATTACCCAACTGTAATTAAAATTAAGAGATGGAAATTGGACGGCAGTCAAATAAGTTTGCAGTTTGGATCAGATGGCATTTAAACCAGGAAAGGAGCCTGACATCTTAAATGTATAGCTCTTATTTTTAATCAATTTCCTTACTGATGTTTATTCTTCTTAAGAAGCTTTAGGTTCTGTACTACACTGACAGCTTTTTGTTAAATCAGCTTCCATACACTGTCCCCCTCCCCCAATTTTATACAGTTTCTTGTGCATTGATGTCTCACAATGGTCATCACAGTAACACGTCACAACATGTCCCACGGTAGGACAAGAGACTCCTCTACACCTGAAAATTAAAAAAAAACATATCCAAAAGCAGAAAGTTAATCCAACTTACAATTAAATCTCAAAAAAAACCCCGATCACTTCTACGGCCACCACACTTCACTGATCATATGCTGAGGACATTAAGAACAAATCAAGAGTCTATTTTTGGCCCTGAAAACATGGGTGCACAAATATAGAATGGAAAGGAGTAGCTTATGAACTAGTTCTGGGTACCCACACTGCAGGAAAGCCATGAAACCCCTCTCAAGGGGAGGTAAAGAAGAAAAACAAGAACATTTATATACACAGAAACTATAACTCAATGTGGCAATATTGGAGCAACCAGGGATCTTCAATAAAGCAAAGTCCAGAGGAGTGACATTAATAGCTGTAAAATGCATCAAAGGCTATAGCAAAGAGCGAAACAATATGTTTTTATTCTTTGTGGATTCAAATGCAATAATGTTAGTAAATAAGATTTCAGACAATATTCCTATTAGCAAGCATCATGATACAGATAATAAGGCAGCAGTATTGATTTGCCTAAGTTTGTAAACTCATCATCAGAATTACTAAGGAGAAAGTGACGGAAAAGGAAAAGAAAATCACCTCTACCATGGATTACGTTAGCTGAAATGGATCCTAATAAGCAGGAGGCGAACCAGATGCCTTCTCAAAGTCCCTTTAATTTCCTTTTAAGTAAACAGACATACATATATTATATAGAAAAACTATTATCCTCCAAAGAACCATCTTTTTAATAGGATTTCTTTTTTGCCTAGTTTTTTATCATCTCTCTTCTCAGCTTCCTAGGCTTTTAGGTTTTGTTCTAGCTATCACAGAAATAAATCACCATTCTTTTTACCATAGGGTCACTAAACAACTACTCAAAGCCAGCCTTATGTTTAACACACTGTAATATGTTAAATGTGAACCTACCAGGTTTATAACACAGATACTATCAGATGGTTTCAGAATTAAAGACTCAGTTTGACTTCTTTTGCTGTAGGCAAAATACATAACTTTTGTGTAACATTCCACTGTTGGCAAAAGAAGTCAAGATTTTGCAGAATGTCTTGGCTTTTCCAAAATTTCAGTTAGTTAGAGGAAACATTCCCTTGCGTATTTTTTGAAGAAGATGAATGTAATTTATAAATCATTAGAAAATGTTGGGTTTCCTAAAACAAATTGAAATACCCATAAAACACACAGAGGCCATTTTCCACATAAGGCTAATCTGAGGCGGTTTTAAACCGTCTTTGAGGACTGACTTCAAGGTAGAGGAGTCAAAACTGCCTAATTAGACAGGATAGGTAGATGATAAGATGGAAATATTTTGCCATATCACACTTCTTCCTCACAGTCCCTTCGGAAACAGACTGAGAGACGTATTGAACTAGAAGGCTGGCAACAGCACCACTGCTGCGACAGCAGCTGATGGAGCAGCCAAATTCCACATTCTGAAACTGAATGAGGCACATGACTGGCTTCTCACCCAGACGTATCAGGACGACAGAACAGACCCATAAACAACTAGGTCCTTGAAGATCTGAGGCCAACTGGAGAGGTTTGCACAGAACAAAACATCTGTAATGTCCTCATGACAGCAAACGCCCTAATTCCTCTCTATTTGTAACACCTGTAATTAACAGGTGTGGAATACTTTGTCAACAGCTGTTATCATAAAGCTATGGTATTTGTCCCACAAGCACAGCAATACCCTGTGAAGCTGTACCCATTGTCCAACGTTCCCTTTCCCACAGAGCACAACAAATAAATTAACGAGATTGCCCTCAAACAGAAACTGAACACACATTGGAATAGAATTCAAGTTTCCCATCTGCGTTCTTTATCCTACCAAAACTGAAAAAAAGTTTTGAAATTTGACTTACTTATTGTTGTTAATACTCTAAAATTAGCCTAGAGAATAAAGGCATCTCCTCAACATTTTCCCTATGAGGAACTGCTCCCTTACCTGGACACAGACTAATATTTCTGACTACTTTAAAGAGGTGGGGTAACATTGCAGTGTGTGGTTATTAAAAGCCAGGAAAGAGTCATTCACTTAAGAGCAACCTACAATGCCAATATTATTTATTTATTGATATTATGTACTGTTCTTATTTATTTACTGCTATTTAGCAACCATTTTACTGCTATTACTGAGAGAAGCCAGTTGCTGTGGTATGTTTTTTAAACCAATGCTGCATTTATACTCTCTTGTAAACCAATGTAAAGCAATGATCAAGGGGGTATACATACGTCCATATCCTAATAAAAAGTACATCGCTCATTGCCAAGGAATTACCGTAGAACTGAAACAAAAGGGAAGTTTAATACAAGACAGAATCCTTAAACAGATCAGTACGGCAGAGGATGAGAAGAATCTGCAAGGCTTCATGCACTAGTCAGTACTGCAATGCTTTCTACTAAAAAAAGTTCCACATCCCTTTTTCACTGTATTCTCTAAGCTAAGGAAAAAAAAAGACAGGTGGGCAGATTCTCTGCAAGTATATATTTAAAAGTATTTCAGAGGCTTAATCTGACAAATACTGACTTCATTAAAGTGAATAGAAAAAATAATATTTTAAATCAGTAGAGATAATAATTTTACTCTGTGGGACTATCAGTACAAAAATCCTTGAGGTTTAAAATATATAGTTATTTAAATCACGCAAGGATCTGTGTTCAGGTTGACTCACTGATATTTGACACAGTTCGAGTGGACAAAAAAAGTATTGCTATTAAAAATACTTGATAAATTTAAAAGAAACAGCAAATGCTTACAGACAAATTATTGTGACAGCTGACAGATGAAAAAAAAAAAGAAACAAATCACACCAAAGAAATGTTTACCAAAAAGTAATTTAAAATAATCGATTAACAACATTTATATACTTGGAATATCTTGTAATTCCAATCTAAATTATTTTTCATTTGTACTTAGTATCATGCTACTTCTGTAGTTATTTTTTATATCTGAAATTGTATTAGACTTTTAATTAATTAAACTTTATCTGGCTATAAAGAGGAAAAAAAGGACAAGGGAAGAGAAAACTCCATAAATGAATGTTTTCTGCCTAGTGTGACACACCAAATAAATCTAGCCTAGTTAGTTCTAATCTAGGCTACAGCAGCCCTTGGCTTTACAAGAGCACCAGTATCTGAAAAGGTTCCATAAAACATAGCTAAAAAGGTATCCCTCAAAAGCCTGTAAGACTGAACAAGTTCTCTCTTTTTAAAGACGTCCAGTCCAGTAAAATTCTTTAACCCGATGGTAACCCAAGTCTTTCTGTTTTCTAACTTTTCTTGCTTCTGCAAATTAGCAGAGCTGCCCCACAAGCTCACATGGGACATCTGAGAATGGTTCAGTGTCCCATTATATGCCTTTCTAAGAAGTTTGAGCCTACAGTAATATAGTATCAACACACCTCAGGTTCTCTTAATGTTCTCTTTTCCATGACCTTAGATACTGGGATCCAGTAAGAACTTAATGGAATAGCCTTTTGGGTAAAATATTGAAGTAAGTGAAGAAGGAGAAAGAGCTGTAATACAACTTTTTGAGGGGAAAAAATGTAAAGAAATGAGGAGTTCTTTATGGCATGACTGCCATGCAATTCTAAAGCAACAGATGTGTAAATGTAATTGGAATCACCCCATACTCCATTGATTTACACTCCTGACTTGAATCAGATTAAGATCTGATTAGGGTGCACTTCAGCGATACCAGACCGTCTGAAGATACCAGAGATACCAGATCATCTGAAGCCATGAGTTTGAGTAATGGTGACACATAACTGTTTTTCTGAAGCTAGTGGTAATTTTCCCACAATGTGTGCATTACTTGCTGGCTTCATAACACAAATGTCTTGTTTGGTAGTTTCCTGGCTGGAAGGACCTAGTTACTGCCAGTTGGCAGTACCAGGCAAATCATTTCAGCAAAGAAGGGCTGATCCTAATCTCTCCTCATGCAAGGCTAATACAGTATCAGTGAAGAATTCAGTATCTGTGTTCCTTTGTGTGCACAACTCCCAAATGAACTTTGGACTTTTAAAATTGGTTGTTATAAAGGACTTCCTCACCTTGAAGTAAAATCATGTTCAGTGATCCTCAAAAGCATCTGTGAAATCCCAATGGCCCCTGAAAGGCTCACCAGCTCTGAACTATGACATTCTGGCAACCAGGGACCATTCCCTATATAAGGAAAGGGGGTAAAATGTGTCTAGCTGTACTTTGGACCTAATTGCATCTTCTTATAGCTCCGAGGACCTTATCAGCTTTAGTTCCAGAGTGCAATTTAACCTATGCATTCAATCCTCATAGTGATCCTCTCCAGCCTGCAGTTGGACCTTTCTCCTTAGAGAGTGAAAATCTCAGTAGATACATCCAAAAGGGGGAGCATTAAGCAACATCTTGCAGCATTTCTTAATTTGTCTTCCCCCTCTTTTTTCCAAACACTTCTGCAGAAGCCTCCACTCATAAGATGCAGGGTTTTGTAAACACTCATTTCTTCAAAATTATCTGAAATTCAATAATTTCCCACACTGGCACACTGACTTATGTACACTTTAAGCCTAATCCCCAAAACTCTCCCTATTGGCAGCACAAAGAGTGCAGCTGTCTGCCTCACCTATGGAATTCCTGATACCCAGACATCTAATTTTTATGTTCTTCAATTTTCCTTATGACTCCTGAGAGTGCTGCCCCTACTGAATTATCTAGGTTGCTCAGTTTTATATTCAAAAACAGGTGCTTTGGAAAACCAGGACTTGCACTTCCATTAGACTTTGCAGCTTAGTCTACAGAGCATGTCATTTTGATTGGAAGCCACCTAGGCAGGTGACCACAAAGCAGTTTACCTTAGCTATTAGTCACCTGCTTCTCTGCAAGTCTTATTAAATCCAGACTGTCAGGCTAATTTATCTTTACAGCTCCACATACTGAGCAAGGACTATGCAAAATTTTTAGCCTTAGTAATGTTAAGCAGAGGAAATTCTAAGCACTCTAAGAAAAAGGTTTAACGATACTTGCCCAACAATAAACAAAAAGTTTAGGGTTCCATGTTCACAAACTAGCACTCTAGGCATTGTTATTTGTAGAATTCCTTTGACCTTCATAACAGGCCAGTCTTCTGCATAGTGAAAATAGGTGAAAGGAAAGAAGGCAAAGGCTACTTTTACCCTCCACATATCTAAGCAGTGCCAGAGGGGCCAGATACATTTAGATTCTTCTTAAGGTACTCGGAGATTGTGCTGAAATTTCCAGAACAAAAGCAAAATGCTCCTTTCATTAATTTATGCATGAATCAAGGTTTTATTGCAAGTCATATATATATCCAAGGTTGGGCTAACAGGTATATTTTAAGTAAAGGTTAATCTGATATGAGAAGGTGACCGAGACAGAGGGGCAATGTCACTGTGGTTCTTGATTCCTGACTTTTTTTTGTGTGTGTGTGGTAAAATAATGCAATCCTATGAGCAAAAACAGTGAAAGAAAAAAATGGCTAAATATATCGTGTTCCTCTCCCCACATCCCTACTGTGTCCAGAGCTGCCCAATGAAAAGGAGCAAGCAAAATCTACGAATGCACAACCCTTCTCTTTGCAGACACTGGTGACTGCTGTCTTCAGCACAGATTCAAAACCATGCCAACATTTGTCTTTCTCCCTTTTCTCCTGCACATTCCTCCTGCAGGCCTCTTAACTACAACCCTGCATCAGAGCAATAGTTTTATGCCACAAGATGATCTGGAGAGAGACTGCTGCCTCAACATAGCATGGAGATGACTCAATAGTGACAAAGTAAATCATCCTTCAAAGGTAAGTCAATAGTGAATAAGTAATTTTATCTGTCAAGAGTTAACATGCAATGAATACTTGTAAAGGTTACACAACATAAAATCTATTAGTGGTTAGACATGAGTTTGCTCACATATGCTAACCAAGGACGTTTACGAAGGAATAAATCCCACTTGACTTCTTAATGAAAAGCCTTAACAACAGCAAGTTAAGAAAAAGATTATATCTTAAGAGATTGTTGTCTTACAGCCAGATATATTACAGTAAAGATGCATCTAGTAAGTATTTCTTAGGAATTGTGTTGAATTTCCACGAACAAATACTTTAAAAAACAGTGAATGAGTGAGCAGAATAGTTTGCAAAGAATTAAAGAAAATCCTCAAGCTGGTTAAAAACGTCCCAAACACTTGTTGAACCCACACATACTGTGAAGCCACAAACAGTCGGGAATTTAACTTCAGTCCACTGAAAAGCTTAACTCACTTTTCATTTCTGTCACTATTTGCATTTTTCTTTTTTTCAGTTACATTATCTGTTTGGATTTTTTTCTTGAATGTACTTTTCAAGTTCTCTTACAAATTTCTAGCATGGCATGGTATCTTTCCTGTAAACTCTGTGAATACATAGCTTATGGTGTTTAAAACATTCTATTTAATTAAAAGAAATTAAGAATCCTGTTAAAATGTGCAAGTAGCAGTTGTATATTCTGAAATCCAGGCTCTAAGTATACATCCCTTAAATTTTCCTAACTTCTTGAATAAATAGATCCTTTGAGGTTTACCAGATAAGATATATTTTAGATTACTCAGGCTATCCGAAGGATGCTTTTGCTGCTCTGTGCAATTAGAGCTGAAAGTGCATTTATCTTGCTATAAATAAGGTGACTCTTAAAGAATGAAGTTCAGAAGTGTTAATGTCAACTCTTTAATGGATATATCTTTGATAGGGTAACTCCATATTTCAAAGTACCTAAGCTAGTCTAACTCAAATTTGAAATTAATTCTGACCTTTATAATATGTGCAAGTCAGGAAAAGCTGATGGAATAATTTCAGAATTAAATTATGTTTTATCATAAAACTAAGTAGCTAAAAAGCTATTTGGAAGTTACCATTTAAATATGGTGTTGACTCAGAACTACCCTCAAAATCTTACAGAGTAAAAGGTATAACTGAAATGTTCCAAAACAATCTATGTATGGAATAATTCAGTTAATGAGAAGAAAATCCTCTCTTCCCTACTTTACAGTACTTGGGTTTAGATAAGGTGCTTCAAAAGAGAAAAGTGCAAGGGCAATTAGCAGTTGTTGTCTCATTCTTTTACTACAGTAAAATCATCTTTTACAGGTATGGATGGCCTTGTGTAAACCATAAACAAAAGCTTTAGATGTTCCAGGTTAGAAATCTTAAATAATGAAGATAGAAGAGCAATACACACTTGGCTGAAATTCCCACTATATAGAAGGCATGGTTAACACTGCTCGGGTTTTTAAGTGTAAAAGTAGATTTGCATTGTCTTCGAGTAATACACTGTTCTACTTCTCTGTGCAAGAGTTAATTTAATCCAGTGTGTGCAAATCCACATTAGAATTCACATCCTTATAGGTTTTATGGAAAAGCAAAACAATTAATTTTTTTTTTTGCATCTACACATAAGGCCATAGCTACCTCTTTTAGATATTATTCATGCTTGCTTACATGAGAAGCACCTTAGCTTTTTAAAATGTTTTTTAAAAAGTGTTCAATGACAGTAACAGTTTTTACAACTTATAAAGTGACCCATAAGGTTCTGTTCAAACAATAACAGCATTATACAATCACTGAATGGCCGAGGTGGGAAGGTTGGAAGGGACATGCCAGTCCAATCCCCTTGCCATGGGCAGGGACACATTACATTACACCAGGTTTCTCAAAACACCATCCAACCTGACCTTGGACATTTGCAGTGATGGGATATACACAGCTTCTCTGAGAAACTTGTTCCAGGGTCTCATCACCCTCATTAGCCCATGTCATAGTTCAGAAAATTTGGGAATGCTAGTCTTTGGGCTGTGTCTTAAATAGCAATATTTTCCAAAGATTTTCCACACTTAGCAACTAAGCATGTGTACCTAGATGACTAAGGCCACACAGTTCTAACAGGATTTTCAAGACACCAAGGAGTCTGCACCCATGAGCCTTGTCAGCTAGAGGACATAAAGTGTTTTGAACACTTACGTGAACATTTACAGCACCATTTCTGAGCCAGTTTCCCATATGCATTGAGTGTATGCCATATTAGACATGCCAGAGGGCACAAAGAAAGGCTGTAACGGAATTAAGAGACAGCCTAGTGGCCAGAAGCAGAGCCAAGGGCAAGATGATCCTTTCAGCATAAGTTTAGACCTATGCCTGGCTAATGATACCACGTGGGCATAACTACAGGCAGCATAACAAAGCAGGGATACCTTCTGGACCATTAACACTTTTTGCTGCTTTTTGCAGGGATAGAGTTAATTTTCTTCACAGTAGCTGTGAAAAAAGACAGAGATGTTTTAGTTATTGCCAAGCAGCACTTGGACAGCATCAAGGCCTTTTCTGCCTGCTTCTCGTCCTACCCCACTAGAGAGAAAGCTGGGGGTGTACAAGTTGGGAGGGGACACAGGCATGACAGCTGACCCCAACTGACACAAGGGATATTCCAGACCATATGGTGTCATGCTTAGCATATAAAGCTGGTAGGAGAAATGTTCAGAGTGATGGCTTTTGTCCCCCCAAGTCACCATTGCCTGTGATGGAGTCCAGCTTTCCTGGGGATAGCTGAACACCTACCTGCCCATGGGAAACGGTGAATGAATTCCTTGTTTTGCTTTGATTGCACGTGCAGCTTTTGCTTTCCCTGTTAAACTGTCTTCATCTCAACCCACAAGTTTTCTCACTTTTACTCTTCTGATTTTCTCCCCAGTCCCACCAGGAAGAGCAGTGAGCAAGGGGCTGTGGGAAGCTTAGTTTCCAGATAAGGTTAAACCATGACACACATTTAAGAGACTATTAGATTCTGCCACCTCAAAGAAATTGATCATGCATTGAAATCAAAAGGCCATCACAGAAGCTTTAGGAAAGGTTTACAATCAGTATGAATACAGTACTTATTTAAAAGCAAAACTGAAGCATGATTCTCACCCAAAATAATATACCAGCACTGCTGGATGACTAACTGCCATATACATTATCATGCATCCAGAAGTTTAAAGTCAATAGTGTATCTGTTGCCCAAATTAAGACATCAGTCTTAATCATGGTAAAGTAAGCCAGTTTTCAAACATTTTTAAAGGAAAAATAAATATATTGGGGAAAAAATCTAATTTGGAGCACTTCATAACCAAAGAATCTTCAATTACAGTTCATTTTTATTGAGAAAATAATCTTCTCTTTAATTAATATGTCTAAACATTTGTATTCTAATGTGACAATAAAAAGCAACTAATTTGGGGTTGTTTCGTAAACAGTAACAATAAATCTAAACTTATGATAAATACAATGACCAGTACGTTTCAATGTTCTTAACAAATACATCTAAATTTTGGTGTGGGTGGAAAAAAAACAAACAACAAGCACGGCATTAGCATCTCAAACTCCCTAGATCTTACACATTCAGATAAAGTAACAGTTTAAGTCAATCACATTGACTACGGATTATTTATATGAGTAAATGAAGCTGGTGTCTGAGTGGGGAGATGAACTGGCAATTTGTATATAACGGGACAAACTGCAAGCACTCTGATTGTAGTCTATCTACATGGATGAAGCTAAGCAGAAGAGCCAAACTAGGCAATACTCCCTTTTAGCCAATAACAAAGGAAGATAGAGATTTCTTCAATCTGCAAGTGAAGTTGCTGAGGACGGATCTGCAGAAGAACTGGCCCCAGCTATGGCCAGAAGCCTGGACTACCATTGGAGTTAGATACGCAGCAGTCTCGTTCAAGATAGGAAACCCTTGGTGTAGACTTCTCACTCATATTTTGCAGTTCTATTGCCTGAACAGATCACCTAAAACCAGAGTAAAATTTCCCAATAACAACAACTCAGCTGTCTGGGAAAGGTCATCTCCAGTGATTCCATAGACCTTTAAAGCCCATTTTGGGTGGGAGAGGAATGCAGGAGAAGTAAGACTATTACTCTACAGCACAAGTGTATTGAACAGGATGAGATAGATTACTTCAGACTCAAATTTATCTCATGCAGGTTAGGAGTTCACATTCACATCTTACACAAACAGGAGAAGAAACAAGTATTTTGGGGTGACTTCATGGGTAGCATAAAAATACATAAAAATTCATAAAAAGAGTGATCCTCGCTTTTTAGCAATTTAAGAAGTTTCATAGTTGAGAGGAGCATGGAAATTAACTAATTTCCCTAATCACCTATTTATCAAATAAATTTATTACCTTACACAGCATGAACAGCTTACAGTAGTAGCTTCCATAACCAACAGTGACTTCATCCTGCAGTTACTACTAATTATCAACACAAGGTGGGAATAATCGACTGGCTTTTCGTGGTGCTCAGAAGCACACAGTGAGTAGCTGCCCACTTTTTCAAGAGATCTGCCAGTTTGGCAGTGATGAAAAAAATTACAAGAGTAGCTTGTGTATTGCACTGTGATTATGCACTCCCCTCTACTCCTAATATAAAAAAAAAATAAAAAAAAAATCCTGCATGCATTTCATACCAAAATTACTTAATTCTATTTTACTAATTTGTAAGCAGCACTTGTGACCATGTAAAAATGACTTCTTAACATGTACTTAGGAATGGAAAGTCATCCCTGTGGCCTTTTCTTTCTCCAGAATTTATTCTCTACTTGAAACATTGGCCAAGGCACAAATAAACAAACAGTAAATACAAGACTGGACTGCCATTGCTTCTCAAGAGTAAAGCCTGCCAATGCCAGATATGGATCCAGACACATTGCTGGTTTTACCTCTTCCAGAATAACTTTTCCAAGGAGCTACACCCTTGTCTAGCTTGCTCAAATTCTAAAAATCGCTGTTTATGACTGTGGCTGTAATACTTGACCTAACCAGAAGTGCCAGGAATCAAACCACAGTCTTTGGAAAGCAACAGGATCCATAAGCTTATGGACTCCTTATTTTGACAGACCATGCTACGAGATTCCCAATCCTAAGCCGCCTGAGATGGCTATGCCAGGATAACAATTCAGATTCCACAAATCACATCCATATTGTCAAGTCTTTCAGCGTCTGGTGTAGTTTTAAATGAACACCAAATCCGTTTGTCGGATAGAGTCCGAACTGCTAAATAAATAGTGATAAATTTCCTAATACTACTGGGCAGAGTGTTCCTGCAAGTACAATGTGTGTTTATCAGCTTCCCACTGAGCTAGCATTGACTTTCAAATTTCCTTTAATCTTATTATAGTAAACATAGTACAGCTCTCTGGCAAACAAGAGGAACATTCTTCCTGTAATATCATATGCTTCTTTTAAAGAAACCTTAGAGATGTCCAGAAAAGAATTAGGCTCAACTTGGAATGACACAATAAACTTGTTTCCAAAGAAAGAATTTTTATACAAAATTATATTTTTATACTGAAAAAAAACCAAGGCTATTTTTAAAAAGAGAAAACTGGTAATTTCTGATAGGTACTCAAAATAATGTTCACATGTATCACATTTTTAAAGTTAGCTATTGAAATACCAATATAAAAATATTTTTCTAGTTGGAAGTAGTCTACCTGAGTTGAAGGATAAAGCAACTGGAATTTTGGATATAGAATTCAAAAAATAGTAGATTGCAGTTTGTCTAGGAGCTTTTTCAGTGCTCCTTTGACAAAAAAGAACATCAAGTGCAGACAACTTTTTTAAAAAAAGTGGATAAAGAAAACAAAATGGTATCTATATGGTATGATTTTTATTTAAAGCTCCTCTTCATTTGAGACGAATTTGTGGTAGACAAAGGTGGGATTTGTTTTACAGTTAGAAAAACCAAAAAAATCTATATTGAGTTGTTAAATAACTTCATGTAAGTAACTGAAGGGACTTTGGTAACCTGAGAGCAAGACAGGTGGCATAAACTAGCACAATTTCCCATCATGTTCATTTGTCTTGTTTGCTTTAGGTTTTCTATAGAAAAACAAAAGGATCATTGCATATAACAAAAATAGCACACAAGGGTGATATTTTCATATATCTTCTGTGATTCTTGAACAAAATAATTAATTTTCCTAATAATCAGTTCCTGTGACATTTGAATCTTCAGCTATCTTCAGAATCTTAAGAAGTCACAAGTTCTGAGCTATGACTTTCCTGAAGGCTCAGCTTCAGTAAGGAATGGAAGTATTAAAGTGGCAGATCAACAGTCTTTCCCTAGCTACATGGAATCCAAGTTGCTTACAATTTGTTCCAGTTTGCAAGTAGGCACTCTCAAGACTATCTCGGCAAAAGCTGTTCTCACTGAAAGATCAGACAAAGTTTCCATAGACTTCATTAATGAAGAATATAGACCAAAGTCAACAAACATGCTTAGTACAAATCCATTGTGTGTAGTAATCTGAAAGGTGTCAGCCAGAGAACAAATTAAGTCGAAATACAAGCGATAGCCATCTCTCTCTTTATTAGGAGACTTTATTGGATGCATCCATTAAGTCATGCAACATTATTCCCTCTCTTCTTTGCCTGTCAACCTCCTCTTATTCCTCTCAAAGGACATTAAGCTCCAAGTTATGTTGACGGAACAGGAACTGACAACGATAGATGGATCATAACAAAAAACATGCCTAGAGCAAGGATGTCTGACATCTGAGAGCTGGGATGTTTTCCTTTTTGGATAGAAGCTCTGACCCACTATTTACACCCCTATCCCAAGCTCTCCCACATATTTTTAAATGACAACTTTCCAGATGTTATCTGTATGGAGACTGGCCAGATTTATGGGCAGGATCCTGCTTAACTCTAAGCCAAACTAGTGTTTTGGCCTCACTGGAAATGAGATTAGGTCTGAGATTTGCACCAGCACAAAACCCTGCCGTTTCATGCCAGAAATGGTCATGCAGATTTTTTACAATGTTGTTTATTTTTTTGTTAGCACTACTGCAGAATATCAGGCTATTTAGCATTATCATAATAGCACTTAAGCAGGGTAATATGATAGACTAGACATGGCTGGAATCCACAACAAAACTGCACAAAAATGGAGAAGAGCAACTAGTTCGCATCTAGATCAGCTCAACACAGTTTTCCAACTCTAGTAAGTGTTTGTACAGGACAAGGTCAACAAAGCGTTCTGCATGAGCTGTAAAAATGTTGTTTCCAAGTTTTAAGAGATGTTAAAAATTCAGCAAATTTTTACGATTTATTGCTGTTAAATCCACAGTCTGATGTTGTATTTGTGCACTGCCCATCACACTCAATAAAAACTGGTTCCAAAATGAAATTTGGAGGGTAAATAATATACTTTCCTTTCCCTGTGTACTTTACTTCCCCCACTTCCTTAACACAAAATAGCCAGAAACAAAATCTTTATGAGTCTTTCTCTATTTGAAGGTATCACAGTTTTAATTTCCTTAAGTTTCATTACAAAGTATGGTTTCTTAAAATACTCACTTCCTAAACAATGATGACTTTAAAACTACCTGGAATAAGACGTAAATTTACCATTTTCCTTTCTCTGAAAAAAGCTTGTAGTAAAGACAGTAGCATGCATATTTCCATATAAAACATACCTTTATAATATAAGTAATTCTATATGGCAGAGTAGTCTATATGAAAAACTGACCTTAGGAAATTCCCCTTACTTTTGTGACTAATCTATTATAATGATGTATTATAACTCTTAGAAATGTTATGTAGACATCAACAAAGAAAAAATATTCAGAATCTCATAGATAAGTACACAGTTAAGCCCAGAAGAAAAAAAATAATATTAAAAGTAGGTGCTGTAAGATGACTTTTTGAGAAAGACAGGTTAGAACTGAAGTTGCCATGATTGTATCACACCAGATATTGAAAGATAGATTGCCCTCTGTTTCAATGTCCTGGAGCGAGACAGATTTTTATAGTCTGCTTCCCTTTCTGAAACAGGCATCAAAAATCTTCTTTAAAATCATAATAAAAGGCTTAATGCACTGAGAACAAGAAATACTGTGGTTTCAAGTGACATATCATCATCTACACAACTCATGTTAAAATCTATACTTCATCCCACAGAGAAGCTATGCCTTGAAATAAGGTTTGAAGTAGACAACCTCTAGCTATAGGAATACAGTCATGTGAGAAGGAAATGCTCTCTTGTTTCTCACTTCCTGTTCTTCCAAATAGCATATTTTCTGTGATTTAAAAGCAGTCTTGGAGCAGTCACAATGACTCAAAACAAGAAGAATCTTTGTATCATTCACGCTATACACATGCAACCCTATCATTTCCATCATGCTCCTGTGAAAATGTGTGTAAAACTGAAGAGTTGGTATGAAGTCCAATTTTTGCAGCAAGGACAATCGTCTTCTATTACTAAGTGAGAGAAGGACCTGATCCCTAAGGCAGACAGGGCTCTGATCCCTGATTGCTCCTATAATATATTTTCTAGTAAAAAATGCTTTCATACAAGAGATACCTGTTTATAATTACAGAATCATTTTTCTATTTAAAATAGTTTTTCCCAAAGAAGCAAACTAAAGAAAAACATGAAACTGTAAGAAGCCAGACAAATCACCAAACAACAGAGAATGGAAAATTTGTCTCATTACAGTGAAAACAGCAGAAAAAAAAGTTTACCATGTTTTAATCAAACTTCAAATTTTAAGTGCATGTTTCTAAACATTTCCACCTGCCTGGGGCATCTGGACTGGACTCCAGGGTCAGAGCATGATTCCCATCATGTGCTGGGACCCAGGAAATACCCCCACAGGTGGAACCTCATCCCAAGCAATACTTCTGGTGCTTTGCGGGAGATGTAGTCAGCCACGATGCCCAGGGAACATGGAGCAGCACTTCTAAATGACAGTTTTAAAGTTTCAAGCCAGCATTTCTCACCACTTCCACACGAAACAAGGAATATAAACAGCCTTATGGACCTTTGTATACAGACAGGCTATGGCCAGTTACAAGCAAATATGAAGCAGCAGCCGACAAGCACATTTAGCAGACAAGCACAAAGCTGCACTGTCCAAAGTCCCCACTCAAAAAGTAGTCCATTCTCACATGCCAGACTACAAAAAAAAAAAAATTAACCATCCTCATTTTGAACTGAAGAGATCTCAGTGTGAGTATATACAAACAGGACAGCCATAGCTGGTTGCAGGGTTGTGCTCTCCTGCTGAGCCAGGAGTTAACACATATGTGAGCAGTGGTGCAAGAAGCAGGAACTAGCCCACGCTCCTGGGAAAGATGGCTAGTATTGGCTTTAGACAGAGCACTGCATCAGAACTACCATGCTGCAAATGGACCATGTCTATTTTAACAGCTAGCACAGTCCAACAGGAACAGATAGGCAGAGCAAAACATTTAAGCACAGAAGATACCGTATGTATATTTTAGAGTTTTACTTCAGGCTAGCTCTGATCTGCTTCCACGGACTGTATTTCCGGTATGACTCAAGCACATCTTCTAGTTTAGATCCATCTTAAAGGAATTCAGCTGGCCCACCATGAGGTATATGGAGATGGACAATAAGTGGGAACAACTGGAAGAAGGGCATCAAAAGCCCACTCCTGACATGAACCACAATGCTAATATAAATGCACAACCACACCCATGAGCATCTGTGAGTGAAGGGAAAGACCTTTTTGTGCTAGTCTTTAAGATACCTCTTCAGATGTCAGTAAAGCTGCACAGTAACTACTCAATTGTTACTAAGTGACTTGAACTGCTCATTGAAATAATTCTAACTCAAGCATCAGAAACAGGTAAACACCAATTTACCAATTTCAAATTGGAATTCACCAGTTTCTAATGCTTGGGTTAGAATTATTTTAATGTGAATTCAGCAGTAGTGTAAAGAACTATGAAACTGAGCAGTTGGAATTGGTTACCAAATTTATTACACAAGACCCCAACAGGACTATTTACTACAAAAGATGATGATCTGGATCTATGAGATTTACACTTGCATAGGCATTGACAAATGGTGACTGAAACCAAGTAATTTCCAATGTACCGACAGAGTTCAGTGGGTATTTCAGATATTAATTTTTACCCTCATTTGACACTAAGAAAAGAAACAAAAATTTCCATAGTTTAATTCTTAAACTTCTCACACATTTGTTCTATTTCACACTGAAAGTTATGCACAGTCTATTCAAAGGATAAACAGAAAAAAATTAGTTCAGCTAAACCAATCATCTAAAAATCTAGGGTTAACGGCATTTATTTTTGTGCCACCTTTGTAGAGGTCTTACTGATGCTTTTCACTGACACATCTTTCACTTACTTATCATGCCGCAATGGAAGGCTGAGCAAACCTCGCTGCTACCAGATACACCTCCTCCTTTCACACAATAGCTCTGCACGAACAGCGGGCTGCAACAGAGGTGAGAAGGCAAAATTCTACTTGCTAGGTTTCTTGCTCATCCTACAAAAGAGATTTAGTAAACTGGTCCACTCTCCAGCTGCACAGTAATCATGCTGGATGCAGCCAAGAATGCACCTCTTGGATGACAGCAGTTCATGAGGACCATGCAACAAAAGTGAGAGAGAGATATCTTGTTTAGAGCCTGAACACTGAGACAGCACCCTCATGTCCTGGCTCTCAGTAATAAGCAGACTGCTGTTCCTTACTTCTACTCAATTATTTTCTCAAAGCATTTGATTAAAATCTTAGAGTAGTATTCTTCTTCAGTTTTTGAGAGAAATGAAGAAGGATCAGCCTGAGAACCAGGAACCAAGTTTTGCAAGTGAACCATCTGCATTAAAACACATCAAGCATTTTAAGCAAGCACTTCAGGCGTGAGTACTTTAAGTTCAAGCAACAAACTAATCCCCTGAGGGAACGTAGTATCTGTATTGTATTGACACTGGTGGGAAGATAAGACTTTGATATGAATGTTGATTTCACCCTGTGTAGGAAGAATTAGCCTTGATGCAGCCTGATAATCAGCTTGCTAACTGGGGCTCTGAGTTGACATTGCTTGGTCTTGCACCTGCTGCTTCGTAATTCTTGGAAGGACTATGGGATTCATAACCTGGCGCTTTTTCTCTATTGTGCCCATTTGTTGGGCTGAAGTTCACCAGACTCTACGTATTGGGCTTTTGTGCCGTTTATTTCTCCTCTTTCAGAGAAAAAAGAGGTTTAAGTTGTTATGAGCTGTTAATTTTGTCCTCAAAAATCCACCAAAGTTATATAACCACTTTCACAATAGCATGCTAAAAATAAGAGCTGTTCAGCCAAATGCCACTGCAATTTTTTATAAGACCTGTGACTCCAATTCTGCAAGACCTGTAGAAGCGCAAATATTTCCTTAGCTTTAGCAGAAAGTCAAGCAGGAGTTCCTTGTGAGACAGACACGGTTTGTATTATTATAATCCTCAAGTGCAAGGGGAGAAAAAAAACAGCGTATGTATACACACGTATATTTCCAACTCATGACTTAAAGTAATGCTATTCGCTCTTGGAGTTGATCCCTCGTCGGGTTTCATAATCACAAACCATCATTAACCCAAAGCAAAGAAAGAAAGGTACAAAGGGGCACAGGTTTCAAGCATGAGCTTATTTTTTTCCCCGTTGTTTGTGGGGTTTTTTTTCCTCCTTTGGGAGGCAGCGTGAGGACGCGACTCACGACGCTCCAAACCCAGAGAGAGCCATCCAGGTAACTTCCCAGGGCGCTCGGAGCAAGGCACACAGACCCCTGCGCCGTCGGCTCTCGCTGTTTTCGTTCCGCGCCCCTGCAAACGCCCGGCGGGCGGGGTTGCGGGACGCGCTGCTCCCCGCCGGGGCGTCCGGCTGCCGCGGCCGGGGATCCCCGCGGGGGGACGGGCACGGGCGCGGCGGGAGCCGCGAGGGGCGCGGTGCGGGACGGCGCGGCGGGCGGAGCGGTCCCGGGCTGTCAGCACCACCGTGCCCGCCGGCCCCGCTGCCCGTCCCCGGAGGGGCGGTAAGAGGGCAAGAGAGGAGGAGGAGGAGGAGGAGGAGAAGGAGGAGGAAGAGGAAGGGAGCGAGTCGGCCGCAACAGGAGCGGTGCTGGGCCGGGGCGCTGGGCGACCCCCGGCTGCCCCATACCTGCACGGAGGCGGGGAAGGGTCCGCAGAGCGGACCGCAGTGGTCCGTCCGCCGGCTATAGATCCCAAGGGGCGATGAAGCCGGGTGGCGGTCGCCTCCCTCTGCCGCTGCCGCTGCTGCTGGTGGCGGTGGTGCGAAGCCTTCGCCGGCTGCAGACGCCCATAGGCGCTCGGTGGGGCCAGCGGTGCGCGGAGAGAGCGAGGCGGCTGTGCCGGTCCCGGCGGCTGCGGGGAGCGCGGCACTGGCTCCGCGCAGCCACTGCCCGAGGAGAGGATCAAGGCCCCGCTTTCGATTGGCTCCGGTGGCCAAACAGCTCACACCGGCCTGCCCGCCCGCCGCCTCCCGACCGCCTCCCCTCCGTCGCCCCACGCGCTCCGCTCCGGGCGGCCCCGCTCCTCTCTGCCGCCCGACGGCTTCCCAACCTGGGAAGCATAGGCGTTCTTTGCCTTCCCCCCCCCCCCGCCCCGCTTCCCTAAAACGACGTCCAATCCAGGGCCCTTTGTTTATGTAGGGGCATTCTCACCCTGGATCTCTCAAAACACACTCCTTCCCTTCGCATCTTCCTCTTTGGGCTGAAGGACCTGCAACTTTAAGCGTTAGTGACATTTTGTGTCATGCTCAATATTCAGACGCGTTTGTTCTCTGACCATTTAAAAAAATATCCCGAGCTGGTAAAATTAAAAGCATGCAGCGCCTTATCACCTGAGGGCTAAGTCTGAGGTAGGACAAAGCATTCTTTGCCTGAGTTGAGTTTGCTTTTCTTACCTTGTTTGGGTTCCTAGACCCAGCTGGGTTAACTACACATCAAATTTTGGCATGCACAGAAAATAGAATCAGGATGCTAAGCCTCCTCTTCCTGAATCTCAGGTTATTCAGTCACAGCGGCTGTGGTTGTCATTCCTTGGTGCATCATTGATGTTGGTATTCCTTTTGCTCAGGATGACTTAAGTGACCTGTTGAAAAGGATTCGACATCTCCTGCAGATGTGCTGTAGTCTTAAGTCAAATCTTAGACCTGTCTTCTGGGCAAAATGGCAAGCCTTTGGTTTCAGTATGACCCTATGTTTAAACAAGATACAGTTGAACCAGATAAATAGGTCCTTTGGGTTTTCTCAGTGCAGGAAGATGTTGTAATATTTCCAGTAAACATGTTGGCAAAATTTCTTATTAAAATTTGGGAGAATAAAATGATGAGCTATAACAGATGCCCTCTTAATTAATGCAATGACCTGCATTTAACTTATGCTGTTAAATTAAATAGTGTCCATGCCTGTTGGTACATCAGGTGCCATTAAAAGTCAATATTTATCCAAATTTAGCAGATTGTAGCATTTGAAACAGACAATGGAGTTGCAGAGATACCTTTGCATGACAGCAGCATGTAACTTTTTAATGATGACCTCCACAGCATTTGTAATTGATTCTGTATTTAATTAACTTTTTCCCTACAAAGTGGTATGTTATTTTTCATTCCCTAGAAAGCATGCATACTTTTGTCTCTTTGGGGCATACAGAACTAGTTAAGAATGCTTTTGTTTATATTTTGTACAGGCAAAAGTCAGAAAAATAAAAATAGAAATATTGAGAAATATATAAACCCAGACATATTTAGAAATACCCATACTTGGAGTATAATCCATTTTTAAAGCTTAATTTCCAAAAACATGCCTCAGTGAATTCAGTGAAGCTACACCTCTGGAACATTAGTTACTCCCTAAGAATAACTAAAAGGTGCTGTTTTATTTTCATAATATGTTTTTCCTTCATATATTGCCTGTGTATTTTTCCCTGGGAGAAATGAAATTGCTAGTTTAGAGAACAAGCTACATTTCTAGCCATGGCCAACAGACACAGCAGACACTGCATCTCCATCACTCCCCCAACACCTCTATTGCAGTCATATCTCTTCCTGCATTCTCCTGATCCAAATTACTGGCTGACATAAATATACTGTCTTTCAGTATTTCCTAAATCAGAAGGTGGTACCTTCCTTCACTCTGACTTTTTCCTGGGAAGAATGCTTCCTCTTGGATCATACTCCGTTTTTAAAGGCCTTTTTTCAGCCTTACATTTTTCTCCCTCAGCAGATGGGTAGTTGTGTCAGAGGAAGGGGTACAGCCCTCCAGCTGAGTGCTTGTTGAAGCAAACAACATAGCAGGCTGTTCCCTTAGGCCTCCTTCTAGCTACTAGTTTTCAATCATATTATCTTATTATTTCAATGCAAATTTTATCTCCTGCTTTGTATTATTTTGGGAGGAAGGCTCTGAACTCACTACAGAAGTTTTCCTGTAATATTCTTTGTACTCTTCCTTATAGCCCAAGAATGTTCTTTGGTACAGATGACTCGGGACTTCATAACATTTTGTACTTCTAGAGTTGTTACTTCGCATTAGCCATTCTCAGCGCTGTGTTTGTTTCCTTCTGTGTTTGGATTCCTTTACAGCACTGATAAGTTTCCCTCTAGTCTCGTTCAATTTAATAGCTTTTAACCTGTCTGTTTTATTTATGTCTGCTTAAGTGCTTATTTAATCTTTTCCCTTATAGCTATAATGACCTTCCACAGGTTACTATAATCCTAGAAGGTATGTGGGGAATTTAAAGATTTAAAAGTCGTTTGACTTCATAAATAATTTTTATTTTCTTATTACATGCTTTATTTTTAAAACAGAAATGTTTCATTTTCTGTTTGATCAATCATTGTTTTTCACACATATCCCTTCCACATATATGAAACATTTTGGATTCTAAAGAACTTTTTTTTTTTTTTTACAGTTTGGTTAATGAGAACTGCAAAGGGTCTTGATCTGACATAGAAAACCATAGCATTTTTATTCTTTGCTCCGCTCTACAACTAGAATTTTATGCCATTAAAATATTTTAGTTAGGTGGGGGGGTTGATTTTTAAAACTGAAATAGTTATATGCTGCAGATAGCATTTATCCAGCCATATCACTGTAAAGTACATTCATATTGATAATTGCTGCATCTTTCCTCCACTGTGAGTGCCTGACTTCTATTGTATGCTGTACTTAAACTAACAGACTAACCTTTTCATGTCCCCTGGCAATTACAGAGCCAATAATTCAACAAGCTGTTGAAGAATATACCTACTTTTAATCTACAGATTTCATGACTACATGCTACTTCTGATGTGGCCACACTTCAGGACTGACTGTAATCCATGTCTTTTGTCTCACACTGAGACAAAACACAAACAACTGGTGCCCATCTCTTTCACAGCAAGGACTGTATCTTTATCACCACCACTATAGAAACTCTGTTCTGCTTTGCAGCCCTGAACACAGAACTTGTCTTGATCTCTGAACACATCTGGCAGGAGTGCCGGGAGAGCATGAAGGGCTGTAGCACAGCCCTGGAGCCAAAGGAGGCTTGAGAGATGGTACAGTCAGTCACATACCCCAGCCTCATTCCTGTCCACAGAGTTACATAAGATAGAAAAGAAGAAACCTGAGAGATCTGGTGATTCCGATGGGTGATTATACGAATTTTACCTGTTTGTAAATTGCCATATTTTCACTGAATGAGCAAACTGATTATTTGTGTGATTATCCTCTCTCCAGTCCTGAGTAAGCGGTCAAGCTCTGTAGCTAGGAGCTGGGCTCAATACCCTCCTGGGAGTTTGGTGTCCTGAGAAGCCTGACTGTCCAAGGAATGGCATATGTTTCTGGTTCAGGCACAGTCCCACAAACTGCTTTTACTTTCTTACAATACCCCTTTGTTTCTGCATGATTCCTGCTTCTCAACTAACCTGCGTTGTCTTGTTCTAGTCCTAGCTCACCTTTATCTACAACTTTCAGTGAAAGCTCTTTGATTTCCTGACTTTACTCTTCATTTGCTCTTTGATTTGGGGTAGCCAGTATTTCTCAGTTTTCCTGAGTGTGCTTTCCATCTGGAGCTTTCGGCTGGTCTGTCCTTAGTAACTGACTCCTGGTCTTGAGTTTCCTCAGTCTCAGTAGCTGGACTTACCCCAGCTACATTCACTTAGCGCAAGTATTCCACTTGTGGGTCCTTAATAACTTCCGTTCAAAGCCACCTTTCTGAATGGGAATTATAAAACATGATATCCTACTGCTGACGCAGAATGTTTGGCACACAGCTTATCTGGATGATAATTCAGCCGCCTGTGGAATAGGTCCTATGGGCAATATTGGGTCGTGGCTTAGGAGAAGATGCAAGAATGCAGGAGAATGTCGTGTCCCCTTAAGATTAATCACACTTGTCAAGATCTTCAACAGCTCATACTGTTTTCACAGACAATTAGGCACCTAAATGCCTTTGGACATAGTGCACCTGTTTTTCAATTTGGAGTTCTTTCTAACATTGTGGATTCAAGCCAGAAAAGCACTCTAAGCAGCGGAAATTTTGATCCCGTTTTTTCAGTACTTTATCTCTGCTATGTGAAAAACAGCTCTAAAATATGTCTCTACCTGAGATAGGGCAACATCCCATCCCAGGACATGAATAAATACTACATCCAACTCCCAATAATGATTTTCATTAACATGAATAAATGTATTCCTGGCAAAAATGCCACCTCTGTATTTCCTAGTCATCATGTATGAAAGGTTTTCAGTATTGTCTGATTCTGACTTCAAACTTAAATTACTCTGTGTGCTCCTTAGAAGGAAAAGAAAGTACTATTACCTTTCTTTACCTTTATTTTCTTTCACTTTTTTCCTAGTAAAATTTTATTTGAGCTATCCAGATGCCCTGAGTCCAGCAGTATGCTCCAGGAACGTGGGCTTTAGTTAGTTGAAAGTTGCCCTTCCTTTGTGTGTTTTTTTGGAGGAAATAATTGCTTCTCACACATCTAGCTTTGAAAACTCTCCAGAAGGCTCACAAATTCAGTTTCATTAATGCCCTTTTAAGACAGAATGGGTCTGTAAATATTCACTGGTCCTCTCTCAGAATATGGTAACCAAAAGTGTGCTTCTCAACACTAATTTTAAATCTGTGGTTTATTAAGTCATGAACCCTTTACAAAATCCTTCAATTCTTAAAAATAATTTGAGGAACCTAAGCCACACAGAACCCTTCAAAAACTGCTCCTCTAGAATGAAAGTGGTGATCTCTTATGCCAAAGCATTACACATGTCCAGGCCTATGTTTTCTGTTTCATACACTCTATGACATAAGTCTAGATTTTTGCTTGGAACAGATTTCAGTGACAATTAAAAGAAAAAACTGATGTTAACCTCTCTGAAGTCTGTCATTCCCCTTCTCTAAACTAACCCTAGGCACTCCTCTTTTACCCTGTTTTGATGATGCTCTAGTGGTTTTAGAGCAGATGATCCTTCCTAAATCCAGGATGAAACAAATGAATGAGAACACCAGTTAACCTCCCCTCCATCTCTGTTTTCTCTAGTTGGATTGAGAGACTACCTAGACGAAGAAGAGAGATGAGTACCAGAGAGCAGAAGTCCATTTCAGATGAGTTGTCTTCCTTCTTCACTGTCATGAGAAGCTGTGGGGACATCTGGATCTCTAGGGAACGTCACTAAATAGGACCAGATAACCTTAAAATATTACAGCCAGACCAGCCCTGTCATGTATGATTCACTTGCTGTATAACGCCTAATAAAGGCAATATGTCTGGAACCAGGAAGGCAGCCAATACAGCTTCTTCCAAGAACTGTGAGTAATTAACTGGGTCTCTGGTTAATTTCTTTCATGAAAACGTGTTGAGTGAGATTCTTACAAGCGGTGCTCTTTGTGTGATGTCTCCTTCTACTTTCAAACATCACAAGTTCATGCAACTGGAAAGGAAGAAAAAGTAAAATTCAAAGTTTAAAAATCTTGGGCATACTTTTTCTCCAGATGCATCAGCTAACATTTCCTTTTTCTGCCTTAGTTCCTCATCTACTGATGGTTTTCTTCTCAAAACCTGGTCTATAGCCCAGCCACAATTATTGTATCTTTGTATAACATGCTCTAACTTCTTGCTTTAGTTAAGGGTGTTTCAAATCTCTTGTGTTTCAGAGGAAAAATCATTCAAAACTTCCCTAAGATGAAAGAAGACTCATTAGTTGCAACAAGTCCCAAAAGAGAAAAAACTCACTCAAAGCACCATGTTGTCCTTGTTTGTGGACCTCATGTCACAGCAGCTATGAAGAAAAGGAAAAAACAATTCTCAGCCTGCTGTCACTGTTACACCTTGTAAGGAGCACTCCATCTCTTTAGCTCTGTGTGCTTCAGGCTTTCCCTACTTACTGCTCTTGGGGCATCGCTGTCCATGACTGAGACCATGTTTGAACTTAACAAGCATTTTCTTCCTCACTACAACAGAGGAAGCAGGTTGGGGAAGACGTTTGAGTTGCCCAAAGCAAATGAAGTCTACCGCTACCCCAAGCAGCAGAGGATGTTCCAAGCAAACAAATAAAATGATGGATGGTTCTTTCTGACAGCAGGACAGATTTTAAGTGACAAGAATCCTGCCAGGGATATGTTGAGGATGGAATACATATGACAACAATTTTATGTGTGCATCACACAAGGGAAAAGTTAATATCCCTTGTTATATTAATATCACATGGCACAATTGAATCTGGTATTTTAATTAAACCTAAATATATATCACTGACAGTGATTGCCAGTGGATGTTTTGGGAAATACACAAGCATTTAACTAAAATCATCAGTTTAACCAAAAGGATAGTATCCTCTTTCAATATTTCAAACATATTATGAACATGTCAGCTAAATGTTATGAAGAAATGATATTAAGCTGCTACTGAATGAGGTGATGAGGTGACAGAGCACAGAATATCCTATAACGTAACGTTTGCCACATATGACTGTCCCTGCAAGTCCTCAAAAACATAATGCCTGCTCTAGATCCCTTTATGTTCAATATCTTTGTTGGTGTCATGGACAATGGGATTCAGCGAACTCTCAGCAAGTTTGCTGACAACATCAAGCTGAGTGGTGTAGTCAATATACTGGAGGGAAGAGATGCCATCCAGAGGGACCTTTACATGCTTGTGAGGTCCGCTGATGCAAACCTCATTAAGTTCAACAAAGCAAATGCAAGGTCCTGCACCTGTGTTGTGGTAATCCCAGGCATACCCAAGGCTGGGCAGAGAAGTGATTGAGAGCAACCCTGCGGAGAAAGACTTGGGGGTGATGGTTGATGAAAAACTCAACATGAGCTGGCAGTGTGTGCTCACAGCCCAGAAAGCCAGCTGAATCCCGGACTGCATCAAAAGCAGTGTGGCCAGCAGATTAAAGGAGGCGATTCTCCCCCTTTACTCTGCTCTTGTGACACCCCATCTGTAGTACTGCATACAGATCTGGTGTCTGCAATGTAAGAAGGACATGGAACTGTTGGAGCAAGTCAATAGGAGGGCCATGAAGTTCATAAGAAGACTTGAGTACCTCTCCTATGAAGACAGGCTAAAAAAGTTAGGACTGTTCAGCCTGGAGAAGAGAAGGTTGTGTGGAGACCTGATAGCCCCCTTCCTGAAGGGGGCCTACAGGGAAGCCGGGGAATGACTGTTCTTCAGGAATTGTAGTGATAGGACAGAAAGTAATGGGTACAAATTGAAAGAGGGGAAAATTAGGTTAGGTATTAGGTAGAAATTCTTTATCATGAAGGTAGTAAGATACTGGAACAGGTTGCCCAGGGAGGTTGTGGATGTCCAAACCTGGCATGTAAAAGGCCAGGTTGGATAAGGCCATGGGCAACCTGATCTAGTGACAGGTGTCCCAGCCCATTCCAGGTGGGGTCGGGATTAGATGATCCTTAAGGTCCCTTCCAATCCTAAACATTCCATGATCCTATGTTATTTTCTTAAGACGATTTTTTTATAAACCTAGGAAATAAGTAGGTGTGATCAGGGACCAGGAAAACTGAACAACAACAAAATTTGTATCTCTACAAAAGCATTCACATATATTACGTGAAATAGAACGGGACTGAGATTTGGCCAAAACAAGTGGAATCTATGACTTGCTGGGAATCTAGGAATATTTATATGTTTTTTAAAGTGAAATGTACCAGCTTGAATAGCACCAGCTTGTTTTTATTGCACAATTTGACTGTGGATTGAATTATTTTTGCCAAGTTTTGCTAATTTCTGTGGCCAGTTTTATACAATTTATTCACATTTAATACTTCATTCATTAACTCCATGTAAATGATGGGATTATTTTCCTTCTGTTTGCTGGTCTGACTAAATTATCCAGCTAAACTTTGATATATGTATGTGTATGAACCAATATAGAATTTTGTTTCTTAATTCCTTCAGTTTCTTCTTTATTTGTTGTTAGTTACTAAGAGATCTTTGTCAGCTGTGGGTGGATTCACTATGAAAAGTCTTCTTTTAAATAAAAATGATCCCAAATACTGTGTGTTATGTAGTAAAACATATATATATATATATAATATTTATGGACAGGGAATTTAAGACAAAAATAAATGAAGATTTGTCTTTTCCTCTTCTTGAAGAGACTAAGAATTTCTTGAATTTGAGCTGACTGTCCTTTTCCACAAAGGGACAATATCAGGTTCAAACTGATAAAAGAGCAGAACCACCGAACAAGATACATCTCAAGAGTAAATCTGTCAGCTGAACAGCTCTGTCACAAATTCTAGGAGCAAGGAATGCTGTCTTCCCATTGCAGCCAGGGGAGCTCAATAAGTTGCCCCAGTTCTGCTGCCATGACCTCCATGAGGGCTGCTTGCTGCTTACCCAGCTTGCCTGCCTTGTTGTGAGAGGCTAAGCAGGAATCTAAATGAATGCAGATGTCTGTCCATTCTCAAAAATGAACTAGTCTTTATGAATACTCAAGAGAACTATTGAGGGAGTTCGCAGTCTATTGTGTTCTACAGCTTTCTTGCAAGTGGAAGCTGAGGGCCAGGCACCAATCCCTTCTCTCTGGTGACCGGGGACAGAACACAAGGGAATGGCAAAAAGCTGTGTCGGGGAGATTTAGATTGGATATTAGAAAAAGATTCTTTACCCAGAGGGTGGTTGGGCACTGGAACAGGCACCTCAGGGAAGTTATCATGACACCAAGCCTTCCAGAGTTCAAGCAATGTTTGGACAATGCTCTCAGGCATAGGGTGTGATTCTTGGGGCTGTCCTGTGCAGGGTGAGGAACCGGACTCAATGATTCTTGTGGGTGCTTTCCAACCCAGAATATTCTATGACTGTGATGGACTGGCATTTTTGCCAGAATAATAAACATCAAAGGGAGGGGTGCTTCAGGTAGCTATACCTAATACTTATTAATTATTCGCTTTATAGATAACGAGATGTCTCACTGTTCACATAAATGCATAATCAGTGCATCAGTAAATCCATTTTGATATCAAAAATACATAAAATATGCTATATATTTATGTTAAATTATGCAGGGACAAGAAGGGACTCATCCACAGAGAACACAGAGCAGTCCAGGCAGTGCAGGAATGTCTATTATTTTACAGAATCTGGAGATGTCATGAGTGCTTGACCCTGCATTTGGAAAACCAGTGTACTTTCTCTAGAAAAAGGTTCTACACCCAGAGGGTTGGGCACTGGAACAGGCTCCCCAGGGAATTGGTCACAGCACCAAACCTCTCTGAGTTCAAGAAGCGTTTGGATGATACTCTCAGGCACATGGTGTAACTTGAGGATGGTTCTGTGCAGGGCCAGGAGTTGGACTCAATGATCCTTGTGTGTCTCTTCCAACTTGGCATATTCTGTGATTCTCTAAAGGATGTATTTGATTACAACCAAGTATTTATAAAGCCTCCAGCTCTAAAACATGAAGGGTTGAGGATCTTCAGCAAGTTAAAAATGACAGTACTGCTGTGCATGCTTATCTCTTTTTTCATGCCATGCTATTTAAGATCTGAAGTATCCACTTTTCTATATATGATGTTAAGCCTGGGTAGGAATAAGGAGAAATTTGCATGCTAATGAAACAAGATTAGACCATCACAATCACTTTAGATACAAGAGGTAAGGCCTCCCATAACTATTTTTCTTCTAGTCCTAGTTCTGTACTTTCATTTAACAAACTTATGGGTCTTTTTTGTTGAGAAGGGAAGTGTGTGTTGTCCTAGCAAACCAACTTACACAATTAGAAGTAAACAGACAAACTTCTGAATATATAAGCGTGTCTACAGGTCTTCTTTCAAGACCACCTCCGTCTGCTTAAATGTTATGTAAGAGGACAGGCTTAGTGCCACTCCATCTAACCATGAGGCAATTCCCAAACAAACTTCTGGGGCTTAGTGTTCAGAGATAAGGGTTAGAACTTCTGCTGCTCCTGAAGTGCTGTGGGTACACATAGTGGAAATAGTGCTTCATGTAATGAAGTACTATGTGTATGAAGTATTATGTGCTTCATTCATGTGCCCTGGACATCTGCAGTGGAAAAATGCACTTCAGATGAACAGAACCTCACAGTGTAGCTACAGGAAGGTGACTTGCACATATGCCCCCAAATTTTCAGAAATAATAGACTTTTCTAAATCTGAGGTCTGTGAGAGTGGAATAACCTCTGTTTGGAGTGGTCAGGATGAGAGAAAAAGAGGCATGAGGAAAAGCCTGAGAAAGCTCTGGTGACAGAAGGATTTGACAATTACAAAGTTACATAGAAATAAGAGATGGAGCAGCAATAGGTAAAAGGTGCACCACAGCACCTAAAAAAATGGTGTGTAAAATAGAAGGGGCCATCACAAGTCTCTGATTTATCAGGCCACTGAAAGTTGATTGCACTGGTGCAAAGTACTCAGAGAATATTTTAAGGACTTCAAATAATTTCAGTTTTGCTTATGCACATTTTCATATTTTGGTTAAATAATGAAATTTTATTCAAGCAAACATCTGTGCAAGTATTGGCATTGGATATGTTAGACCATTCATCCACTCATCCACTCATAAGCAATACCAGGTAACCATTGCAATAAGAATGTCAAATATAAAAAGTATGGTCTCAAGTAAATTCTTTTAGCAAAACTATAGCTGAGTGGCTCTAAATACTGACCAAATCTGATGAGCTTATGTTTTGCAAGTGGACATTGAATAAGTATGGAAAGAAGGTGTCCTAGAGTAAATTGTTATCTATAGTTGTTCTTTGCAGCATAACTCTTCTCCAACTCTTTAAACGTATATAAGTTTGGAACATAACTCACATATTTACTAAAAAAAAAAAAAGGACATAATGTATTTTTTATATCTATAAGAATCTAAGACCATAGTTTAAAATAACCAAAGATCAGAGTTTATCTAAAGCTTGGCTTGGGTTTTCCTTGGGGTGTGAGACTATTGTACCAACTTTTAAGTGCATGCTCAAAAAGAGAAGACACGAGACGTAATGCTTGAAATTAAGCACCTTACTTCACACTTCACACTGGTTTACCAAGGCCCAGGGGGAATCTGATAAATCTTGCTAGCTCTCATCTCAAATCCATAGTTCTGCTTAAACAGAGGTTGATCTTTTTTACAAGATAAACTAGTCTAGATTCAAAAGTTTGCAGTGATGGATAATCTAATAAGTCCTTCCCTGCTTATGCAGTTCTCATAACCTTTATTTTAATCTGAATATTTCAAAACACAGCTTTCTGATACTGGATCTTGTAATACCTTTGTCTGCTGGATTAAAGAGTTCTCAAAGCATTCCTGAAGCAGTTTCCTGAACACTTTCCAATTTTTCAAAATCCTTTTGAAGGTGTGGATACTGGGGCTGGACACGGTATTCCAGCTGACAGTTAAGTTTCATTACCTTGAAATAACGATTAAGTGGGAAGTCAAAACTACATAACTTGGTGTAGTGACATTTCACCTTTGGTGACCTGACTTTAAATTTGTGTTTGGTCAGCAAAGGATATTGTTTTTCTAATCTTATCCTAGTCCCCTCTGACGTTTTTCCATATCAAAAAAGAATCCCTTTTGCTGGTATAATTTTCCTTCATGACTAAGGACAGGCTTAGGGAGACTGAATAACAGGTTTGAATGGCAAGGACACACTGCCAGAGCTGTGTCTGTCCTGGGCGCAGGCACTCAGCTCCTGTGCTTCCAGGCACAAAGACATTCTGGGCAAACACTGTGTGTACATGAGCTGCAGCTGCTCACTTTCCCCTGCTCTGACCTCCAGCACAGCCAGCACAGCCCCTACCAGGATCCCTTCTCTTTGCTTGGTGGTCCTGCCTGAACAAAAGTGAAGGAAGCAATTTTCTTTACAGCCTTAGAATGAAATGATATTTCACAGCTGCAAAATGATATAGAGACTTGAGGCTTACAAGCTGAGCAATGGGAAGCAACCTAATTTTAAAACCACTTTTGCACTATAGAATATTGCCAAACAATATGCAATGAAGAGAGTGAGATGTATCGAAACGGTTTTTCTTCAATAGGTTAGAAAAATTATGACCACATACCAAGTATTTAGGCAGTGATGTCTTCCAGACTATCGAGAGATAGAAAGGTAGGTCAAGAAGGAAAGAGACAAAAATAAAACTTATCTTGAAATAAAGGTATTTGTTGGAAATTAGAATAATATACTTGTACTTGTATGGGATTTGAATAAATTAATTAACATTTAAATACACATGCATTAGCATATGCATAGCAATAATTTGATACAGAGTTGTTTGGTTACCAAAACCCCATTTTTTCATGAAAAGATAAAGTTAAGACATAGCTATTTGTATTCACGTGATCCACCTTTACCTTCCAAAGTATTAATTATCAACTTTAGGTTAGTCACCTAGATCCCCTTTTGTGACTGGCAGAGAGAAAAAGATATCCCTGGAGTTACTGGTTCCATAGCCTCACACACATGGCTTAAGAAGAAATGATTTGCCCTATCTTTCTTTCTCTCCACTGAGTACCAAAAATGTTAGTGAAGTCCTTTGTATTTGATGTGTAATTTTTAAGAAACTGAAGTTAGGTAGTTGTAGATACCTCCACCCCTTCAGATTAGAAATGTATATGGATATTAGTGGCTACACTCAAAGTGTTTAATCAAAGAAACAAATAATCATAAATTCCTTTGTAGCACATTTTTAATTCTGTGGTACCCACTTTTGTGAAGAAAATAGGATGAGGAATAGTTAGAAGATGTGCGAGAGCCCTAAAAGAAAGTCTATATTAATTGCAAGAGCTATTGATGTAGATAGTGTTTGTAAGATGTGATACTGAACCAATACTCCAGCAGAGTTGTTGAGGAAAAGGGAGTTAATATAATCAGAAATGTATTAGTGAAGAAGAGTAAAGGTACCCTTCATTTTTTGTGTGTCAAAAAGTCCTTTAGCACTTAGGATAGCCTTGCCGAACTCCTATTTGAGAAGTCATCATATGTCAGCTCCATCCAGCTTAAAGATTTGGTAAGAAAAATAATTTGATTGCTGAGAGGTTCATGTGCTTTGGTAGAAGAAGATATGCACTTCACATAAATACGCTGTAGATTCTGGTGTGGTATTCTTGAGCCAAACAAAGTAAACAAATTATTAGTCAAAATCAGAGCTACTGGTGCGTCTGTACAAGTAGCTTCGCCGGGATGTTACCATGGAAGAGAGAGGGGGAAAATCAGGCTGCCTGTGCCAGAGGTCTAACCTGGATTTTTCCACTGCTTTGCTGACAAAAGAGCAGGGATGTGGGAGGCTGTCACAGTTCTGGTCTGGAAGCAGTGCAGCTGGGCTTAGTTTCCCTGGCACCCTGGAAGTATAAGGAGCAGCAAGCCTGGACTGCTAATGCTTTTCCTTGGCTTTTTCTTCATCCCTTGTATATTCCTTCCTACTCTTCCTCTCCTGTCCATGAGGAGAATGTCTGGCTCTCACTATGTTCCACTAGTCTTGGAACGGAAAAAATCAGCTTTGCTTGCACAACTGAGATCTCACAATCTGTCCCTGATCATTAAACCCTGACAGTCTTGAAGTGTGCATGCACAACATGGAGAGGTAAGTGTTTGGGATGGGGAGCTCTGCAGAAGAGGTTGGAATACTCACATGCAGAAATATTATTTTTATTTCAAATTGATGTACTCTACACTGAAATGTCCATGTTTTCTTTTTTTTTATTTTGCTGTCCTGTAATTTCCACTAATAATTTTTAAAATCTCAAACAAAATAGTGTTTACAGTCAAAAGATCAGTTAACATAAATTGTATTTATAATGCCTTGTTCTGTTATAATAAGTAATTTCATTGGTTTCTAAAAAAAATTTGCAAAACTACCATAACAGAATATTTTAAGTAGATACATTACTGTTTCGAAGTTTCTATTTTTTTCCTAAATCTTTTCAAAACTTCCTGGAAAAAATACAAGATTATTCTTCAAGCAGAAACATTCCTCAACAACATTTTCTTTTAAAAGGCTCTTGATGAGATGTAGCTGGATTTCTGACCAGCTATTTCCTTAAATCATTTCATCACTGAGTACAGTAAAAACGAGCCTCACTTGGTAGAAAAGAAATAACATCCAAGCAGCCTCATCTGGGAGAGTATTGGTGGTAGCAGAGATCTGCAAGGCTTTCATCTGGTTAGCAGCAGACCTTCAGACCTTCAGAGTTTCTAAGGTAGTAATGTTTCCAGCTTCAGAAGGAACAAAGACAAAAAATAGCTTATAAGTCAGATTCAAAGAAGGGTATTAATGAATTGCTTACTTTCTTGCCAATTAAGATGTGACAGGAGACAAAGGTTCTTAGGACTTTAATACATATAGAGAAGGTGGTCAAACACTGGAATAGGCTTCCTAGAGAAGTGTTTGATGCCCAAAGCCTGTCAGTGTTTGAGGCATTTAGACATGCATTAACTTCGTCAGTCCTCGGTCAGGCAGATGGACTAGAGGATTTTTGTATGTCCCTTCCAACTGAAATAGTCCTATTCTACTAACTAAGCAAAACAGCACATAAAGCACCTTTGGACTTTCAAGGATTTCAACTGTTACAGGCATATGCAGATTTGGTATAATGAAAAAAACAACAATGTAATGAACTTTATGTAGGTACGCTCATCATTCAAACTGCACTGTACTTTTCAAAATACACATCTGTATATACTAGATTTTCAGAAACCATAACTATCTTATTGTCACCTGCCATTTAAAGCAACAACAAAACTCCCCTAGTTGGAAACAGAACTAGGGCAATGCTGAGCACATCTGAGAATGCCAACTGTGCTGTGAAAACAGAGTAAGTGATAATTTGCTGCACACCAAGAAGAAATATTTTGTGATTTCCCCATGTATTATGAGTATGTAATTAGTTGAGCAGAGGATGGGAGTTCAGATGCTCACATGGACAAGTGCAAAAGGGATCCTAACAAGGTGAAAGAGAAAAAAGAGTAGATGGATTATTGCTAAACTCTTTTAAGAATATCGACACCAATAGATAATAATGATCTACCTTACCTTCCTAAAAATAGAACCTGTGTACCTGTGCAATCACAGCATGAGGACCCTCTCCATACTTCACACTCCTTATTTGCTCATCTGAATTGGATGCTAGAAGATAAACAATGTAACCAGTCTTTCAATGTACAGACTGGAAAGTCTGCATGCCATGAATCCTTTGAGTGAACCCTAGTTACTAACATAAACAGGGCTCTTTCACTCCAGAGCCAGACAGGCTTGGTTTTCAGCTTAATAGACTTAGTTAAACAAAACAAAACAAAACAAAACAAAAAAAAACACCTATATAGGAAAAGGATATGTTTCTATCACAAGACTAATAAAATGTACAGTTTTGGCTTCACTCCATCTAGTGGCAATCAGGTAGAAATCCTCCTTCCTCCTTCCATGCCGAAGCAGCAGCAGTAAACTATGGCTAGAAGTTCGTGTTGGATGAGTTTGGCATGGTTTGGGCTTGTTTATGGTCACTGAAGTGCAGGAGTCATCCATGAATGGGCTTCGATGTGTTCACTGCCAGAACATGGTTCCCATTGTACCACACTGCTTTTGGAGGAGGAGTCTGTAATAGGAACTGCTAAAAAGGAGGCAGGAAAAGAAAGAGCCCAATGTGGATGGAAGCAAACATCTGCTGAATGCCTGTAAACAAGGGTTGTTATGGTAGAAAGCTTTGAGAAAAACGCATTTGCAACTTCTTATAAAGATTTCTTAAGCAATAGAAATGCAACAGAGAAAAGGCAGATTCATTCACCCTCAAATGTGTCCTAGAGTCCTCAGTAAAAAATTTTGGCTCAAGTCTTGTTTTCCTGGTGTACTGGAAGCAGATTAGTTCTGTACAAAGTCTTCTAGGTATTTCATGTGTCAGTCCTTGCTTTAAATTATTTTTCTCATATGCTTTTCCTGAGCTTGCAACCCTTGTATTTCCATGTGAGTTTCCAAACAGAATAAAATTCACAGGAAGGTAAGGCACATCTCTATCTGCCTTCAGGTTCATGCTCAGAAGCAAAGGATTCTCTCTGGGCATATCAGTTCTCACATTATTTTTCCCTAATGCAGGATTGGATTTTGTGTTGTATGTAGATATGTTGAATGGTCCGTGAAAAACCTATCCAAATCCAAAGCAAATGCAACACCCAAATTTTAGGAATGTTCAAATACCATTGAGATCTGCAAGCTTTAATTAAAATATAAAAATTAATTATGTAAGTGTGGGCATACACAGACACACACACATATATAGATGTTCTGTATTTTACTACCTGTATATATATACATAATGTAACCGGGTTTTAGAGAACTTAGCAAAGTTCTAAGACCTTAGCAAAGGATCTAGGTCTCATTGTCCTGTATTTTGTATAAAGGACAGTTTAAAAGAAATCCTTCTGAGATTCTGTGTGAAGACAGATATAGAAAGTCATCTTATATGGCCCCTCTATCAATCAGGATAAGAAGAGAAACAAATGTAGTGAGATAATTTCTATAAAGCATCACTGAATCATCCCTCTGTTTTCATTCAAATCATATAGCTATTAGTAAATGATGATCTGGTTTAGAAGAAGGAACATATTGTTTTCGTACACTGTGCTTTGTGTACTGTTTGGGCTAAATTAAGACAAATAACCAAGACAATATTTTGCTTTGATATCAGTAAATATTGGCATCAAGAAACCATTTCCCCATTATTTTTAATGGGAAGAATTCAGTCTAAACCTTTTTTTCATCAAGTTAAGGAGGTGATGTCATATGGTAAGGGCTGGATATTCCAAATAAATCACTAACAAGTCATTTTGGCCGAGCAATATGTGTATCAGATATGCAATTGAACATGTCTGGAAGAAAATGCATTATTGTCATAAGACGTAGGAGTCAGAGCCTGATGAGTTTGTATATCTTGCAAACAGTTACACAAGTAACCAGACATTTCCTGCACAACTCAACATTTTTAAGGGAATATCCTAGACTTTATAGCAAATAACCTTGGATTACAAGCTCAGACCCTGATTCAGCAACCACTTCTGAGTGTTTTACTCTCTTCATCTAGAGCCCTGCATGACATGCTTGTCAAGTGTGTGTTGTAAAATCCATTGCAATATTCAAAGGGTGCCAGCGACTGAACTTTATGCATTAGTGTGTTCCAGAGCTGCATTTCCCAAGACACGGCAGCAGCTAATAATTACAGACCTTCTTCTCTACTGTTTTCAGTCTTTGATCCTGAGTGTCCCAAATGATTTAGAGGGACAGGGAACTGGACCCACCCTCTTGGCACCCAGAAGCCACTCGCATCCCCTGTGCTTGTTCTTCTCATGGCAGATGCCTGCCTCATGAGGGATTGCTCCACCTCCACACCCATGGCCACCAGCAGTGCAAGGGAGATATTGTTTGGTCCACTGCTGTGCTTCAGTCTACACACAGCAGGCCATAGATATATAGGTGTATGGCTATAGGTGTCTAGCTCTGAGACAGATATCCTGGAGGATGAGTTAAGCTCCCCATGGGGAGCATGCGGTAGATTTGAAATGCCTCAGAGGCAGTGTGTGATATCCAAAAGTTATGAGGGTATGTACTAAAGCTCTTGCTAATTTGATGTGCCATAAATCCTAAAAGGTTTTATCAACAGGAGGTATCCAAAAATAAGCTCATTACTCTTTGTCACAAATCACCTATGATTTTTTTCCTTGATTTCACTACCTTGCTTTATGAATTGACAGAAAACAGAGTATCAGTAGACAAATTAGCAGTTTTGCTGATGACAACATAGCAGACCTTCCTCCAGAAGAGGAGCTATATATATAAGCTTAGTTTATATAAGACTCAATTTTTGCAGTAGGGTTACTGTGGATCTACCCTGCAGAAAGTCAGAGCAGATGTGTAGTGCCTGTGTGGAAATAGGAGCCTTCCTTTCTAATCGATCTCCACTGATACCTCAGGCATGGATTAGACCCCAGACAGGGCATTTCTCATGCTATAAAGTCTAGAGGTGGGTGAATATTTTCACAATCAAAGTGAGGTTGGGGCAAAAAAAATGAATAAAAAGAAAAAGCTGGCATGCCTCCAGGAAGTTCTGTTTTTCATTTCACCTGAACTGTTTAGAATTTTTACAACTGAAAATTGCTTCTTTCCATCTGTGAAGCATTTGCTTCTTGGAAAAGATGCACAAAGCCAAGACATGAAAGGCATTTGAAATAAATAAATAAACTAATGCATTCTTTGGAGAATCCATGCTGTTTCCCTACTGCTCCCCATTTTCTTATGAAGTCCTCTCCACAGATGGAGGGCAGCCGTGGTCTCCTCAGCAGTAACAAGGGATGAAAAATAATTCTAGTAAGTAAATTACAGTAGCTCATATGCCTGCAGTCTTAATAGGGTTTGTTTCAAAAGCATAGGTTACAAACAAGTTTAGTGAGGGGAGGCTATCTTTCAAATACATATATTCAAAAATGTTGTGATTTCCAAAGAATAGTTTACCTAATTAATTAGCTATGGGTAGTACTGCCTGAAAAAAACATTTTATGCAGGAATGGCATGGAGGATGTCAAAAGAAGCTGCAGCACCCACCTCAGACATGACTCAGGGCTGTGCTCCTGTTGACACTACGGTAGCTAAAGGTATATTTTCTATATCTTGGTGGAGATAGAGATAAAACAATACATTTCACTGGTCTCTATACAACCTCCCGAGACCCCTGGTGGCCTAGTGGTTAGCATGCAGGACTCTCACTGCTGCGACCCGGGTTCGATTCCTCGGTCTCCCGGGCAGATGGAGCCCGTTAGCCCTGTGAGGCCATCCATCTATGAGAAGGTCACTCTAAGCAAACCTACGTCCTGAGGACCTCACTGTCATTGTCCAAGCTTGCTTGGCCCCGGCAGATGAACCTTAGGATTAAAGGGTGGGCTCAGTTCAGCGCATGCTGTGTCTCACCTAAAAAATCCATTGCGCAGGCTGGAAAGGTAAAAGACCTTTCCCCAGATCTTCGTTCACGAAGACTGGCCATTATATATATACAACCTCCCAAAGTTTACAAGTACCCATTAACAAGAATAAAATGGCAATGGTGGTTATAGTCAGATTCAGACCTCCTCCCACTGCTCTGTGAAAGGCATCACACAAAAACTTACCCAGAATTTCTGAATTAAAACTATGCCAGGTAATTGAGGAATTTTCCTCTACCCTTTAATCTGAAATTATTGCACTAAAGCAGAGAGAAGGATTTGCAAGCAAGGACAGCACCAAGGGCAGATACTCAGAAAGAATTGAAGCCTTTCCATTGACTTCAGTTGAATGATACTGGCTCAAGCCAGCTGCAAGTTTTTCCTTAAATTTTTCTTCCGGGAAAAGAGTTGCCAAGTGTCCTTCTGTGTGCTCCTCGTAGTGACAAAGGTCAGTCAGGGGCTGCTATCAAATTTTGTCTGCCCAGATGCAGGGATCTGTGTGGGTTAGGGGTTTGGCTGGATTTGGAATCAGAAAGGAAATGTTTCATTAGCACTCAATAGAAAAAGTTTTGGGCTGTCCTCTCTTATAGTGATTAATTATTCAATGTGACTAAAGTGATTAATTATTTAATGGAACTTTCCTTAATTATTGCTTAACAGTTCTGAAATAGTGGAAGAAGTTATTGTGGAAAATTGCGTACCATTCTACTATCTGTCAGGTATTGTTATTTTGCAGCTAGATGGTGGCACCAGCTTCCACGGTCGACCAAAGTGGAGGCCACATTTTCCTTCATGATTTGTATTGCTGGAGCTACAGCTGGATTGTATTTGAAGAATGCAGGAGAGGAGCCAGGTCTGGTAAGGACCTGAGGAATCCTTTTGTTATGCAGATTGAAAGCTTGGCTGGTTATGTAGAGCACACAGATCTGCTACCTCCTCTATAACTACCCTGGAGAACAGAAAGCATGGATGTGATCTCCTTTTGTAGCTCATATATTGCTGCTAAAATAGACTTAATCTGTTCTTCTAAAAACTTTTCCTCAGCTCACAGTAATATTGGATGCACAAAATATCAAGTTTTGAGGAAAAGAAGAGAAGACAAAAATTATAAAGGCCATGCATTTGATCCCAGGCCCAGCAAGGCATTGCGCTGTAGGTGAATTTGCAAACCTCAGTTCTATCATTCTGCTATAGTCAGAGCTATCAGGCTCTCCTTAATGCGTTACACAAAAGGGCCGCAGCACACAAAGCCTGGAACACATCAGTTTATAGATCCCGAGAGGGTCCTGTGGAGTCTATTACTTTGATGAAGTGGTATTTAAAATTGCAATACCCAGCAGTTGTTTAACCCTCCAGATGTTGCCCCTGTGGAGTGTTTAATACGACGTGAAGTGCTGGTAGGCTAGGCCATAACCTCCTGTCATCTTTTCAGCAGGTCACATCAGGTCTTACTATCTTCTACTAAATCAATACAGGATGACTTGACATAGCAGTTTTCCTTCTCTGCTGTTGTTTTTCTTTTTTTTTTTTTTTCAAATTGTGAGTAGAAAAATCAGAAGAAAAGAAAAATCAAAAGAATATGAGAAAGGAAGGAGATCTGAAAGCAAACTAAGAAACTTTTGTTCGTCTCGGTTCGCGTTTTCCCCCGGCTTGCGCTGACAGCCTAGATCCAGCAGCTTGGTGCTGCCATCTGCTGTTACTCCTGGTGCTGACGCTGCCCACGTTTTTTAACAAATCAGCAGAGAGCAACTAAAAAGAAATCAGCATCATGAATAAATAAACACTAATTTAGAATGAAATGGATAAAGAGCCTCTAATAAAAAAATCCCACTTAATTTCTAATTTTTTGAAGCAATTTTGAATCTTTGTATGACATGGTAATAGTAATTCCTATGGTCATCAAAAAGATGAGGCATGTCCGTGAGCTCAATGGACTTTCTTTTCTTATGAACAAGTCAACTTTTAGAAACATTTAGTCAGAAATATCATGGCTTACAGGTCAAGAACCTGATGCTTCACAGTGTTTTTCATGGCTTAGATATTTGATGCCACAGGTATCTGTCTTACACGGCTGGCTTCCAAAGTCAATTCAAACCAAGTGACAAACTTGCTTTGATTAGTGCAGGGCACTTATTAGATCACCTCTGCAAAGAGGAAACTTTCTTTCCATAGGATAGATGCTCTCTGGGGCATCAGCAGCCTTTTAGAACGTGAACCAAAACCCTGCATTCACCAGAAGGAATTCAGTTGGCATATGACTCGCTCCATCACCCCTCATTATGCCACCTGGTACCTAGCTGGGCTGTGGTTCTGCCAGCATATAGATTAAAACACAATCCTGACAGGATTTACATTTTGGAGGCAGAGATGGAAATGGGGAGTGAATTTTTTTGGGAGGGTTCCTCGTAGCACAAACAAATTTGAACTTTTTATAGAGTAAGGGCATTGACATCCAGGGTGTTGAAAAACAAAAACATTTTACTATTATTACACAGAACTCTATTTTTCCTTTCCATACTTTTATTTTTGTGTGAAGACCTATTTTCACTTCTCAGCCAAATCTTAACCACATATTTCCAAAGGGCCAAGATTTCAACCCTTATTGGCCAGTGTTACCACAAATGTGATGGCTGTTACTATGATTACATCTATGGAGAACTGGTACTTAGAGAAAATAACAGCTTACTGGCATCCTTCTAGTGAAGTTTTTGAGATTCAAGTATGAAGAACGTAGACATGTATTGAACTCACTGTGCCAGCACAAATAATCTCTTGACACATGACTGCAGCCACAAAAATCAACGCCAGCACTGCTCTCAAATTTGAAAGGATTGACCACTTCCTCTCACTGTTACTAAACCTTGTGTAGGAATATAAAACAGGTACTATAGCACGTGACAGCTCAGGAATGGATGTCTGTCACAGCAAACTCTTGACAAATGTGTTTTCCACCATCTGGCTTCACCTTCTGTTATTCTAATAGTGTCCTATGGAGTGATATCATTGCCTTGCAAGTACTTGTAGAATCTCCTTGCCTTATACTGATAGCAACAGTAAAGTGTGACAAGAGGTTCTCTACTGTAATCCATAAAACTGGAGCTTGGAATCTTAATAAGAGTTGTGCGGTAACTTTTAACTCTAAGGAATGCTCCTTCTTACCTTTTCAGGTCCATCTCCTCCGCCACTTACCTCTTCTGAAAATGCAGGGCGTCGGGAGTCCTTTGGCTGCAAGAAGCACAGGCATCTTTGCATCCTCTCAGGTTGGAGGAGGTAAACCCAAAAGAAGCATTTTCTCTTGTGTGTGCACAAGTGAAAAGACTCAAGCAAGGTCAGCGAGCAGCCCCTTGCTTGCAGAGCAGCAGACCTCATGCTGCAGGTGTGGTTAGTGCCAGTTTCCATCCTGGGAACTGCCCAATCTTGATGGGCAACCACTGCTCCGGTTCTGAGACTGCAAATGTGCTGCCAAAGATTCAGTAGACCCAGACCCAAGTTTAGGAATGCTACTAATACACTTACAAGTTTTAGTCCCTCTCCTCACTTCCCTCCTGTTCCTGTTGAGCCCAAATATCAACAATTAATGTAGGCACTTGATATGATGCAAAATGTAAAGTGAATTGACAATAGCATAAATCTGATGTGAAGATATGTGAAGACACATTTAGAGAGAGAAAAGTTCTTCAATATATTTGAGTTGCAACTGGTACAAGACTGCATGTGGAAAAAATAGTATTTTCAACTCATCTTACCAGACTGCCAGTCCTGGAGCCAGCTGTGCCAGCAACAGGGCAGTAGCTGTCAGCCTGGGCCTGGAGGTTGTGTTCATGTCTCTTGGACCAATCAGGAAATGAAAATCACCATTATTGTGCTGGTGTAGATGTAATTCATGTGTACTTGATCAGTACTTTGCAGGGGAGTCAGAGGGCGCACACGCAGGGAGCAGGTAGTTGTAGAGTATATGGCAACCATAGGCCAAATAGTGTTTGCCTTTTTCAGGCCAGGCATAGTCCTTTAACCAAAGTAACCAGAAACAGTTGACCTGACCTTTAAAAATCCATAGTATCACTGTTCCTGTGTCTTCCAGGGTACAAAGAACATTTATAAAGACAAGGTTCACTGGATCATATTGCACAGTTCAGTTTACCTTTTAGTATCAAGATCTTATTTAAATGGTGCATATATATATATTTATATACAGATATAGCAATACCAATTAAAGAGAATTCAATCATTACCAAATTTTAGTCTCACCTGACCTGATAATTCCCATTCTAATACCTGTATTTTCTATATAATTCTTGTCAGAGTATCATTTCCTGAACATAAAAGCTTCAAAGGATTTAAGCGGCTATTGCATCTGTCCTGTATACAATGGAAGAAATACATTGTCATTCCAGAGGTAAATTACTTGTTTCATGCTTCTCACAAAGTATCTTTATTTAACATTCGGACAGATATGCACCCATTTATTATATAAATAATCTATGGCTTCTTAGTTTGCAAATGCTGGTTGAAAGTTCACGAGAGCAGGCTTTTCTGTGAACTTTCTGTATTTATAATTTCAGTCATTGCAATAAATCCTGAGCCTAGCACTGCTTAGCAGCATTTTGCACTCTACCCCAATGGCTAAAGCTGGGAGCTCTGTATCTGAATATTTCAAAACCTCTGAACAGCTTGATTGGAGTTTGATTTTCTTCTTAAATAATGCAAGTTGTTCTGGAAAGAACATATAATCACGATTAACTGATAGTCAAATCCTTGGTCTCTAACATACAAAGCTCCACCACAACTAATAGAGTGGTTTCATTTATAGAGGTTTCATTTGAGCAAAGCTTACTGCAGCATTTTGTAGTTGTTAGAAAAAAAGTGTTCTTTGTGCGTGCTGTAGTTCAGAGCTGTAAGGTCTTTGTGAATGGTTACTCTCAAAGCGCTACAGAAGTTCCCCGGTTCAAGGTGGTTCCTGGCTCCTCGGAAAAATGAATGTGGGGTTCCAGCCTGGGAGGAGAGAAATAAGTGAAAAAGGAGCGTCCTTGGGCTAGGCAGGACAGGTCTGCTTGGTGCAGCTCTGCAGCCAGGACCAGTCAGTGCTAAGCTGGTTCAGAAGGAAGAAAGGTGAGTGTTGATCTCAGTAAATATAATGAGCATCCATGAATCCAAATCATCAATCACAGTAAAAGCTCCTCCAGCCTTATTTGTCAGAGCAAAGGGATTTTCAGATTATAAAACCAGGAGTCACCATATGGTCACCTAACCACATAATTTAGGACACAGAACATCCTTGAATTTGATCCAGTTTAAACTTGAGTACATCTTTTATATTATAAAACCCAAAACCAGCTATTCTCGATTTAAAAATTGCTAACGGTAGAAAAGCCGCAATAACCTCTTGCAATGCACACCAGTAGCTAAGTATTTCCCTGGTAAAATGTGTAGCCTTTTCATCATGCCCATTTGTCCAGTTCCAGCCACCAGATCTTTTTATATCTTTACTTGCTAAATTGGAAGAGCGTTAGTCCTGAAGTAAATACTTACCGTCTATAACCAAAATCCTTTAACTTTTTCTTGTGCTTAAATGATTGTGCACCTATCCCTTCTACCAGAAGATGCTTTCCAGCCTTTTAGTTGGTCTCAGAGCTGTCACCTGCACCCGCTCTGGTTTTCAGGCAGTCTGTAAGAGTGTCTGTGTTTTAGAGCTCAACATACATATGGGGAAAATAAAGCATCCATGCCAGAAACGTGTATTCCTGGGGTCACACTAGTTTCCGACCACTTTTGCTCCTGGAGTTGACACCCACCTAATGCCCTGGACACGAACCAGTGTGTCCTGTTTAAGCCCACTGCTCCCTGGTGGAGGGTGCTCCCTGCAGCACCCACAGACCCTACAACTTGTTTCTCTGAATCTGACTTCACTTTTGCCCACCGGATAAATTACTGTTACTCAGTCATCTGCCATAACAAAGCAATTCAAAATTTTTCTTCTAAAGTTCCTTTAATACTCACCAGATACAGTAACTATAATCTTTGTAATCTTTGTAAAGCTTTAAGTGATGATTTTATGCCTCTAAAATAAAATTTGTACCATATTTTTGCAGGACACTGTCAGAAACAAAGCTGCTCACTGCCAAACTGTTCAACTGCAGAAATATCATATAGTATCATCATTACCCTGTGTAGCTTCATTTCCCTGAAGTCACACATTATTATTCACCTAATGTCTAAGGTATTATAGACAGTTACTGTGCTGCATTTTCAGCTCAGAGAGGTCTCTCAAATGATGTAAGGAAGGGTGGCAAGTACAAGTAATTTTCTCCATTCCTGTCATGCTTTTCAGGTGAGAGTAGCAGTTATTTCTTAACCAGCTGAACAAACTAATTTAAATAATATATTTTGCATGCACTAATTTACATAACATTATATACGTAGGTAAAATGAAAGCCACAACAATGATAAATAAAAGTTTCACAAGAATTCAGTCACAGGCCATGAAGAAGACCCTAGGGGAAACAGGGAAACAATTCTCTCATGCCTTGCTTACTTCATAAAGAAAAATTCACTTTCTTTCTTTCTGAAATTGGTTGATACTCAGTCTCAGCTCTCCATGTCAACTCTTTTCCACTTCTTTTTCCTCTTTCAAATGTTGAGCATCTTTTGATATGGTTGATAAGTCTCTATTAATCAATTCCTATCAGAGGGCTCAAAAGACACATGTATCATGTAGGAAAAAATCTCATAGCTCTGCTTCCACATGGACTTTGACAAAAAAAACCAGCTGTAAACAAGCAGGGATGTATATTTTCCATGATTCATGCTGCAGAACCCACCATAGGCTATGGGACTGTTGTACAGAACTTGAGATTTCACAGAAAAAAAAATGCTACCGAGTGGCCTGATTGTGAGGGAAGCCTTCCCAAAGAGGAACCGAACATGAATCAAGTCAGGATGACTCAGATTGTTTTTGTGATTCTGCAGAGAGACAATCTGTGATAATAGCTGGGTTGTTTGAACTATTGCTATAATTTATTATAATAAAAATTCAAAATACAATGACTTACGGTTGTGAGCTGGGTTTTTATTTTCTCTATGTATATCAAAAATACTTAGATTTCTAGCCCCTCTGTGTGAATAAACACATAGAAAAACATTTATAAAAGTCCTCTGTATGCCTCATAGGGAATATGCAAAATTTCATCCTAACAAACACAGGAACAACCCTTTTGTATGCTCCATGAAGTATATTTGATAAGAAGACAGCAGTGTCACAGCATGACTGAGTTATGGTGGTGGGTAACCAGCCTTAGGACATCAAGGAATTTATAATACTATTGTTACATGTTGAAGCTTGAAGCTTATGACAGAACAACAATACCTTTCTAGGTGATGGGGAAAAAAAGAGAAGAATTACTGCTTAAATTCTAAATTAGATTTGTGCTGCTTTTGATTCAAAGAAAGAAAGAAGCCCAGTCTCTTTGTGTTTCACAAAATAGAATTGCTGTCTAGGTGTTGTAGCTAGGGTACTGTAGGCAGCACAAAGTATTAGTACTTGTTTGTGTGTTGTACATGCAGGTTAAGTAAATGTTTTTAATCTAAAAAAACAAGGTCCCATGACTCAAGGTGAGAAAAATTCTTCTTTAGTGCTGTGCTCCATCTTTTGCCAGAAAGCTGTTCCCAATCAAAACTATATTTATACATTATTTACCAGTTTAGTCAGCTGAGGACAAGTTGTTCTGAAAATGTTTGTTTAAATCAGCCAGCCAGGCACCAAGAAGAAAAAGGAAAGGAGAGAGAAAACCAATACAGAAAAATGTCTAAAATTCCAGGGAAAATTTTTCTGTTGATTTTATCAGGATATAGCCAAGATCTGCAGTCAACAGATGAGAAGGATGGCTATTAAAATAAGGGAAAGAGACTAGAAACTCTAAAGAAAAATGAGGCAGAGACAGGAAAGTAGTGGGAACTTCCCAAGTTTCCATTAAAAAGGACAAAATGGTGATGCAGCTGCAAACAAGCAATGGAAGGGAATGAAAACTGAGAAAGTAAATTAAAATATCTATGACCATTGATTTTAATGGGTAGAGATGTCAGGCACTGGCCTTATCTGCAAATTCTCTTGAATGGGTTGTAGAGGCACAATTCAGTTTCAGTATGGATGGGATAGTGAAATAGCTGGAAAATTCAGAAAGATTATTCATGCCGAAAGCTTTGGGAAGATCTCAGTAGTAGCAAAGAAAAGATTTATCTTCCCTTTTAAATTAAGTTGTTTGGAAATGATTTGAGAATTTTTGTTACGAAATTATTTTTGGGGTCCTCCCTCTGAGCGAATATTTTAATTTGCAATTTTTACCCTGACAAAACAGTTTTAGTAGAGCACAATGAATGCGATGAGTATGTATTGGTAATGACTGTGAAAGGACAAACACCACATAGTGAGCCTTATAGGATTCAGGAAGGACAGAGTCTAAGTTTAACCACAAAGAAAGCAAAATGTTAAGAAATGTGTCTGAAATGAAATGACTAGCAAATCCTTCAAAATCAGTCTTTGCAGGGGGAGTAAATGTGGAAGGCATATTGTCTTCTTAATCCACAACAGATTGATGCATCTTTTGAAGAACAAACTGCAATTCTTTCTAAACTATGAAGCCTTGAAGGGAGACCAGGCATGGATTTACCAGCCAGGGAAAAGGTCCTTTAGCTGCTTTCCTCTTCTTCCAGCCAGACCTCCCCGTGTTGTTCCATTGCCTGCTTTTTTAATAGTAACATCAAAATATGTAGCTACTAGAGAGATGAGTGGATGACCAACAGATGAGTAGTTGGTAGATAGGAGGTGCTTAGTTTTTTTCTCCTACAGTTTTCGGGTTTCTGATTCAGTAGTTTTATTTCCCTTATCACATCTCTCCATCTGTCCTTTTGGAGTTGGCTTCCAGTGTAGTGCATGGTTACCATACATAGGTAATCATAACTTTCCCTGTGGACGTGGACAAAGACCTTGAAGTGTTGACAACCACGTTATAAATGATCGAAGGACATGCTGTCGATAGCCCAGGTAGTAGAAGAACACAGGCCTCAAAACCTTTTCAGGGTTTAGTACATACTATGACCTTGTTACCCAGTCTACAGACGTGAATCGGGACAGAAAAGACCCATCACAGTAAATATCTGTTATATGGTCCAGACCTAATTTTTAATGGCCACCATTTTCCTGCAGCACATTCATGTACCAGTGTCCTCATGAGCTGCAGCATCCTCCTCGCTTTTGGGTGTTTGCTCACGTTGTGGTGTGCCTCCTCCAAGGCCCCAATGCTGCTACCAATGCCCTCCTCAGGCTCAGGTCCCTTCAAGCACATGGGCACCATGGTCTGATTCTCCAGGTGAGCAGTGGTCTTCCACCTTCTATGTACATACAAAGGTATTGTTTGAACAAAACCAAAGAATAATCTTTTTCAGAAATCTCCACGTTCTTGAGGAATGCGATAGGGAGAACCCAACTGATGAAAATCACCTTTGATAATGGACAAACTGTCACAAAGTTGTTCCTTTTCCTAGTGTGGAACTGAATTTGCTAGCACACTACAGCATTACCTCCCAAGCAGTCAAAGACCCATATAAGATTGCACAAAAAGCCACATAAAGCCTTACTACCAAGAGGAAGGAGAGGTTGGCAGCAATCTCCCAAATAATTGCACTTCAAAAGCATCAGCCTGTAGGAGTTCAAAACTCTAGCAGCTCTCTTGACATCATCAGATCTTCCCTTCTCCATCAGCTATTGAGCCACGTTTTGAGCCAGCAATGTTTCCACACAAATTAGTAGTAGTAGAAATAATAATAGTAGGAATGCCTGCCCCTCCTCCTCAGTGCTCCTCATGGAAGGATTTGGAAAACAATCTTCCAGCAGAGCTCTGCCAGTTGCACACACGCAGTGGGCAGATGAGAGAACATCTGTTTCAAAGGACGTGCCATCAGCAGTGCAGGCATTGTGACATCAAATGCCAGCATACAGAAAGGCACCGGCAAACTTGCTGTAGGATCCTGTAGGGTGAGAACATTGTCCCTCCTGTGACCAGAGGCAGGATTGTTCAGCCTCTGTCACAGCAGTAAGCAACATGTATCCTCCATCCTGGGGTTCCTGCTTGCTGCTCCACACATGCTGCACCACACAACCATGCTCATTCACCTCTACAAATATAAGGTTGCCAATGACTAATGTGAGCTTTTTTAATCTTGTTGATGAATGGTTTTACATTCCCAAAGAGGAATGCTGCGTCCCACTGCACATTTTCAGCTGTCTTGTATGTTTCTGTAAAGCTGGGAGGATTGAATAACAAAAATCCCCTGGGATGATGAAAGGGTTCGACTATGGGTTCCCAAAACTCAGCTTAGAACTAGCTACTAGTGCCCAAAGGGGTGCCTATAAAAGCCAGGTAGGAGCAAACCAGAAGCAGGGGAGTTTTGCTGCTCTGAGTGGTGCCCTCCCCTCTCCCAGCTGAACACAGCACAGTCTAGAGCACCACCAGCTCAGTGAGGACACAGCCCCAGATGAAGTGGTAGTGTGGTTGACAGCAGGGCATGGTCATGTTTCAAAGCTCCAGATGCATCACTCAAGCTAGAGCCCAGCAGCCAGCTCAGCTCAGAGCTATGCTGCACTGTGAGAGCCTTCCTAGGTCCCCAGGGAAGCCAACTCTGCTCCAAGCTGTGGGAAAACCACAACCAGACTCCATGTTTTAGGTTTTTACTGCCTGCCCAGCCACATCATCAGACTATCTCATTTTTAGCAAATGATCTAGACATCACTGAATTCTTCAGATATTAGAAGACTATCCTTCAGCCTGCTATGCCACCTCTGAACGTGACCCCCCACCTAGACTGCAGCCCTTTAAGTTATCCTTCATTTGTTTGTTGGTGTGCTCCCTTAGATCTGCAGATCGCTTTGATTATTTGAACATCTGGAAGTTGTCACATGCTTTTTTTGACCGTGACCATCTGAAATATTACCCAGCAGGACTTGAGGGGAGACACAGTAAGGAAACAAAAACATCCTACGCATGAGAACATGTGGCAGGAATTATCAAATGACACCATCCCAAAGGGTAGTGCTATATATCCAAGCAAAGGTGAACTTTCTCTCCATCCCCTAAAGCCAGAACAATTGTTTTCCATAATATTCACTCAGACATAAAACAGCATTGCACACAAATACCTAATATATTTTTCACTAAACATTATATTATCAAAGTTAGTTGTCTGTTACTAATGGAGAAAAAGCATTTCTTTCATCCTCTGGTTTTTAAAGCTGAAGAGTAGATCCCCTCGTACACAATTCTTCACAGAAAAACCTTCCCAAAATAGTTCAGTGCCTGAGTTCATTAGGGTGCTTATTCCAGGTTAGCCTGATGTCCTCACAGACAGAGTGCAGGTCCTTTGGTAAAGCTAGAATGGAATATATAAAACTATGAGATAAAAAAGTTTGAAATATAGAGTCAGAGTTTCTCAGCAATCCTGTCACAGGGACTAGAGGTTCTGGAAAAGAGGGGAAATGCAGACCAAAATCAATACAGATGTGGAGGTGGGAGCCCAGAAAAATCAGGCACAGTTTTTAGATTTGGTTTCTCATTCCTATCAAGATACAGATAACAAATGAAGCATGTAGACACATACAAACTGTACTGCTGCAGTCTGGCAGCTGTTAACCAGTTATATTTTGGCCTTCACCAAGAGGTTGTCTCTAAAATCAGTAGTAGATGGCAATGGATTTTCTTCTGACCAGCCTCTTTGCTTACAGATTATAGGACCAAAATCTCATTGTCCTGGAAGAAAACAGGAACAACCAGGATGAGCGTTCCCATGCATGACTTCCAATCCCCCTTCCCTGGGAGCTGCCAGCTGGAAAGGTGGTATCTGCTGGGGTTTCCTCCCAGGGACATGATACTAGTAGAAGCAGAAGTAGAACTAGTTATTCTATCAACCCTCAGCCTCTGCATGTCTCCAGTCAAATCAGACCTTGATGTACTGGCTTTGCTCTGTGGCTGCCACTGTTCCTTCTTCCTTTGGGGCTATTTTTATATTTGGTGGTGCAGTTCTCTTTTTCCTTCTTTAAAACAGTGCCCATGATTACTGAAGTCAGTTCCTGACAAGCCAAATATATTTTGATAAGACCCCAAAGTCCTAGAAGGAATTCCTTGTAGTGCAGCAGCTTTGGTTCCCAGGAATCGTCTTAAAAAGGACGCTCGTCCTCAGGCATAACCTAACAAAAATATTCCATGGTCTTTGTGTTGGGATATGACGGAAGCTGGTTCGTTTGTCCCCTGACAGAGGACGCGGGTAGGGAGTGTTCGTGTGAGCGAGGACAGGATCCGGACTTAGGCGGTGGTATAGGGGCGCTGCCCACTCGCCACACGCGGGCTCCTGCTCTCCCCCGGCTGAAATAACATCCTCGGGCCGCGGGAGCAGCGCGGGCGCCGTCCGGGCGTGGTTCCTGCGCGCACCCACGAGGTGTCACTGCTGCCCCGCCGCCCGCCCCGCGGGAGCGCCCGGACCCGGCCCCCGCACCCGAGCGGCGGTGAGTGAGGGGCGTTTGTGCTGCGCGCACCTGGCACATTCTTTAGTTGCTGATGCTGAGAGGAAAATTCGCATCTGATTGCTGCCCAGCGACTTCCAATATCACCGCAGCGGAGGAACATAATATTGGTTTTATTTGTTTCAGATGAATATCGATGAGTTCTCAGCACATACATCAGCAGGACTCGGCACAGAAGAAGACCAAGACCATCAAATAGAAAGAAGAGGTATACGGTCATTTCAGAACGATTGGGAGGAAAAAAGGAAAAAAAAAATCACCAGGTTTTTAAGAACACCAAACAAGTTTGCTCTACTATGGAAAAGGAAATTGCTTTGTCTTCCTTCCTTTGTTTCTGATTTTATGCTCTATTTAAATTTCTTAAAAAATGGACTATAATGAATACTAAAAAAGTCCCATCCAGTAAATGTCTATAATAAATATTTTTCATAGTCAGCATTACACAATTCAAAGTAGTACCATTCAGATTACACATTTTTTTCCATAGCAAAATTAAAACTGCAGCAGTAGTGTAGAAGATCAGTGCTGATACACTGGCAATACTGATCCTACCATGTCAGTACCAACAAAACAGAAAGTAAGAGCATCCAGGGGAGTGATCTGTTAAAAGAAACCATTTCTGCATTACATGAACGACTGATGCTGACTGCTGCAGACAGATTTTCTCTGCAGAGCAAGAAATAGGAGGCAGCTGCTGCTTCTGCTGCATGCACAAGATGGCGAGGCCTCAATAATGAGGAGTAATGAGCTCCATCCTGGTGCAGGAGCTTTCAGGAACTGAAAAGGATGCAGCTGATTCTACAGGCAACATCAGAATTCTTCACTATGTGGGCCATGGAAAGGCTTTTTCTTCTCCAGCATCTCCTTTTCTTTTAACACAATGCATATTCAAAATCTTTATTTAGATGTAAAATAAAAGCAGCAGTGTTTTTTATATATATTTTTTATCACTCCTTCCTCTCTCTCTCATATTCCTCTAGGTCTTCTGGCCTGCAAACTCATGCTTTTTTCCTTCTCATTAAAAGACACTCCACCTAGTCCATACTGTTGTTGGAAAGAGGTTGTCTTCAAAATCTTTTTAGAAACAAAGGTGTATTCCCAGCACATGCTGTGGTCTGGGGTGGGAGAAGTAGCAGGAGAAATCCAAACCATCTTTCAAAAAAACCCCAAGTCCACTCTACTGTATCAGAGATTCCACCACTGATATCCAGCTAGCAAGCACAATGGTACCTCTGAAGAAAAAGGTAACTACATTTTAAATCCAATCTTACAGGTTTCACATCTCTGATTTCAGTGGAAGTATGCTGGGAGTTTGAGGCGGGTAAAAAACAGTGGGAGATGCCAACTGAGGCAATGAAAGGTCTGCAGATGCTCATCACTCCTGGCAGATAGGAATCCCAAAGTGAAGTTTTAACACAGTAATGGGATTCAAGCAGGTTTCAAATAGAAAACAATTTTTCTGTTTTTACACTCTGTTCTGACCAACAGCAGAAGAAATATCTAAAATTCTTATCTTTCATGGTTGGCTTTTTGGTTGGTTGGAGGTGTGTGTAATTTTTTTTCCCATAAAATATCTGAGTGTTGATAATACACAAGTATACAGAAAAAGTAGACGATATGGGTCTGTATGGCTGGAAGTACATTGGGAAGAAGCCCTTTGGAACAAAATAAAAGTCTGATATTTCAATTTTTGATTACAGGAAGAAAAAAAAGATAGAAGTGAAAATTCTCCCCTGTACACAAATGCACTGGTGGTAGAGCAGCTGCAGCTACTCCCTTATGCCGGGGTTTCCAACACTGACAGAAAAGGAGGAGGAAGACAGTTGAGAAGGAAATCAAGGGAAGAGAGATAAGGCAAAGCCTCACTAGTCAAGGACCCAGAAAGGTGGCTGAACTACTTCAAGAGGGTTGGAGGAAGGAGAAATGGAGTAAACCAAAATCACTAAGGAATTACAAACTTACTAGTTCCCTAAAACCAACTTTCTGGAAACCAATTCCCTCATTATTTGAGCATGTCTAACTGTCTGAACTGTATCTTCAGTAGTTTACTCTATCCATTGATGAAATTCCGCATTTGTGCCTCCTCCCACAAAAAATTTTACCTGTGATTTAGGCACATCAGTTTCTTTAGGCATGTTTATTGGCTTCCCTGGAGCTAACCTCTCAGACCAGTATGGACCAGGACTTAGAATATTTCCTAGTCTTGGGCTTTAATCTTCCTTCCTGCCTCCCACAGACATTTTCTTTGATAAGGGACAGAGACACTCTGCATCACTGTGTGGACACTCTCACATCAGTCTTACCATGAAAGAAACTTAAGCTCCTGATTTATTTCAAATTCCAGTGATGGAAGTGAATGATGCAAGTACCTGTCCCCTTCCTTCCCTCAGTCCTGGGCACCAGAGGAGTCACACACCCAGGCTTCCTTTTGCCTGTCTCCATTCAATGCACCTAAGCAAAGGAGTAATTCACCTCCCTCATATCTCCTGAGGTTTCCAGTGATGCCTCCCCACCAGATGAGGAAGGATGTCCCTACTGTGTAACAACACCCCTGCACAGGCACCCTGCCTCCCAGGACATTGCCTATGTCCCTTCTCCATCAGCTTGGGAGAGCAGTGGAGGAGGAGTAGTGAGCTGATGAGAACAGGATGGGGAACAAGAGAGGCAGACTTCTGGGAGAAGGATGGTCCCCTGAGATCTGGCCACAGTCAGCAGCAGTTTCTGCATCTGCATCTGCATCAGTCCCTGCCCTAGCAGTGGTCTGCCTTTCCTTTAATAATTTCTGGTTTGTTTTGGTTTTTTTTATTCTAATTTCTTTCAATTCCAAGAAGGAACAGAGGAGATAAATATAAAGAGCATTAGTGGGCACCATCAGACCATGAGGGAGGGATCAATGGAGCAAAGATCAGAGGAACAAAGGAAAAGAACCATAAAAGACAGAGAATCCTAAAAAAGATGTTCCTGAGGGGGAGGGGGAGAGAAGAAAGAGAATCTAAAAGAAAACTTTTATAAAGAACAGTGCATCAAAAGAGATTAACTGAAAAAAGGTCATAGATTTCAGGTTACACATTCCTCTCAGCAAAAAGGTAGAAAAGTAAGTTACATTAAATATGCCATTTCCACTCATCTTTTAAGGGAAAGGGGTAAAGAAATAAAAAGATGGATAGACAAGATAAATGCATAATGAAATGCCTCATTTATGTGATATGCGTGCTGAAGGAGCAGCTGCAAGGTTAAGAGGAAGGGTGGGAAATAGTACCCCTTTTGAAAGCTGACAGCAGTGATGAATCTAACAAGAGATTTCAAAATCTAGTCAAATCAAAAAGAGAGCCAATGAAGATGAGTGCAGCAGAATATATTTTTGGAGCAAAGAAAAAATACAATAAAAATTGTGCAAATGCCACTAACAAGGTAACATTTACAATCGTGTCTTAATATTGTTTGATATTTACTGTCCATGTTCACACTTGTAAATAAGGACTATCATCTAGCATTTGAGCAGGTTCTCAGAGTTTATTATAAGGGCAATTTTTCTTTACAATTTACACATACAGATCCCTTACAGCAAATAGTGATGATGGTACTCACTCTCATTCAAGTGTTTGTGTTAAAGAATCAGGCCAGCAGATTCCTCACTCTCACCCACACATAAAGATACCCGTAGATAAAAGGACTGCAAGTTTTGTACAGGTAGAATGAAAAAAAAAATTACCCTTGGGAAAAGATAGAGATGGTCTGAAAAATGAGGATGATACCCGATGGACTGACCCAAGAAGAGTCAGCTATACACAAAGGGGAATGATCATCTACATTAGATTGCAAGGGATCTGGGCACCATCCTCCAAGAAAGTTGGAGCGATGAAGTCACTCAACACTTCAGAAAACACCAGTAAGAAAACCAAAGGAGACTGTAATGTCACAATGTCCATTTATGTTGGGAACATATTATTATAGTGACTGTAGCAGCCTGGTCAAAAATAAAGGGATAAATCAAAGCAAAGATTCAGTTTAGATAGTAGGAAAAAAAAACTTTGTAGTTTTCTTTGTAGAGATAATGACTGTCTGGAGAGACTCTGCAGCCCTCCAGTCGATGTCTATAAAAACAAAACCCATTTAGTTGTACACATGTCATTTGAGGACTCCACAGTCTGAAACATCATGAGGAGGGGGAATGCGGCCTCAGAGAAATCATCTTCTCTTCCCCTTCACCTCTTTAATATTGGGGCATTCCGCCTATTTTCAACTCACAGGAGACAAAAGCAGTCTGTTCAGCAGTGAGATCAAACAGTAGACTGGTGTGAGTCACAACCACTCAGCAACTTGCTTAAATGAATTGTGGACACAGAATACGTTCAAAGAATTTGTTGATAATTTCCCTTGAACTTGTTGGGATTAGAGCCTTATTTTATTTAAGTCCCTGTAGCTATTAAATTTCTTTTAGCAAAATTCCTGTGTTTTATGCACCTACGTTAATAAGTCCAGTGTTAGTTCTATACACAATATCTTCAGCTAGAAGGGACATAAAAAATATGACAATTTTAAAATATAAATTCAAACAGCTGTTATTCACTATGCATAAAAATAAATAATTGGAAGAGCCACAAATAAATCACTGGCTTTCCCAACTCCTAATTCCAGTTACCTATAGAAAACAGCCTTCTCTCTCTTTGGTGGTCTGCTTTGGCTTTAATTTTTTTTTTAATAATTTTTTTAATAAATAAACATCTTAAATGCATTCCTTGCATAGTCTTGTTTCTGGAGCTGGTTGTTGCCCTCCCATTTGTTATTTCTTAGGGGATAATTTGGCATTTATGTCTCGTGATTTCAGACAATATTAGAGGTGCAATTTGAAAAAGGCAACTCCAGAAATCTGGTATTATTGCTCAAACATTATTGCTTTTTAGCTGAAAAAAAAATGTAGTTGTTGTGTTTTAAAGGACCAGTCACAGTTGATCTTGCCTGATTTCCCGGGTTTTAATTCCAACTCAGTATGTCTGTGGCCAACAGGCTGGCAATCCACCAGCTTCATTCTGCCTCTCTTGCTCCTAATTACTCAGCTCTCCCGTACTCCTCCCTTGTCGGTTCTGTTCTGGTCACCACAATTAATTCCCATTTCTTAGTCTTGTATTCACCTTCACCTCATTAAGTTTTGGCCAGTCTCCACTACTGTTTCAGCTTAGCATTTCACAATTTATCTCATCACTGTTTTAAGACCTTTTTTGTCCATCCTTGGTTTTGTAGGGTTGAAGAACAGTTTCTCATTGCACCTTACAAAAGAATGGGCAAATATTTTGCTGTTGTCAGTTAGCTGCCAGGATAGCTTCTCCCTCTCCCACCAGTGATTTTTCTTCACAGGTTGGTCTGGGAGCACAAAACTATCTGAAGTGTATAGCAGCACCATCAAACACTTCTTTCCCCTGTAGGCTTAAGAGCTGTTTTATGAGCAAGGATGCATGAGAAGAGAAACTGTCTAATGAAGCCCAAATCTCAGATGGAAGTTCCGAGCTCCAAGGGGTTATTTTAAGGAATATTGCAATTAGTATCTCACATGAGGGTGTTTTCAGCTTCCTGGGCAGAGCCAGGAGGCACTGACTGATGGCTCTTCCCTAAAAGACAAGAAATACGGCCTCTTCATATGGATTTTCTCTCTTGGTCCTTTGTTTCTCTGCAGATTTGTGGCCTCACTGAAATCCCTACTGGTAAATTGTTGTGTAATCAGTCATACTTCAGCTGTTTGGTCATTGTACAAGCATGCCTTAATCTGAGTTAATCTTAATTCTTTGAAGTGGATCTTTGTAAAATTTGGAAACGAACATTTAGGTTTTCTCTGTGGGTAAGTAAAAGGAAGTTTGTGCCGCTTGGAGTTTCCAGTCCAAGTCTATCCTAATGGCAGATGACAGTGAATAGATAAAGTATCATAAGATTGCAGATAAACGTTTTAAAAATCATCTAGTTGTAGGATTGATCTTGTTTGGGCCAAATTCATTCATGTGTGATGGTGGAGTTGTATCACTTGGAACTAAGCTCAAATGAAACCTTAATACTGATCCCTGACTACTTTGAAATCCTTATTACTAGTGCCTGGTTTTACTTTACAATCATCATGTTAAATCCTGGGCAAAACAGGGAAAGACAACCATTCAATACAGACTTCATATTTATTGAAAGAAAATCTCCTGGGTTTGGCTGGGATAGATTTCACTTTCTTCCTAGTAGCTGGTGCAGTGCTATGGTTTGGATTTAGTATGAGAATAATGTTGATAACACACTGATGCTTTCGCTGTTGTGGAGCAGGGATTACCCTAAGTGAAGGGTTTTTTCAGTTTCCCATGCTCTGCCAGGGAGCAGGTGCACAAGAAGCTGGGAGAGAGAATGGTCCGGACAGCTGACCCCAGCTGGTGAAAGGGATATTCCGTACCACAGAACATCATGCTCAGTATATAAACTGGGTACAGTTGGCCAGGAGGGCATGATCGCTGCTCGGGAACAGGCTTGTCATTAGTCAGTGGGTGGTGAGAAATTGCATTGTGCTTCACTTGTCTGTCTTGGCTTTTATTCCTCCCTCTCTCTTTCTCATTTTCATTATGATTACTATCATTATTATAAATTAATTCAATTATTAAACTGTTCTTATCTTAACCCATCAGTTTTACCTTTTTCCTCTTCTCCTCCCAATCCCATTGGAGGTACAAGGGAGTGAATAAGCAGCTGTGTTGTACTTTGTTGCTAGCTGGAGTTAAACCATGACAGAAAAGAACTAGAATAAACACAGAATGGGTTCAGGAATACAAATGCTCCACATCTTTCTATCAACCAGTTGGTGTTGCAAAGTGATTTAAAAAAAAAATAAATCTTAGGATGAAGTTGCATGAAATGCCTAGTGCTTGAATTTGAAATGTTAGCTATTTGAAGGAAGTCATTATTTGAAGCAGACACTGGTATCTAATTAGTTAACTGTGAAGGCAAAGCAGGCAATATACCAGTTGATGTAATTGGTGGCAGTGGGAGTTTGGAAATAAATATCTCTATTTGGCACTGAGAAGTGAAACAGAGCTCAAATTTCTGTGGATTGCCTGGCCCCAAGTTCGTTGCCTCAGAGCTCACATTTCTGTGGTAAAATTAAATCTCAAAGTTTAAGATCTGGGATTCACTGTGGCTGTTTATTAAAATTCATATGACCTCCCTAGGTTGTGAACATTTCGAGTTGACTTAGATGGAGCTCTTGATAAAATCAAACTGTGATGGGGCATTTCCATAAAAGCTTAGTAGAATTGTGCTAACAAAAATGGAGACACTTTAAAGCAGTGATTATCATCCTATCTAGAAACCAGAAACACAGTGGCATGTGAAAACAAAGAACAAACAGAAATCCCAAACCTCAAGAAACCTCATCTGAGCAGAACATGGAGAAAAGCCATTCATGGTGATTTATAATGCCTTTTGTACTGGCTTCACTCACACTGCCTCTTTAAAGATGCTGCATTCATGGCTGCGGCTGCACGAGGCTACTGACAGAGCCAGTGGAGAAGTGAGGCAGAAGGCAGCTCAGCTCCCTTCTGCCCATTGCTGGTCTGTGCAGGAGTCCTGTCCTTAGTGGCAACAATGCAGACAGGCATCGGTTGTTAAATGAGATTACTCCAGTATTAATGCATTCAAACTGATTGTCTGCTTCTACCTATGACTGTCCCACTCTGTGTGTGTGTGTGTGTGTGTGTGTGTGTGTGCGCGCGCGCATTTTTAGGGTTGGTAGTCCCTTTGAAACAAGATTGCAGTTTCTCAATATCAAACCAAAGTCAGCATAACAGATGGTACTAGAGTTGGCTTTCCTGAGTCTATTCTGTGCATTGCTAAAAAGGCTTGTTTGTCCTGTGCGCCCTACGATGCCCTGGAGGTATCAGCATTTTGTCATTTGACTTAGTTCCCATCTTTGCTTTTCTACTCAGAGATTCTGACCACTATCCTTATGCCACCTCTATCAGTTGAAAGTGTTGTTTTTTAGGCTGAGCAGAGATTTCTGGTTCCAGCTCAGATTAGCTTCAGAAGCTCCATATCTGCTGTCTCATGGGCAACATCTACATGCGCTCATAAACCTGTCAACAGAACTCTGCGTGAGTAACCTCAACAGTGGACATACAACAGCACACCCAAACAGAGCCCCTGAATTAAAATGGTAGCCTCCTGCATTACTACTGGAGGTTTACACTACAGACTGTATACTTAGCACTACCTTTTCATCTTAAAATGTTGCTTTGTATCACAAGTGACAGCAAGGAGAAAGTAACACTGCCCTTCCTATTCAGCAAGTATACTCTTGTGTTCTTGGGCAGAATTGTTCATGTCTGTTCCTAAGGAAATGCAGTTCAGTCCATCTGGTCTGGGGTAGCAACTGAATTGCTGTGCAGACCGTACTATTATAGAACGGGTCTAGCTTAAAGAAAGGTTTGCTTATGAGATGATGAGCAAGCTGGAAAATCTCTCTGCTGCTAACTTGATAAAGAGAAAAGAAAAAGTAAATGATTATCAATAAAGTGTGCTTAATTAGGTGTCACTGAGAGAAAGAAAATGCCATTTCATGTCACCTTTTTAGAAAGCACAAGGCGTGTAACTTTTGGGGATCATTTTGCTCTTGACTAATCTTCAGATTCAATATTAAAATCTCAAACTTCCCAAAGGAAAGAGATTCTGCATCTTTTAATGAAAGATAAAACAACAATATAAACATACACAAATTTACAGAGAAAGGATCAACTTTAATACATCTGGAGTAAAAGGTGTTCTTTTTTAAATATGGTATAAAAATAAATGCAAGAAACATTAACAGAGAATATACAGACAACAGACAAAGACACAGGCTTTCTTTCTCAATGTGAATACATCAGTGAAATGAAACCTTCTGTGCTAATTTATTGTGCAATAAATGTGATGCCATATGTATATTTATTAATATATGCATTTTTACATTTCTTCCAGTTTTTGATTGACGTATTTTTTTAAATAAACTGTGCCTAGCAGAAGCTTTTTTTTCACTGTACTTGAGCTTGCAGAAAATAAAAAGACACAGATCCAGCTTGATATGAAGGAGGAAGTGAGCAGACAGTTTTCGAAATGGAGGCATCGAAAGGCTAGAGAGTCCCTCGGAGTCTGTAATGCCTTAGTATACACAAAAGAAAACAAGTCAGGTCCTTGCTCATGCAACATCTTGTTCTACTGTCCTCTGAGTCAGGCAATCAGTGAGCTACAAAGTATGTATAATGATTTGAGTCTGCTTCCATGCTACAAGGTGATCCTTTTAGTAGGACTGCACTAGACTGGTTAACCTCTTTGATGTGAGCGATTTCCCCTGAGGAAAAGATAAAAACAAAAAACAAAAACAGAAAACAGAGGCATGATCACTGCAAACCTGTTCATCAGCAACCACTCAGTGTTGCCACATCACTCTCAAGTAACTAGGGGCACCAACTGGAGCCTGTGAAATCTTAAACCACAGGAAGTCCTTACGCTTAAACACCTGCACTGCCAGCCGGCCAGATTGTTTCACAGAACAAGCCAGCAAATTTAAAGACCATTTTTGAATGAGATTGGTTTTGGCTGATGAGAAACTGACGCTGAGGTTTTTGCTGTCAATCGTACCCAGAACGTGAAGAAGGCTACTGCAAGCAAGAGTGCCTTGTGCTGCAAAGATGAATGTGCAAACTGCAGTAGCTCTGTCAAAGAAGACAAAAAGCTACTTTCAAGTTAAGGTAAGAAAGTAAGAGGCAAATTGCATATAGGCAGGAAAGCAGGTTTTTCATGAACACAGCCATAGGCTTGTTGAGACCACATTTACTATTTATAAGAAACATTGGTCAGGTATATTACATGTGACTGCATAACGCTTCTTTGAAGGTCTTTGCATTTCCATATTATTGTTTTTCTCATAATTTCTCCTGTTGCAAGAATGTGGTTTCAATTTTTTAGCAAGTTCTTTTAATAAGGTGTCATGACAGTCCCACAAGAGCTAGGTCTACAGTGTGAAGAGGATGATATGTCACCATGGTATATTTCAAGCAGATTTGAGCTTTATCTGAGCCAGACAGGAACCACAGAACAGGAATTAGCTCTCCTACGGCCACATAGAAGGAGTTAGCTCTCTGAGGGCCATCCTACCGTGGCTCTGATCCAACAGAGGCAGAGCTGGCACAGCAAGCTGACATCATTCCTCAAAATATCACAGGCATACCCTGATAATGTAACACAAATATATAATAAAAAATTAAATAGAAAATGGCTCTAACTTGCCAGTTAGATATTTAATACTTACATTTATTGTATTGTTCATTTTAAGTGCCCAACTCCAAAATATCAAACTGATTTCAAGGAGAATACATTAGGAAATACTGTAACTATGGAGAGATACTTCATTTTCTGCAGTAAATGCTAAATGAACTTCTTCCGCTATATCAATAAATTGTTGCCATCTGCAGTATTATAACTCAGTGGAATTACACAATGTAATATCTATTGTCATTATCAATTAAATTTATGCTCACAGGGATCTGTAAGTTGGTTTTGAGCATTTGCTCAGATGCAATATATCAGAGTGGTCTTCATAAAAGGAAGAATAACTATTTTATTCTTTGTGCTCTGAAATACAAGTTGAACAAATTAGGATGAATACTTCCCCTACAATGTAACTTGGAAGGGAACTCGTTTGCAATGTTGGGTTAGGCTGCTCATCCATCAGGTTCACCATATCAGCTGACAGTATTAATACTTGCTTTGTCAAAAGATGGAAAGTGTCCTTCCTGGCACACTGTATTCCCTGTATCTGTCACTTTCTACCTGTATTAAATTCACAGCTTCTTGACACTTGTTAACCCTTAAATTATGTTTTCCTCTAATGCAACAGGAAAGCTGTTACCGTAAGACATCTTTTCTTTTTAAATAGTCAAAAAAACCTCAACAGCAGTGTAGCACTGGAATACAATTTAAAAGAGCATGTCCAAAATTAAGTGTTTTGTTAGACAATTCATGACTGACAGTCTCAGACATAATCTCAGAAAATATTGAACATATGCTTATCTTTGCCTTTCATTAAGTTATGTGCACTTAATTTTACAGGTCTACAGGTCTGGCTACCTTCTGTAAATATGTATGGGTTCCCTTTAATACTGAACTGCATAACCCACTTAATTAAAATATGAAAACCAGGAGTTCTGTATTAGCTATTAAAACAACTTTCTCAATACCACACTGGAAAGCTGCATAAGCTCTTGTTGTGGTATAAAATCTGTGAAATAATTTTTTATTATTATTTGCAACAATTATTTAGGAGTTTTAAAATTGATGGTATTTTTAAATTAACCATAATTCTAATATCTCAGGAATTAATTATGTTATCATATAAACTAGGAAGTTTTGACCTAAAGTCAGGCAAAAAAGTAGTTATTAGTTGATCTGATTTGTATAATCTTTTTCTACATGTTGTTTGAATTTTCCCCTAGAGACACAGTGAGTTGTCATGACAATTTTTGTCTGTATTCCACACCACTTGCTCCCAGGATATTGCTAGTTTTTGGATACCTTTTTCTCCTAACCCCTACAGTGATCAGGAATTCTCTAGGTGGTCCTCTCCTTCATGTCCCCCTCAGAGAATATTACACTTCTTATAGATACAAACTCTCCATCTGAACATCAACAACAACAACGTGTGGTCTTTTTCAAGGCATTAGTAGTTCTAATTTATCTTATAGTTGGAAAAGTGACAACTTAGAAGATAAACCCTCCTTAAGAGATCTTCTCCAATGTTTATACTGAATCATACTAAGTTCTCTGGTTAGGAAAATAAACTTTTAATACACAGAACCCACAGCAGCCTCAAATACAGAATTATCACATCTTATTAGAGCTGCAGGGACTTGTTATTTTCCACCTTACAGAATATTTCAAGTATACTTTTATTTTACCTCTTGAAGCTAGTGTTTCATAATTATCACTTCTAGGAGATTTCCAGATTTACTCAATTTACAGTCTGATGTAAGGATCATCTATCGTGGCTCATAATTTAAGAACTGAGTCTAGATACTTCTTTGAGATACAATGTTAACAGCATTTCCATAAGCCAAATTTTGATTTGGGAACCTGTATCTAACAGTCCAGTTTTCAGAGGTGTAGCATATGAGTCATCACACATAGGAAGATGTTTCCTGTGCTAATGAGATTAAAGAACAACTGGGGAAAAAAAGTCAGAAGAAGCAGTAGGTGTTTGTCCGAATAATGAAAAGGAGAACCTTAATATTTTCAATATATTCTTGCCTTCAATATTTAGAAGTAAATGGCCAAATTCTAAACAGGATTAGGTTTTTTTGGCTGTATTAGTGCACTCTGGACATATGAATTGCAACTTTTTAAGAATTTTACTAATAATACACAATCTGAAATGAAACCCTGCACACATAATCTGACAAGGGAGTCAGAGTATGAGGAGGCAGCACAGCAGTTGGAGTGAACAAGTGAAAAAGTACATCCAAGAGTACTTAAAAGGTGCCTTAAAAAAGTACTTAAAAAGAGTACTAAAAGTACATCAATTGGCCTCAGTGTTCAGTCCCTTAGTGTATTAACTGTTTAAAATAGAGCTGTACTTCCAACTTTATCACTAGAGAATTTAGGGGGAAAATTACAAAGCCATGTGCAGGTGTATGAGCTGCTAAATACAATCGTGCTGACTGACCCATTTATGCAGTATGGCATTAACTCCTCAAGTAACCTGGCAAACAATCAGCAACAACCTCAATACATATCTGACTTATAAGAAAATGATATGACATGAAATGATATAGGGGCTGGAGTGCCTATATTTGATATAGATATATAGATAGAAGAAGAGCAAGTCTTTTCATTTTAGAAGATTAATTATCTTCCTTTCTGTTAAGCAATCTCAATGGTTACTTTTTCATGTTTCTTTATTGCCAGTGCAGATGCTACTCCCCAAGACCGATACTGGTAGAACTAAAAATGAAAACTCCATGTAATCTGATGGGGAAAGGGAAGGAGAGAGTGAACCCCACTGTGAGCACAATGAAATGTGGAGCAAGAATTGACCCTCCTTGCTTTCACAGTTCCCCATCTGCTTGTGTGAAACACCTGCAGCACACTGGCAGCTCATCCAGCATCAGTGGGGAAAGCTTCCAAGTGACATTGCAGTGCACTACACACAGAACTGGTGTATAAACTGCCCCTGACAGGAGCACAGCTGGAGAGACATGGGAATAGAAGCAGTAAGTCCTTTTCCAAATTTAGGGAGCCCTTGCTTCACTAGCACAGGGGAATTGCCTTAGCACTGCTCAGGGGATCAGAATTCTGCTTCAGTTTCCACAGGAGCACAGGATGCTGCTCTCAGCCACCTGTGCAGCTGTATTTTTCTTTCATATGTGAGGAAGGGAGGAGGTTAATATTTACTGAATTTGGGGCATGAGTTGTCAGCACAGCTGCAGCATTAAGTGGTTGCATGTGCAGGGAAATCCTTCCTCCTCTGGCTGGCATTTGCAGCTCTCTCTTCCCTACTCATTAGGGCCATACTCTTTCCTGCAATGATCTGAGGACAGGAGGCAGAAATTGAACAACTTTCCTGTTTTGGCTCATTCTAAATCCAGTGACACTCTCCACTTCTTTCTCCTTTTTTACTTATCTTTACATTTACTGATGAGTTGTTCTCACTTGTGATTGACCTACAAACTCTTGCCAAATGGGGTAGTTTGAAACTGAAGTGTGGGTTTCCAAGGGACTAATGCTTAAGACAAATATTTTTTGTATGTTTGTCCCGGGCCCAACCCCTCAGGTTTTCATATCTCTCTGCAGTTCTCACTCCTGCAAACAGCTTCATGGCTAGGCTTCGCGAACGAAGATTTAGGAAGGCTCTATCCACATTTGTTATAAGCACGCTGGTGGCTAATGAGGCCAATACGAGATAGTGCAAACAGCTTAAGAATCAGGTAAATGTTTGTCAGCTGGAAAATGGCAGACAATGGCCTAATACCTGACCAGTTGTTGCTGGCCCCTTACTTAGATGAACCTGTGCAAGTGCTACTCCTCAAGCTCCTCTGTTCCAGCACAACGCACAGCACCTCAGCTCCAGTCACAGCAGAACAGCAAAAGGAGGCCAGTCCTTACCGGCAGGTCCCTCATGATTTTCCACCCCGGGCATCATTCCTAAAAAAACCCCTAAAACTAGGGGGTTTTTGAGTAGCTAGTAGTTCAAACTAAAAATTTCAATTATTTTATTTGTCCTTTTTAGTCAAATATCAATAAGACATCTCTTTCCTGAAATGGAAAAAGCCTTCATTTCTACACATAGTTATTGTTTTCATTCTTGTTTTATATTGGTCAAATAAGTAGCTTTGTGGTTTATTTTTATTCTCACCAGATTTTTTTTTTGTTGTTTAAATTTTGGGAATAACACCTAAGTACATTCAAAATGAGATCCCTTAGCTGATACTGCATTGAAGTTCTTGGGCAATGCTATGCTTGAGAAAAACCTAGCCCTTCGCAGAATTTCAGGACTAGACTTTTGGACTGGAACAGTAGGGCCTTGTGTACATAAGTTTTATCTGTTCATAGAAAAATTTCTTGATTAACAGATGAAATTCATATATTATCTGCCTTGTTTCTCAATAAATGGACAGATTTTAACACAACAAGAGATTACACTCATTTAAGCATCTAGAAAGTCTATGACTCACTGATAATAACAGGGGAAGCTATTTTTATGAGTTTTAACTTCCATTTCTAGGCCATAATTCACTGTGTCATGTTAAGTGACATTGAACCGAGCCTCTGTGAAAATGTCAATGTGCTCTGTTCAATGGACTTGGCATTTCACATCACATGCATTAAATAGTCTGTTGTTACTCGTTCGGAGGGGGAAAAAATGAAAGGACTCTGGTCAGCAAGTTCTTCCAGGTAAGTGGAAGAAGACAACTGGAAAGGGTATGTGTAACATAAGATATAATGGGTTTAAACTCAGATTTATTAAATGGGGCCTTGTTTATGAGGTTATGAGTGGAGATATCTATAGTTTGATGGGTCTCTAGTTTAATATATGAACTAAGTTTGGTCTGTTTTGTATCTCCCCCCAGGCAGCTCTAAGGAGAGAGGCTACACCTTCTTGCCCCATTAACTTTGTTCCTGGTGGGACAATAAAATTTGGATGGAGTGGAAATTAAATTAGCCCACTCTCCTGTAAATCAGATCCCTTTGTTTCAAGGGTTCCAGACAGATAATCACAGCTAAGCACCAGGCTAGGGCTCACAAAGGTGTCCTGCTTAGTCTGCCTCTGTCACAAATCTTGCACACGTGAGACATTGTTCACGAAATTGTTCACAAAATTGTTCCTTAATTGTTCCTTAAAGGACCTCTTTGTTCCCATCAACATTACCAATGTATATTCCCCTGTAATGTAGATATTAGTACTTGAGGTGGAGCAAGTTTGCTGGGCTTTTTAATATCTTTTTTTTAATATATTTTTTTCTCCATGTGAATTCCTTGAAAGAATTTCAGTTTTTAAACGCCACAGAAACAGTTGATTTCTGTCTCTCTACTGATATAGCATGTGACGAGATCCTCCTGCTCCCTGACATAGACCTTTAGCTTCTCTTGGGGAGCTGCAGGTGACTGGACCTTTATTATTCTCAAAGAGGAAGCTGAGGGGCTGATCTAGATGGGGGGGAAAGCACAGTGCACACTGTCACTGCTCTCTGTGCCTCAGACTCAGAGCTGTGACACCTGTGGTTGCCAGTGTTACTCCAAGGCAATGCACTTATCTAATAGCTTCATTCCAGTAGTGCTGAAGTGTATGTGTTCTATATTTTCACACAATACCCAGGAGCATGAGTAAATGAGGCAAACCAAGAATAGCTGGGGTTACTACTCAGATGCAAAATATAAAGTGTTCAGTAGTAAAAATTACATATTGCAAATGCCAGTTTGCTATTACTTCTGTATGTTTATGTGAATGCAGTCCTGTTTCTAACACTATTCATACTGTTTGTTGCACTATGCTGAAGGCACTAGCAGTTTTGCACGATAAAATCCACAGAGCAAAATAAATAGTCAGTGTTTTTAAGCTGAGCATTTAGGGCTTTCCTGAAGTGCCCCAACTTATTGAAAGTTTTCTGAAAAAAAACCTCTTTAATGTCAAAGTGATACAGAACTGAGCCTAGTGTTTTTGTTTATATAGATCCACTTCTATTTTTTTCCCCATCAGACTAGAATAATGACTCATTATAATAGGTTATTTCCACATAATTAATGAAATAGTACAGCGTAATTGCCCTTACACAGTTTCTAAACTTTCTAGTTTAACAAATTCTTTCTGTAGCAAGTATAGCCCAATTTCAATTAACATTGATCAGGAGCCTCTTAAGAGTCACCATCTTAACAAATCAGGTTATGAATTACAAGGCCATCTTCTCAGATTGAGTCCCTAGACACAACCAAGGTTACTGGGTTTTTTTGAACATTTCAAATGGAAAAAACTGAGGTCTAATTTAGTTCAATCCAAATCCACTTTGATATAAGTGACAAAAAATCCAGTGAAAATTAATCTGAATATTGTAAACCATCAGAGAAGAGAAACTGTAAATTTCATCTCACTAAATCATTCAGAGATGACAGCATTTATCTAGGTTGTAGAAGACCTATTTCACACTATGCTCTGTAGAACAGATCTATTCTACAGTCCCTCGCTTCACAGTTGAGCAAGTTAATCGGTACACTGTAGGATATTCTGAGAAATGTTTCCCTCATTCCTGCTAGTTGGAACCACTGTACCAATGTAGATAATTACATATTATAAATTCATCACAGCCAAGAACAAGAGTGGAAGAACAAGGATGCCTTGTGGCAAGGGGTCCTGAGGAAGTGGGTAACATGAATTCAGTCATCTGCATAGATCTAACAGAGACATGTTTTTCTTTCATACCTGACCTGACTTCACAGACTAAAAGGCAGCAGCTTGAAAAAAAGCAAAACGACAGATTTTATTTTACAGATTGCTCTGTGAAAAAAAAAAAATGTCCCTCTTCTACCGAAGTACTAATACTTCAGGTCCAGAAATCCTCATTCTCATTTGTAGTTCACAGCTGGCTTATTGGGCCTGCTTTGCATTTCTGGCACCCTGCTATTCTGGTACTTCTGCCCTGAGATTAGCACAACGAAAATTGGGCATGGATGCAGGGCACAATGCTCCCCATGTTTGTGCCCAGAACTGCTGGTTTATCCATAACAGTGCTCTGGGAGTGATTTCAGTGTCTCCAGTCTGTCTTCACTTTTTCCCTCTTTGTGCTGTATTCTCCTCCCATCTATCTGCAGCTTGCCATTTCTCTCCTCATAGCCACCTGTTCACATAATCTTTGCCATAGCCAATTCCTGACCTGTGGGCTGTTCAAAATGCCTTGAATAAATGTAGCATTGCAGCTTGCCAGGCACTGTGACTGGGAAAAAGTCTGGCTCTCAGAGATCCCGGATGTATTATCCACTCTCTGCACTCTCTTTTATAGACTTTTTATTAATATGGAACTTCCTCCAGAATTATAGTGGAATTATCATGTATAATGTTATTATGTACAGTCTTGTTTTATAGATCCAACCTGCTGAGACAACACACAAATCACACTGCAACATGCTATGGCAACACCACCATGCAAAACACAGGGGTTTTTGTTTCAAACACTGGGATAGTTTCCTTTGTGGCTGTTTATTTACTTTTAGTGTCCTTTACTGACTTTGTCCCATTGAATCCAAATTTCTTCCTGATTACAGTGGATTCAAAGCATATTACAGGAATCCTTTACCTATAAGAAAGTAGTTAAAGAATTACTGTTTTGTTTTAAAATGTGAGATATTCCCACAACCTCACAAAACTTTGTTCTTTCACTATGTTTTTTTCTTTTTTTTGATTACTGGAAAGTATTTATGTATGTTTTTAAATACTTGAGGCAATACTCTTGAGCCCCATTACATAGGAGGCAGTTTTTGAGAACTGCTTCTTCTTCCCTAGAAACTAAAAAACAAAAACCATGATCTTTGCTGAAAGCTCTCATAATTTTCATTTCAATGCACACAGCTCCACTAACCAGGTCACAGAAAAAGCCACAGACACACACGCACACACACACAGCAGCGTCACCTACACAATTCAACAGACAATGCAGACAAACTTGAGTATAATCCAAGATCTTTCTACCTCTTTTCATAACAGGTTAGTGCTCGCCCTCAGTGTTGGTGTACAGTTTTTATGGCATGGGAAAATTGGGATGTTTCTGCCCTACAAAAATAAATGCGTTGAATTCTTTAGTTTGAACTTTCACAATGCAAAAAAAAATTAATTCCAAAGAAACTGGATAAGTAAAAAGAATCCCAAATATCAGGAAATCAGTGGATCTTTTGGCAGGTGGCAAAAGAATGCCCACACCAAACCTACCAGCCTCCTTTTTTTTTTTACCTTGAAGGAATAGCTTAAAAAAATTATATATTGAAAAGAAAAAATCAGTTCTTTTGATCCATTATGAAAATTAATCCAAATCAAACCCTCGCACATCAACAGCATGAATTCTTTGGTCCTGCAGAAGCTGTGTTAGACTTTAAGGAAGATGGGGAAATTATTATTGTTTATTTTTCCCTGTGCCCAATCAAAAAAAATGGGACAAAGTATTTTTTAGTAAAATAAAAAGAAGACAGGACGGAAATCCAATGTATTCAACTGTTTTAGACTCAGTTTTTTGAGAGGCACCAGAAAAAGAAACAACATCAAGCAGGTTTTCACAGATTCTTTACTAAAATTAAAGCAAAAAAAAAAAAGTGACTAATTTCATGCTTCCTAATGCAAAAAGCATGGCTCCCAAATGTCCATTCCTCCATGTGTGACTATTGAGATCATTGAGAAAGGGACTAGGAGGAGGAGTTGTAATGAAAGCACATTATAAAGCTGTCATTCCCAGGAAAAACTGTGATGAATACACTTTTAACTGTCAGGTTAGAGAAGCAAAAAGGGAAAGTAGGGATCAGTGAGGGGAAGGGGAGAAGGATGTCCCATCAGGCTTACTAGTCTTCCGAGGCAACAAACTTACCACATTGCGTGTGAATTTCTCAAAAGATGTTCGACGATCCAGAGTGTTTTCCAACTTAAATTTAAAATAAATAAAACAAAAGAAACAAAAAGAAAAAGGAGGGGAAAAAGAAAAGCAAGAAAAATGGAGTAGAAAAGAAGGATTGATGAAACAATGGACTGCAAAACAAAGTCTGTATAAATCAGGAAGCAAACACAGGTAATGAGGCTGTAATGGGACTTGGCAAAACAGGGGATGGGCAAAGCAGATACAGTACTAGACAAAAATAATTTTTCATGAGGATCAAACTTCATGGTTTGAATTTAAAGAAAAACTGAAAATAAAAAGAAATAATGAAGTGCACATCTTGTGTTAATGAACTGACATTCACAAACTTAAGGACTTCACACGGACAGTTGAAGCTTTCTGGTTTTTTCAACATCTCTCTCTATATTGGATCTTCAGAAATCAATGTTTGAACAAAAAACAAAATCACACAATACTTTCATATAATTTTAGGTTGTCATTGTAAACAATAGAATCCCACGGTATTAATAACTACCTTGTTCCGGTAACAATCAGGGCCCTGATTTTGCAAGGCACAGGGCTCCCAGCTGATTTTAGGAGATTACTATTTAAAGCCCACTGATAAAATTATTTATCATTATAGAAATCTGCAATGCACAAGATGCTCCACATACTCTGGGCTGTGGCTATTCAGAACTCATTCCATAATCTGAACTTTTCTAAGTAAATATTACATACCAAGACATGAGCTTCTGTTTGCCGAAGTGTGACATGATCAGTCTTTCAAGTCAGATTCCTAGCCTACTCAAAACTATTCATGTAATAATAGGGAAAGAAACAAAATTAGGAAGCCCCTATATTTATAGTTGAAATTAGAAGTAATCCATAAGAATAAGATTGTTTCTAAACACATTCTGTAGCTTTTATAGATGGAATAAAGAGAACAACAACTATTACATAAGCAAACTTGCAAACATGAAAGACTATTCTTCTGGGATTTTATTTTATTTTTTTTAATGTATTTGTAAAGCACTTTGCAATTAAGGTGCTTCATAACAGAGAAAACAGTACAATATGGGATGTAAAAATAAAAATAAGTTTTGCTAGATTAACTTATTGAAACATGCCCGCATGCAGGATATATACACATATATGTATATTGAACTCCTGTGTGTATGTGACCCTCCAAACACGCCAAGCTGGTCACCTACCAGATATCCAGTTGCACTGGCACAGGGGAGAGAAGACTGAGTATTGTTGCAAACATAACCACTGCTTTGCACAGTGGCAAGACAAAGGCAAGATGGACCAATACCTTTTTCTTGGCCTGTAGCAGCTCCTGGTAGGCACTGGATCGTATAAAACGAGGATAAGAATCACTTTTCATCAGTTTGTAAATGTGCTCCTGAAAAGGAAAGGAGGAGCTATTATTCCCATGAAAGAAGACATATAAAATGGGAGACAGTCATACGTTTTGGTTGTGGAATGTATACCAGCTAACACTATTATGAATAGGAAGTATTATGGGACATCAGGTTTCACTTCTGAAGCTAAGGCTGAATTGCTTTCTATTCTGAAAGCAGAAATTCATCCCATTTGTTATGTATAAATTACACAGCACACCTTTCTTTAATTTATAGACCTAATTTCCACTGCAAAATTATTTTATAAGAATTTACAACTGAGCCCTAACTTAAGGCCCAATTTCAAACCTTCCTTACATTAGTCAGTTTAGCTAAATGACTAAATTAGGAGCTATGGATCCTTCCTCATCAGATTTTCTGAATTAGTTTGTGGACATTGTCTTGTGACTTCACAGGCAGGACGACAAACTCAATTCAGCATCATAATTAAGTGCTTAAGTTAGCGAGGATATCCCCTGGCTACTCTTGAAAATATCCTTTGACAGACATTTAGTCTGCTTCCCAGATAACAATATAAAAAGGAAAATACATATGTAAATTAAAAAACAGTTCGAGGCTAATCTATTTTTCGAGATGTTCATTCTTCAGAAGGGTATGAAAATTTGAAAATCTTTATGCAGAAAACAAATGACAAAGGCAGCTTATAGTTTTTCATTTTGAAGCATTCTCATTTCTGAAAAAGATTAAAACCAAAAAATCTATGATGTAGGACACTTGATAATTCTAGTTCTAGTATATATTAGGAAAAGATTTGTAGAAAAACAATCAGAATAGGAAGTGCTCTCAAAATAATTTTTAAAAATCCACTGAATTGTGCTGGCTATTTTTGTGGAGCTTTTCTTTTACTTAAACTCTATTTTTTATTATAGAAAACCCATAGCAAAGCAATTGGGAAACAACAAAGAAACTGTAAAGTAAATATTATTTCTAGGCTTGGTAGTGCATAAAATTAGTGAATACAAAAAAACCCCAAAACCAACCAACCAAACAAAAAAAAAACCAAACCAAACCAAAAACCAACAACAAAAATCAAAAAAAACCCCAAAACCAAACCAACCAAACAAACAAACCTCCCATCTTCTTTGAAAATTACTTTTTGCTGCATTAGAAACTCTAGAAATGATTCTAAGTGTCTTTCATTGGATTTCTTACACTAAGCAGAGAAATTCTAGTATATATTCACAACTTAGGCTGGTTTATTTAGGGAGTTTTTATTCCACTCCCTATGGAAGCAAACGGTGCATTCAACAGAGAGCAGAAAGTGGTGATAAGCATTAAAATGTTATTTCTGTACAAGGAACAGCCCTGTAAAAGCAAGAATAAATTAGGCTTAGTACTGTTAGTGGACACCTTAGTCAGGAATTGAGGCTGCTTGTTAGTTAACACAATCAGACTATTTTTACTTATGTATCTCTCTCATTTGACATGGAGCTTTATTGTTCCATATTTCAAGTCCAGAAATGCTTTTCATACATTTTTAACCACAATTAAGTGATCTTCTGGCTGCCAGAATGACATACAAGTGGCCTCTTTTCCAGCTGGCAGGCCACAAAGAGCCTGTTGCAGAGGCAGAGCTGTATCCTGACAAAACCCTGCCACCTCAGGTGGGACACTCTGTAGAGGTCCTAAAGCTTCAAGTGAGAACATGACAGGTGCAGCCTGCCCCCTTTTCCAAGATAAATGGCTTCCAGGTTCAAGTTTTGTTTGCTGAACTGGAGGAACTAAGCAGACATCTGACAGGAGGAAAAGTCCTGCTTACATAAAGACTTGATACTTCACAGCTTTCATAAATGAAGGAAAAAATTATAAGAAGAGAGATCTGGAAGTTGGTGCTGAAATTTTACACCTATTTAAAAAAATAAATTGGATACTGGAAAGGAATTTAATTGTCCTTTAGTGATTCAGCTGCAAAGACTTTTTTTAAGCCTTTAATCTTGCTAGATTATTTGTGTAATTTATGTCTTCTCTATATGCTGCATTCATAAATCTCCAGGGGTTCGCAAATGCAAGCAAAAATTGTGTGTTTGCTTTAATGCACAATACTTCAAAACAGTGGGTATGACACAGAGTCTAATGAAAATTTTATTGTTTCTTCATAGGTTTCTATCCTCATAATGGAAAAGTGAAAATGTGGTAGAATTATTCTCCCTCTATTTAGGGCAGAGGCATGCTCCTGAAAAGTAGAAAGCCTCAATTTAATTCCCTTCTCTCCTTTGTGGGGCCTGTAGCAGCATCTCCTGACTCCCGAGAGGATGACCTAATAATCAAGCTGTAGGAAATTCTGCAGGGATGTGATTTCAATCTCTCCTTTTGACACCATTTCACTTTGCATTAATAATTAAATTTTCATCACTGGACTGCTGACAAAAATGGAGGATGATACCAGTTCTGCTACTTTTACTGTGAATCCAATTCTTTTCTATTGCTTTTCTCAGAAGTCTGCAAAGATGAAATATTAAGTTATAAGTTCACATGAAGTATTGCATTTAATACAGAAGTACTTCATTTTTTCTTCACTATATGTTTTGCTCTATTTGAAGTCCACTTGAAGACTCTATAACAAGCACAGAAGTTTCGTGAAGAACTTCATATGCCTCATGAAAGAAAGAATGTTACCCATTTGCATCGCCAAAATGACACCGTAGGAAACAGGATGTTATCATTTCATTCCAAATATATCTCTTTTTTTTTTTAATATAGAAATACTTCACTAGCCAATACTCTATTTCAAAGTTCCCTAAACAGGATTGCAAACTGACCTGAGCATCCTCAAATGTATATCTTCCAGGGTCCTTCACATTCTGAGTGGTTTTGTCATAACTTTTTGAATCTAGATTGATAGCGCTGGGTGCACCCGGAGCAAGAAATTCTTGCCAGATTTCTTGGACGCGAGCAGGGACTTCACGGATAGGCCTCTTCTTCAGGTCTTCTACTGCTAACCAGAACCTATGGCACAATACAACATCTTCACTTCCATTTCAGGAAAATCATTAATGAAGTGCTCACATTCTTCCTTGCTCGTAAAAAAGGAAATTAAGTAACTGAAGTTTTAATCTAAAACATGCTAAACCAAGAAAAAGCTGTGTTTTTGTGTTGGGATCAGCATTCTGTCTCAAGGCAACCAATCCACCTTAGCAAGCAATTATTAGAAGACTCTTTGTGAGATGGATAGGAAATCCTTTATTACTTACGTATGGGTAACTTGCTTCCAAGAAGATTTCCATTTAACTGGAATTAAACTGAGACTTCATTTTGGCTGAACCACAAGGGCTTATACTGCTTATAAACTGATTGCTTTTTGACATTCCTTCAAAAACTAATAACTTATATTCTTGACATCTACATGAATCTCTGAGTCCTACTAAATTCTAAACCGTACAACTAATTTTGTTACCCACTAATCATGCATGAACTGGAAAAGCATTTGTTTTGCTCATTATAATTTAATTTCTTTCTTTAGCATTGCATTTCTATGCATATTTTTGCTAAAAATGCTGAATGGAAGCACATATTCTCTTTTCTTTTCTGCTGCTGAGCAAACCAACATTGGGCAACTACATACAGTGCAGGCCGATTCGTTGTATCCTTCTCATTCAGTCTGGAGAAGGAAACTAAAAAGGTCTTGAGCACTTTGTGATCATAGCTAGCTAGGTATAACCTTTATTTCATTATTTCTTCTATGGGTGTTCAGGCTCTCTCACTGCACAAAATAATTCTAAATGCATTCAGTAACCCATGCTTAGGCATGGTGCAGACCAGTTAGTTCTCCCCCAAAGCTAAGAACTCAATGAAATTTTGACTTTGTTAAACATGCAGTATATACCATCACAACTTCTCATTATTGTTCTGACACAGTTGATCCTAGGAAACAGATAAGCTGAACCTTGAAGTGATTTATCTGTGAAATCAGTCGGATTTTACAAGGCTTACAAATAAATTGGGTGCACCTTTAAAATGCAGTTCCACCCTGGTCACACAGTGAGATCAAACTGAGCTCTTTCAGCTGAGTTCAACAGGGATGGGATAGGAGAGGAATAGTGAAACTGTACTCAGACCCCACAAGGAAGTAAAATGACACCACTCTCAATTGAAATTCTAATACAGTTATTTCAACAGCTCTGAAAAGGGGATAGTAAAGCGTAGAAAACATTACAGTATTCCTACCATAAGACATTCTTCAATTGAGATAATTTACCTTTCAGGAAGCAATTATTCCTTCATAGTCCTGTTTTGAAACATCTTTGTAGCACAGGTGGAAGGAGCCCTTTCTTATTTCTCACAAGCCATTATGTTCAGCTTTACTCTACCGAGATGACTATTTCAGGTATTTCTATACTCTTCAATTTTTTCATCTAAGACTCTCCAAGAGAGAGAAGCAATATTGTCCCAGTTTTGCAAACATATTAATAATGTAATAATATAAAGTGGTTTCTCCAAGGTCACAAAGGGAGTCTTTTGCCAATAAAAGAACTCCACTTTCAAAAATTGGGTGTAGCATCACTTATATATGTGAACTGCAATGTGAATTGAACACAGTCCGCATAGAGCCTGGGGAGATCAGGAGAATCTGATGGCAATGCAGTAAGAATAGAGGCCTCATAACTCAAGTTTAAAAACTGCATAGCTCACAAACTCTAATTCAGTTCACTCTGTCAAATTTGGGCAACCTACTTTGGCTTCCTTAAGCTGCTTTCGATATTTGCATTTAAAAGCATATATCCTGCAGTGCTAACCCCTTCAAGTGCATCTTCTGGGACTGACTGATTACTTATGTGTCTTGAAGTCAGGTAAAAAACAGAAAAATGAAAGGGAAGGATGCTCTTTGTAAATACACATTTTCTACTACCCTGCAGACATCCTGAGGATCTAGCTCAAAGATGTCACTTCCTTGTTTGTTCCATTGCATCAATGTCAATACTTCTGGAAGTCACCATAAACGTGCCTTAGGATGCTATTTTTCTTTGCAAGTAAGCTGTTTCCATATAGTAGGTTACACTCAATAATGGGGAAATAGATGGGAGATAAATTTAAATAAATTTAACTTCTTTGCTTCCAGCATAGAATAGACAGGTTGTATAGACATATCCTTACAGGGTGAACACCAGTTCTTTGATAGATTAATTTTATTTTACCCTTTTAACAAGGGCATTCAAAGACCCTATTAAAAATGTTAGGTTTTAAATATACACACCTCTCTAAAAGTGGGAAGAAAATGCTGATTTCTCTGTTGTGTTATGTCTAGGGTGCTTACTTCACAGTCAACACACATTTTAAGATTTTAATCTACTTACTGATCTTTTAAGAAAAGATGCCTGTCTTCCTCCCAAAGAGAGTTTAATTCAATTATTCAAAGTTAGAAGATGTCAAAAATAAGGTTGCCCCCTCTTGCATTTTCAAAAATAACTTTTCCAAATATCTCATGGCCTTCACAGATGAAGTTGACATGGAGTCTACAAAACCTCAGCTCAGGGCCTCAAACCAAAAGAGCTCCCTGTCCCTTTTTATAGCTCATAGCCTCATGAGCTGTGACCAGAGCAAGGGATGACTCCTGTACAAACAGCACACAGTCTACAACAATTATTATGTGTGAGGGCAGGACACAGCAGAGGGGGAACTGCATTTTCTGGACAATAACTTAGTGCCACTTTGTGTAAGGAACTAGAGCTCAGTATGGCTGCCCTCGGATGAAACTGTATCTCCTGTTGGTGGAGCTTTGCTTTTGCCCTGGAGACCTTTTATAGAAGATGCTCAGTACTGTTGGAACAGAGACCTGACTAGCTGGGTGTAAACCTCGCTCCTGTTTTCTATCCCAGCATTTGGGCTGCCACACACTGGGGCACAAACCAGACATACAGCTAAATGAGAGTGTATGGTAGTACGGTAGTAGTAGTTCCAGCCATATGAACTGGTAAGACACATGTTGCATGGTATCTGAGGATTATGTCCTCCAACTGGATTACTTTTAAAGTGACGGTGGCCTTGCAGGTAAATTGCACAGCTACAACACCACTTCTGTCCCATTAACTGACCTAAATGTCAGGTGCAGCCAACAGCAGATCCCAGATCAAACCAATCAGTTAAATTTAGCAGATAGGGACACAGAGTGAGAGAAAGGCTACAGTGATTCTCCATGAAATGTGTGAGATATAGTCAGAGTGTGGTAACAGTAAAGTGGGAATTACATGATCTTTGTACCCAGTACATGTGACACAACAGGTCGGAGGACAGACACTTCAGCATTTTCAGCAAAAGAAAAAGAAAATAAAACCTTAACAAACTCTATGAAGAAAATCACCTAATATTTTTCCAGTGGCAGGAAACACTACTCCCTCATTCCTAGAGTCCACCTTCTTGCCAAGTACAACTTCAAGCTTCAAGACATAGTAGAGCTGAAGGACTTCAAGAAAATGACACAGAATAATCATTAAATCTTGCAACTAGTTCCTTCTCATCTAATCTGCAGAAATGGCAACATTGCTGGGACTTGGCATTTAAGCTTGAGTCTGAACGAGAAATAACACACAGGCAATTTCAGCTTTGAAACAGAGCCTCGTAATCACCAGTGGGAAAGATAAAAATCACCAGTGCCCATACTGTGTGGGAAAGTGTCATCACCAGCACTTCTGTTCAGACTTGCAGGACAGACATCAAGGACAGTTAATCAATTTTCATTCATACTTCGTAACATGCAGAACTCACTCCTCCACCATCAGTGGAGAGAAATTTGCATTTGAAGTCATAAAGAGCAGTGATCAGTAATAAGGAGCAAAAAAAATGAAACAGATTGGCTTAAAAAGAAGACTTAACCTCTTCCAGCATTCTCCCTTTTCCCTAGTAAAAGTACTGTAATGGTATGTTAAAAGAACAACCAGAACCACTGCAGTAAGTGAAAATAAAGCCCTACAACCAGAACAATTTTTAGGCAACATTGCAAATTTTTAGTAGTGTATGTGTGGGTTTTTATTTATTTTTTCTATAGAACATAACTGAACCCCCTATCTCCAGTACAGAACATTTCTACAACAAGTTAATTGAATGAGTCCAAAATAAACATCTCACAAAATCTCAGCTTGCAGGGGGATGGTCAGAGAAAATTTATTGAGGGAAAACATCTAAATCTAGCTAACTCCTCAGTCCCTCTCTTTTTTTTCTGGACAATGAGAATGCAAAGTCCCTTTTCCCTATTTAGTCACACATTATGGCAGCTAATAAATGAGGAAGGGGCAAGGGGTCTGGTGGCTTTTCCTTCTGTGCATTATGGAAGATATCTTGTCACCACTCTCCCTTCACTAACCTAGGAGGTTTTTGCAGTCTTAGTGCTGCCTTGGAGATCACACCCACTGCAATACTACAAAATGATCTGGACAGGTTGGTAGGCCTGAAACAATTTAGATTGTTTGTGTTTTTTTTTTAAAAAGGCTGCAATTTTTACAAAATAACCACTTGGGAGAAATGTACAGTCAGTATACAAATATTAACTTTCCAAAGAATTCTGCTGCATTACAGGCAAAGGAAGGATAAGGAGAGGAATACAATTTCCCACAGGGATGAAACAAATTAGGTCTCCAGGTGTCATGTTTCAGAAAAATCGATTTCAGTACCTCACTCTGTTTGGAAGTCCTTTTCTTAGTGCTCAGACAGCCCTGTGACTCATGACCCAGTAGTACTGGATCATGCTCAAACTTTAGTCTTTTGAACCTTAAACAATGGTCACCATTTTTGTAATAGGCAGTGAGAATTTCATAAATCTATTATCCAAATCATATGTTACTTTAGCTATTTGTGCTGTGTATTGAGCAGCACACAAAGCAATTCTTCAAAAAAATCTGCATAGTAACAAGAGATCACAAGTCATAGCCTGCAGAATCCAATCTGGGTGTTAGCAAATTACAGTCTGCATTGAAGTTGCTGCACTGACAGAACTGCTCACGCAGTTGCTATGCTTTACAACACTCCTTTAGAGAGCAAAATACTGTTAATCCCAATTTACAGACAAAGAAACAAGCACAGAGATACAAAATAAAGTGAAACCTGGCTGTATTCCTAATCATTGCATAATTCTTAGTTTTAACTCACAGCTCGAGTTTTTTCATCCCTGTTCTGTTTCTTAAGATAGGATCTATATCCAGTAAGAACAAGATTCTCAGACAGTTTAGACACTCTCAGTCCAAGTTAATGAAACTAACACTGGGACTTTTAGCTATCTAAGACCAACACCCTTGAATGGAAATGGTGTATCTGGTAGACCTATCACTTCACATTTTTTGTATTTCTTTCACCAAAATGAGGTATAAGACACCTAATCTACTAATACTGAAGCTCCTGTTGTGTCTGCAGTCTCCACTGCATCCTGTGTACTGTGCTCAGAAGCTTGAATCCAGGGTCCCAGCTGTCTATCCAACTGTAGGTTTGACACTGTTTGTTGTAAATTTTATCATGATCAGATCTGTAAAAGGACAAGAGCCAGCTACTGATTTTAGTTCAATTAGTTGCAGGGGGAAGATGTGGGTGGAAATAAATATTTTTCTCAAGGTGGCTGTCAAAAAAATAATAATAATTAAAAAAATACCATTCAGAAAAACCCCAAATTGCCATGATGGAGTTAACAGGAGAGCAAGGAAAGTGGTGGTCTTCTAAGGTTTATTCAGTGTAATGCTTGAAACCATCAAGCTTTTAATTTCTGTTATTGAGATCTAAAACATTTTGACAGCCATTACACAACAAGTTTTAAAAACTCAACTTTACTATGTGAGCCTGATGGTGGATTGATTTTACTACAGTTTGAGAACTTACAAACATAATTCTGAGCTTGTGAGACAGTTTTCCTTCAGTTAATTGTCACAGAAAGCACCTTTTCAGAGCAAATTTTAGCCCCTGTTTAGCCTTTAAGCTCACCATTACTCTGATATTATATTTTAGAATCTAGAGGGAGAGACAGAAGAGTAGATGGCCTGTCAAAGAATCAGCTCTGAACAAATTTCTTTAGGGATTTTTTCTGGATCAGTCACTTGCAGTTTGCCCGTGGTTAGTGTTGTAAATAGGATTAGACGAAAGAGTTAGGGATTATGCGGGTAACAGTCTAGTTGGCAGAGAGACAAATTAATCACAGAAAAGCACCAGAAACTGCAGCACACACTGGGCTCAATAGGTTCATGTTTGAACAGCTGCTCTGCATAACAAATTACCAGGATACTCTTTAAATAAAAAAAAAAAAATTACCTTTTGTTTTCTTGGTATTATTCTGATTTTTAAAAAATCATTTTACCTGGTGGATTTTTTATTTAAAAAAAATAAATCTGTGTATCCGTGACTAATGAAGTCATCAACATACATATACAGGTCAGGCCATATTTGTGATGCAAAATTAATGTTTGAATACAAACATGGTCAGCAACTTAGAGAACTCCATCTTTAATTATTCTGCTGACAAATTTAAATTAACAACAAGGAGATCTGTGCAAATACTCAGCATTTACAAATCAACACTAGAAATGTTAAATGCCTCCTTGTAAGATGCTACAAAGGTGTAATTCTAGTATGAATGGCTATGCTGCACCACTTTAGAGTGAGAACTGGCAAAGAAAAAATGTGGGTTAGGATTATTCTGAGTTTTAGAATGTAAATGCAAAGAAGATTTTATACTACTTATGTTATTGGTGAGCGGAAAGTGAAACGACATCTGACAAGAAGGTGGAATAAAGAGAAAAATATGTACTATGTATAGCTTCTTATCTATAGAAAGGCGGTTATTAATCCTTCTGAAATAACTTTTATTGAAATATGACTTTCTTAGAACTGTGACAACAAAACATGCTATTAGCCAATGGATGAACCATTGCATTTTAAAATCAAATATTTATTCTTCTCACTTAAAAGTAAATCTGTAAATATACTTTTCAAAAGTACACTATAAACTTTATACACCAAGAACACATTTCCACTTTGCAATTAATGAGGAATTTGAGAGCTAGATGTCACCCTACTTCTGTTGTGTCAGATCCACAAGTACTAGAATCTTGGTGGAGGTTTTCAAAACGATCCCCAGGAACCTCACCAAAAGCAAAAGTCTGTGAATTTTACTTTTAAATTCTTTATTTATGTTTTAACTTTTTTCTTTTCACTTTACTTTTCTTGTAATATTTGACAATTGTGGTGGGTCTGGCTGAGCCAGAATTTATTTCCCCATAGCAGTCCTCACAGTGCCGTGCTCTGCATTGGTAGCTAGAGGAGTGTTGATAACATACCCATGTTTTGGCTACTGCTGAGCACAGCACTATAACATTCCTTCTTCAATCGAGGGCGAGATCCTGGGAGGGGACACAAGTAGGCCAGCTGACCCACACTGACCAAGGCAATATTCCAGACCATATGACGTCAACCCAGATATAAAAGCTGAGGCAAAGAGCAGGACGGGAGGCCCTCATTGTCTCTGATGGCTGCCTGCTGACAACTGTTACACATGCTGGAGCCCTGCTTTTCAGAGAAGTGGCCATCCATCACTGCTGATGGGAAGTAGAGATTAACTGCTGGCTTCTGCTTTGTGTGTGCGCACGCTGCTTTTGCTTTCTTTTTTGCATAAATATAAACTGCTTTATCGCAACCCACGATTTGTGTTGTTTTCTTTTCCCACCTTACTCTCTTCCCTGTCTGGCTGGGAAGGGGAGGGATAGAGCAGCTGGGTGGGCACCTGGCATTCAGCCAAGGTGAACCCACAACACAATAAAAGATGCTGAACAGGTTTTGAATGGGTCAATGTTTTAAAACTGTTTAGTAAGACAAGCTGAGAGAAAACCTCTTCCATGGGGAGTTTGACCAAATGTTGGACAGGAATGGAAAGTATACTTCGTGTCAGTCTCAGTTAACTATATGAATATTTTCCTCAGCCTGTATATGAAAGCTATCTGTATGAGTGGATTCTGAATGGCAAGGCACAGGAAAATTTTTGAAGGCACAGGAAAATTTCATTTAAAAATGAAGAGAAAGGTATGGGGAAAAAACAAACAAACAACAAGCAACAACAACAACAAAAAATATATCTCACAAGCTATTTTAAAAAAAAGTACCTCTCATTTACCTTAAATTTTCTGAACTGAATTCTGACTCCAAGAATTTCAGAAACTGCTCTCTTCCCACAGGGTCTTTCAAAGCTTCATCCATGCCAAACCCCCATCGTTTCACCCTCTGCTGTCCCGGCTCTTTGCTACAGAAGAAAAAAACAACAGAACCCAAAGTGAGCAATACTTTAGAATTCTAATACTCTGTGCTCATAATTTAGACTAAGTACTAAAGTTCGACCACAGGTTTCTCACCTTCTAGGTTGCTCATATCTGTGAAATGTTCAGAGATAAGCAAACAGACTGCTAGTACTTACACAGGATGAAGGTAATACACATGCATTTACACAGAAGAGTAAAGATTTCCAGCTAGAAATGTTATCAGATTTTAAAAGGTGTCCTTTTTTCACCATTCTAGAATCCTGTAAACTGGTTAATGTAACATTTTACACAGATTTATTAATCCAAAGCACTTCCCATCTTACAAAACTCTAAAGCTGGAAAGAGCAAGAAGATACTCCATTGCCCTTCTACCTCAGTATTTTCCTGCAATACCTCTGTTTGAAATCTTCACATGTCCAGTAAGCATGTTACACCCCCTTACTGCCAAAGAAGAAATAAAATTACATACCTTGCCTCCAGTTCCCAGAAAGTGGTGTCATCTGATATCCAAGGGTTTGATGGATCAGGGGGCACAAGAAAAGGATCATATTCCAAATACTGCTCTGAATAAGCTAATAGACTAGGCAAACAAAAGCATCAAACATGGTCATGTCAGGAGGTGTAGTAACCTGATCAAGTTACCCCCGTTAACAAGTTACCTTGCATCAGCTGAACCATGGTAACCATGTGTGCAACACTCAGAAGTTAGCTACAGGCTCAGGGTAAAATAGTTTTGCTAAAATCTTTTAAAAGTGGATCTCTGAAGAAGGAGGGGTGACTTAGGTCTATCAAGAGTTGAAATAAAATAAACTTCCCTAATACTTTCACATAGCTCCTTTTAGGGCGTTAATTAGGCACTAACAAATTAAGTCAAGCAACCTCTCCCATGCAGATTTGTTTTCATAAATGAACACATTTTATACCCCTATGGTTTTAATTATCAGTTCCTTTAAAATCTGTTCTAAAACACTGCATGCCATGTAGGTCATATTTGCGGGCCCTATACCTGCTAGGACTCCTTTTATCCTCTCTTAAAAATAATTAATATTTTTATTATTTCCTAATCCAATGGCACCTCTCCCAAATTTATTGTTTTCCAAAATAAACAGAATCTTTTTCTTAAATAATTTGGTATTCATTAATGGGTCTGACTCTATTAAACACACTAAAAACTTTGCTTGTATTCTCATAATTTACATCTCCCATGTCCTTATTCCTGTTTTCTGTTTCCTTTGGCCTCATAACTTTTGACAGGTAAGGACAACTATTCTTTCTTTTCATTTCAATTCATATTATATTGGTCAGCATTCTGTTTTTATGGCTCAACAAACAAAAATACTTAACCTGCCCTGTTTATAAATAAATATATGTATTTGTATATGTATGCATACATACACATATATAAGTAGACATGCATGCACAAACATATATGAGAGAATGAAGAACAATTGGTATTTGGCTTAGTTTCCTTTACTAAGCCTTAGGCAGCTGAATTTTCTGCAATTTTCACTATCTGTGTGTTTGATGTGTAAGATAGAACATTTGTTTTCTCCACCTCTTCTCTACTTAAGCTGTAGTTAGTCTTCCCAAGGGACTTTTTCTTTTGTTTCACAAATTAAATTTGCCAAATTTTGGTCCTATCTGGACAAAGATTCCTACTAGTGTAGGAATACTCTGACCCAAAGTAAGCTCAGGCTTACTTTGTTCAAGCAGTGACTAAGCTCTACACCAATCAGTTCCCTTGCTTTATCAGTGACTGCCCTTTTGAAATAGCAAAACAATAACCCCAGACCTATTTCCATTTAGCTTCCTGTCAATGCAAGATGAAACTTGAGATCACTTGGTCAGAGGCTCTTTCAGTGACTACTGGGTTTATCAGAATTGTATCATGGAATATCCGGGCCATCTTTTATTAGTAAAAGAACTTCATACCTCCCCACTTAAAGTAAATTCTCATCAGTTATTTCTATGATGTCCGAGCTCCCACATCTCTTTTTGAAGAGCTATTTGCTCTGAAAAGCTCTTTGAAGCTATTTCATACTGACATTTTCCCAATGGTTATCAGTCTAATTGAAAAACCAGAAAATGTGACAATATACATACCTCTCTGCAACTTTGGACATTTTTAATCTATGTCTGTCTAATTGCATTTGCCAGTGCTTAATCTGCAAGAAAGGAAGGCAAAGAGTTTTATGAGTAATTTTTTGCTTGAATCTATTTCTATAACTTTTTTTATTAGGGCTATAATTGAACCTTAATTTATCCTAGGGCACAGAAGAGAAATATATCAGAATTAAAACAACATTTCACCAGTGTAGTTCTAAAATAAATGGAATGTTCCATTAAAGAGAAAAGACAAAAAATGTGGCCAGTATAAAATTTTCCCTAAAGGTTCATCGACAGAAATCCAATTAGCCTTTTTTTTTTATATTTGAAGAGAGCTACTTATTCATCAACCATTTACCTTCTCTGAATTCTAACATCTCAGGAAAGATTAATAAAGCTTTAACAGTAGACAAATGTGTGAACCTATATATGCATACCTGGAGTGGTAAGTATACCCCCAAGCCTCAAATTAGTGTCAAAAGGAAGAGCAAGCTGTCTACTGCTGAAGGGGCTAATGGGCTTAGCTATACAAAGAAACCCCTCACTGGCCTGCTGCTCACTGCGAGATACAAAAAATGTCAAATTTTGTCCTGTTAGTTTTAATGAAGTTACATGCCTAAATCCATATATCTTGAAACAAAGAAAAGGTTTATTAAATGTTTGCTAGAGCTGTTTTGAACAACTTCCCAGTTAAAATAATTTTTGGTTTAATACCTACTTTCCTAGAAAGTTCATTTAAAAGTACACGTTTGTAGTTATGTTTCAAACCTCTTGGTGTAGTTCATCTTCTGTGGGTGGCTTAGTCTCTGGTACTGGCGTGTGGGTAGGGCTGTGACTCCGAATGTCATTTTGTAAGCCATAGACAGACTATGCAAAAAATATGGAACAATGACAGTTGCTTTCAGACAATGCTTTCTACAAATATTCATAGTAACCGTGATGCTTTAGTAAATTGTGCTCAAGAAGTTAGCCAATATAATCTTTTTTTAAAGAAACTGCAATAAACCATCCACTCAGATAAAATTGTGCATCTATAGTTAGGTGTAAAATAAATACCCCCAAATTCCCACAATTTCAAAATGCCATGGAACAAACGATCTACTTTTATTATATCTCTGTATTAACAGCATAGTAAGCATGGGGGATGACACTGAGAGATGCTATTACAGTAAGTGGAGATGACTCGTAATAGGAGTACCCTGAAAGGCAGACTATTGCACGGACTATTTGGATGACCCTCAAATTTGCAGTTACTGCCTGGTAAATACAATAATCTGGACCTTTTACCACCAAAAATAAGGCAAACTAAAACTTTCTCTAAATCCACTTTCCTTTTTAAAACATACTTTTCTATGGGTCAACATGAAAATATACCTCGAAGGAAGTACTTTCAAGTGGGAGTCAATCTACATTATTATGGAAGGATTTAAAAAGAAAGTTTTGAGACAACCCATCTATATATCCCTAGAGAAGTTACACTGAGCATGTCTGGATCCTAATTTAGATGAAACTAATTTCCTCCACTATTTCTGGTCAACCATTTTGGGCATAATTGTCAAAGAGAGACACTCTTTTCATTAAGAGCTGGACAAGAACTATTGTTAGAGTTTATGCTGAATTTTTAATTTATTTTTCCTTAATTTCTGACAGAAACATTTTAACATGCTTTATTCAATGTGCTAAACAACATGAATGAGGCATGCAAAGATGAATTTTATTTTCAAAATCTCTGTATATTTCTCCAAAGTCTTATGTGATAGCATTTACTTAGAATTAACAAATTTGTTAATACTAACACAACTAAGAGCTTATGAAATATTAACATACGTTCATGCATTTGCTCCTTGCAGCTGTAAGAAAAAAATGCTTTAAGAAACTGTGGAACTTCATGCTATAGATTTCCTCCACCTCCTGCTTTTGATATAATAACAATACTTACCTTTCTTGTTTTATGTGGATTTCTCATTCTTGAAGATTTTTTTATATCCACTTCAGTAGTGTTTACACATCCAGGCTATTAAAAGAAAAAGAAAGGAAAGCAGAAGACTAAACCTGTGAAGGAATTTCATATAATTTTCATTGAGATACTCTTCTTCAGTGTGCAAGACTAAATAATAAATAAACAGAGATGTATAATAACTCTATGTCCTTTTGCAGTGGTCCCTGTTAGAGTCCCTATGGAATGAGGCACTGAAGACCACATGCTTGGAATGTATGACAACGTGAATTTGAAATAAAATAAATTCTCAGGAGAAGTCAATCGCGTGTTTCTGCTTTGGTTTTGCCAAGGAAGCCATACATTGCATTACAGATATCCCTCAAAGAAGCACGATTGACCTAATTAGACAAAATAAACAGAATTCTGCAATACCCACCTCAGCTGTGAACCTAAGGCTCCCTTCAGGAGCATCTGATTTTGGGTCAATTTTTAAAGGTGATCTTCTTTTAAAAGAAAATGTGGGGGGAAAAGTACCCAAATGGGATTTGTTTCTTCAGAAAAGAAAGGGAAAAAACCAAACCAAACCAACAAAACAGGCTTCTGCAGCCTAACCAGAAGTCTAAACAAAATGACTCTCAACACATCTGATTCGGCTTTCAGCGATTCTTTCTTAAACTCTGTAGCATCCCAAAGTACACAAGTCCCCTAGTTTCTCCTAATTCATCTTCCTTTGACACTTACCCCTAAGTACAAAATCTGTGCATAAATCTGTTCTTCATGCATTGCAGGAAACAACTAATAATGAGTGTTTTACTCTCAGGTGATTTTTTCCTATTGATTTTAGCGGGATTACATTTGAGACTTAGAGCTGAAAGTCCAGGTTTTTAGTGAAGGTAGGTTGTTGGTTTTTTTTAATGGAAGTACCTAGATATCAAATTTACTTGCTCAACAACCTAGCTAGACTTATTATCACACTAATGATACAACCTCTTTCTTCTTATCATAATGTAAAATGCTTGATGTGGCTGTAAATCTTCACAGACAAAATTTTAAAAATTTCTTATATAGATAGAGCCAAGAAACAAATAGATTTCATTAAACCGAGCAATGGTACTTTGCCTTTGGAAAATACTGTAAAGAGATTGAGGTATGAATTTTTTTAACCAAGTATTTTTTTTAAAATCAATAAGTTTTTATTTTAAAGTAATAAATTAATGTGCATTTGATCATATTAAATTTGCAGTATAAACAGTTCCTCATGGCTAAAATTAAAAATAGGCACTTAGATAATATTCTCAAGACTGCATCTGACACTCTTATTGAGCTACATTTGTGAAGGTATCCTTTGTGCCTCTGAATGAAAATGGGAGTCTTTAAACTCAGGGTAACTTGCAACTCTCAAAGAAAAAAACAGGTTGAAAAATAGAAAATTCTGCATGATGGTCAATTTAAAGGCAGAAAGCAATTTCCCAGGGCAGTATACTGAGATATAAAGTTTTTAAAAAAACCCAGTGCATGTACTTTAGGATTACAGTAACAGCTGGTAGTGAAGAAGAAGGGCTTTAACAACATCTACAGCCTTTGAATGTAACAACTTGAATAGCAAGCACACTTACATAAGGCACAAACTGTTATTTGTTCAGTTTTCAGTTATGGTTTGTTAAAAGCATGTCCTAAAAATGGAGAGGGAAAAAATAAAAACAAACAAAAAAACCAACAAACAACAAACAAATCTCATCTGAAGCCTCTTATTTTTAAAGATTTCGAGCCTACCAGCAGTAAATAGGTACAGACAGATCTTGCACCCTGCCTGGGTAACTTACATGCCAGAATTTTGCAAACTGATGCAAGGGACACAAGAAATTCTGGCAGATTTTTGGAAATTAAACAAGGGCAAAGCTTTCGCTGGTTGCAAGGAAACCCAACCCAACACTGACCTACTACAGCTCCTAGTGGATTCTTACTGAAACCTGGCTGTTTATTACCTCTCTGAAGTAAAGCTGATATGGCATACTTCAGCAGGGGCACTCAGGAGAGGCTCTAAGGGCAGAAGCTTGACCAAGGTGTGACCGAGGAGAACATGACAGGAGAACACCAGCAGGAAGGTAGAGGCAGGGAAGTATCAGGAAGCTTTAGGGCAAAAGGGAAGGCAGCTAAAGGGACTATCAACTACTTTGACAGCCTCAGGTAATGATAGGAGTTTAGGACATATATCACTATCTCTATACAATACCACTCTCATAATTTGATTTATACTGAAAGTACCTAATGTAACTGGGGCCACAATTTATGTTTTCTTCTCAACTGAAGTATTTTATTACAATCATTCTTAATATGAGATGGAATTTATTTTTTCTCTGGAGCTGCCATACTTCATCTGTCAATATTTAGGAATAAATATCAAACATCTTTTCAATTAAAATAAACACAAAAGCTTGCATTATTTGAACATTTTGCTAAAATAACTCAGAGCCTTTGTGGGAAAATCTTTGCTGGACAACACTTCATTTTATTTGTATGCCCCCATTAACATAATAAGTATGTGTTTGGATACAATTATATTCAGCTGTGTTTTCTTTTTGTGTTGTTTTTTTAACTGGACTACCATAGTTCAAATAGTGAGATGCCTGTCAGAATGCTCTGCTGCAAGATTCCCATTTAGTGTGTAGTATATAATTTGCATACTAATACTGTAAATAGTTTTCAAACATTTCCTGGAAGACTTGAAATTCTTCTATATGTCTAAATAGAATGCTTATTTCTTTCAGGATTAATATTCTGTATGAGAACAGTTTCCCCTCCACACACGCAGAGGAAAGTCTTGTGACCTTGTTGAAATTATCATACAGCAAGATCATAATTATGGTAAAATTTGGCCCTCATCTGTTTTTAAATGTCTGGGTGAAAAACTGTCATACATTTAAAGGAAACTTAGTTTTTTTCATCTATCTATTAGCATGTCCTTATCTGAAAGAACAAATGCCACTGTATTAATTTAATTCAAATGATATGTCAGTCCAATCATGATAAATTCACTGCTGAGATAAATAGATGATGGTAAGTAATATGAAAAACCCACATATAGAAGATTTTTTGATCCCTACTTCAATTACTGGATAACAATGTCAGTATGAATCCCAAACAGCACAGCTTTCAATTGATGCTGTCTAGGAGGCTGCACAATAGGATTAAGAAAAGAAACACAATGGAAGAGGAAGTCTGGTATATAAGCAGAGGAGGTACAAGAATGTACATGCTTGGATCTGGCTATTGCCAACATTTGAAAACAACCATGTGAGATTATGTTTAGTTAAAAAAATATCCAGTTGATATTAATATTCTTTTCCTGATAACTGTGGCGACAGTAAATTAATTAATTAAAGCCCTTGTAATAGTGCTACAGTGAATTAATTTTATTGCACCTGTGGAACTCTTGGGAAGAATTAATTATTGACATAAAATGGCATACTTTAGCCATGGTACATTTCCATCCGCATAGTGCACATTTCTGAGTATTTATAGTCTGTTTGCTGTGCAAAGTTGCACACTCCAAGGGCGCTTTTATTGCAGGGCCACATAGCCCAAATCAAGTGTTATCAATGCCTTTTTGTGTAAAAATATCTTTGCTATGATGTACTTGTAATTATAATAAGCATGAAATGCTCAACAGAAAGCAAATTTATATTTATAATGACATCAGTTTAAGTTTTGATGGCTTTTTTTCTTTCTCAAAGATGGCAATTTAACTGTGAATCTACTTAAGCCAAAATAACCAGAAGTTTTCTGGTATCTGAGACAAATATACCCTTGTATGTGGGAGGGAATAAGCTCATGCATTCCAATAGGCTGGGAACTGTCTTTCTGTATTGCTGCTCACTAGGAAATGATCTGAAGCTGAACATGAGTCAGCAGTATCTCCTTGCAGCAATGCAGACAAACTACATACGCAGCTGCATTAGTAATAGCTTAGCCAGAAGGCAAAGGAAGTGCTTATTTTTTTCTGCTCAGCATCACAAGGAAATATCTGGAATGACAAGACTACTTTTGAGCCCCACAAACCACTCAAGAAATATATTCAAAATGGGAAAGTCCAGTAGAGGAACAGACTTTATTGTGCTGCAAAAGGTGAGGGCTAACTCTTGTCTTCTGTGCCTAACTGTGGCTTGCAGAGCTAGACCTCTCCTGGAGGTGCACTGTGGAAGAACAGGGGATAGTAGTCTGAAATTGCAGTAAAGGAACTTCTGGTCAGCTATAAAGAAATATACTTCATAATAAAAGTGAGAGAGGCTGTGGAATGTCCATCCCTGGTGATTTTCAATGTTTTTTTAACCAAATGGCTGGATAATCTTATTCAGCTTAGATGTTAGCACTGGTTTGAGCAGGAGGTTGGACTAGAAGACCTCCAGAGGTCTCTCTCAGTCTACATTTCCATGGTACAGCCTACTCTTCACAAGCTGCAGGGAGTGAAATTCAAATAATCCACTTTACAAAACAAGTATTCACATTGGTGTGAAATTCATCTCCCTGCCTTCCACTCCACAACTGCAGAATAGAAAGACAAGATTGGTATTTGCTTCATTATTGCTGCCTCTGCCCTCTGGCAGCCTGTGGTGCGCACTCAACCCATACAAACAAACATGGGGTTGATTTAAGGAAATGCAATTTCACAGTCTCTTTAGCTAAAAACACGTAGGTGCTATTTAAAATAATTACCTCATTTCAATATGCACACCCATAAATTCAGAGTTCATTAAAACAGTAAATATTTATGCAGATTGATTCACACACCTCATGCAATTTCATTGCATTTCAGTGTCAATGCACCATGAAATAGATATTTTTACTTGTTTTGCAAGCATTAGCTAACTTGTTAAGTTTCATTGCAAAATACTAAATTTCAATATTCCAGGCTTTCAAAACTTAAAGACTATAAATTTAAATTATGGACCTGGATACAAACATGACAGATCTTCTCTTCCACTGGAAAAGATAAAGTCAGACACACAAACATAAACGAGGCAGAGATTGAAAGCTGTCTTTTACATTATGTGTAATAGAAGACTATCACAAAAAAGTAAGCTTAAAATTTGAAATTTCCTGAGTGTAAAATATTAGTGTTGCCTTCTGAAATAATCTATTCTGGTGTTTCTGTCATTGCTGCTATTCCTGTCACTTTTCTAGGAGTCTTACAGTCACTATCCATGTCACTCACTTCTACAGTAGAGAAAGGAAGCTAATCAGACAATGAGTGATAAGCAGAATACCACAGTTCATTTTTATTTGTAGTTTTTATATTCCAGTTTACTTGCGCAACTATCTGAACAGTGCGTAGTTAAAAATCAAGGAGACATAACTACAAAAAAAGAAATAGAAGATTACAAAAAAAAAAGAAAAGAAAGGAATGAGGCAAAAAAAAATAAATTCCAGTGGTACTCAGCTGAAAAAAAAACCAAAGGAGTTACTAGCTGGAAAAATACCCAATTTGATTTTGGTTACATGGGAAAGATTGTTTTTGTCTAACACAGTCTATCATTAAAGGAGACATTAAAATCCTACATTACGTAAGTTGCCAGTAATGGAGGCTCTCACAAAGAAAAACATAGGCTACATTCTCCTGCAATGCACCAATTTTTCATTTCCCAGAGATGGAAGTTATTGGAGTGTGCAGAATCTGCTAAGGCATACAAGGAAAGGTTAAGATTTAAGTATAGATAATCTAGGTGTTTGGGGGTTTTACCTCATTTTACACACTTAGAGATCAACAAATAAAGAGGCTCTTGCAGCAGTAGAGCTGCACTATTAATAAGTTCGCTGGTGCAATAAAAAGTCTCGGAGGAACATTTCAAACATACCGAGTACAAGTGGTCAGCTCTTTTAACAGGATTTGGAAAACCAGCTGCTATCTTAAGGTCCAGTCAAAGGACAGCAACATTTCAAATTCAAATACAAATTTCAGAAAACATGGTGGTTATCTGATAGGACTTGAAAGCTCTCTAAAACGTAGCTCACTTTATAGATCTACGAACCTCAATTAAGAGATGAAAAACTAAACCCAGAAGCTATAGTTGCCAAACCTACAAATATGTAGGACTATTCATTGATAGTACTGCTAGGGGAGATCTCACCAGCCTCTGTTACACCACCCAAGGCAGCAAAGATAAGCCCAGTGATTACAGGGACTGGGCTACAGGAACCATTTCCTTTTGGTTAGAAAAAGATACTGCTACTTACAACTGAAGTACTTAATCATGGGTTTAATTTACAATCGACTAGGTGTGCCTAATCTGAAACACTCTTATGAACTTTATTAGCCTCTCTTAAAGTGTATGGTTTAATTACAATTTCCATTTGGTTCAGCAATTCTTTGAAAATAACTCTGAGAAATCAAGTGTGTGAGCAGTGGGACTTGACAACACCTCTAGTCACAAGATCCTCACTAAATTAGCAGATGTCTGAAGAAAGAGGAGGAATATTATGTTGATTTTAAGTATTAGGATACCAGTGATGGACTTTTTATTATTATTATTATTATTATTATTATTATTGTTATTGTTATTGTTATTATGTAGCATAATCAAATAACTACAAACTCTAAACTAAGTTGAATGGGTATCCCAACTGTAGGGTCTAGCTATTTAATATAGTATATAATATGATACTACTTATAGTGTCATACAAACTTATAGTACTATATATATGTCATATATATATATAATAATATTATATGTTACTTATAGTAGTACTATATTCCCAGCTTCTGCACAGTAATTTTAGCACAACTACCTCTTTGGAAGCATGTCTTTCTGATTTAGTTGTGTGACTTACAAACAAGAACTGTGACTGGACTTCCAATACCTGCTGTTAGGTTACAGTGCTTTTTATGGAGGTCCTACTTGCATTATAGTTCTAATAAGAAGCAAACACGGAGAGACAAAGATTTGGATTACAGTCCAATGGCCTTGGCAACCACACATACAAATTGTAATGAGCAAGTTTGACGACTACTTTGTAAAGAGCTCCTATCAAGTTTCCACTTCCCTACAATTCCAGACCAAACCTCTAAAATTAGCTCACAGTGTTTCTGGGTTTTCCTATGGACTCTCTCTTCTGTCAGAAATTACCTCATCTCAGAATTACAGCTATATCTTTCGATGACCACCTATAAAACATACTTAATTTTTAGGAAGCAAATCCCAAGATTGTTTTCAAGTATAAATTCTGTAGAAGCATGCTTCACTTTTCATTCCCAGAGGCCTCATAAATTTGGCAGCTAATCAGGGAAAAATTATTAAAACCTGCTTGTTCTACTGAATCATTAGATATTTTAAAACAATTTCTACAGTCTTTTCATCATGTATTTTATAATGGATATGTTATGCTTCTAAATACTATCTTTATGGAGCACAAGACGGCAAGAATAATTGCAATGTATGGATTCAATGTGATACTGAAATAAGTAAATACAACTTAGAACTGGACTTGCATACAATAGCCTCAAATTTGTTTGTATTTCTTAATATGAATCTTTTTTTAAAACAAGTGATACATCTGGCGATATGCTGCAAATATACCTGAAAATAGTGATCTATGGTAACGAAGTGTAATGAAAACAAATAACTTGTACACTGCTTAACTGCTAAAACCAGCTATCAGCTGATAATGATGTAAAAACCTACTGGCTTTTAATTAAGTAAATATAGCTTTTCATTTTTTCTTATTCATTTACTGAAATGATATTTCAGGCCACAGAATGTTCAGTGTCAAATCTTACTGAACTGCTTCCTTCAAAGGAAGGGAATGTCCTAATTCGTAATAATTAATCAAAACTTTGTTAGGATTAAGTGTTCTCTTCTGTTGAAGGCTTTACTAGTGAATTATGCAGATAACATAAAATGAATTTAAATCCTCAATACATGTCCTCAATAGTTAATTTCGTTTTGACTCATTAAAGAACAGAGATAAATAATAATGTTACAGACTTATTTATTAAATTAAAATGAATGAGCCATAAACCTGATTGTGTCATACACTAGGAATATATTGATGCAGAAATAATGAATTCTGCATTTCAGCGTAAGTTAAACCCACCATAGAGAGTCCATATGAAGGACAGAAAACTTGCCATTGGATGAATTGGTAAAATCAATACATGCTTTATTCAAGGATTCAATGGCATCCTGGCCTGCATCAGGAACACTGTGGCCAGCAGGTCCAAGGAAGTGATTCTTCCCCCTGTACTCAGCGCTGGTGAGGCCACACCTGGAGTACTGTGTCCAGTTCTGGGCCCCTCAGTTCAGGAAGGATATTGAGGTGCTGGAGCAGCTCCAGAGAAGAGCAACTAGGCTGGTGAAGGGACTCGAACACAAGTCCTATGAGGAGAGGCTGAGGGAGCTGGGGTTGTTCAGCCTGGAGAAGAGGAGGTTCAGGGAGACCTCATCACTCTCTACAACTCCCTGAAAGGAGGTTGTAGCCAGGTGAGCGTTGGTCTCTTCTCCCAGGTAACTATCAAGAGGGCACGGTCTTAAGTTGTGCCATGGGAGGTTTAGGTTAGATATTAGAAAGAATTTCTTTACAGAGAGAGTAATCAGACATTGGAATGGGCTGCCCAGGGAAGTAGTGGATTCTCTGTCCCTGGAGGTTTTTAAGATGAGACTGGATGTGGCACTTAGTTCCACGGTCTAGCAATCGCAGCAGTAGTGGATCAAGGGTTGGACTTGATGATCTCGAAGGTCTCTTCCAACCCAGCTGATTCTATGATTCTATGATTCTATGATTTATTAGAAGATCTCTGACTACTATCAAAATAACAGTAGTTCCACTGCTGTTCTTCAGTGGATCTAATCAAAACATGGAAAGGTGTGCAATTAATGGATAAAAGTTTAACTATGAGTTGTTTCTCTTGTTTGGACAAGACAAATGAGGTTCAAAGAGACAAAGGAGAGACATTTGATCAATTAGTTTGATCAAACTTCAATTATGTTTGCAGCAAGGTAAAACTCAGATGATTTTCACAGGTGGGAAGTCTCACTCAGCATAGAATTTAGGATCACTTAAAATTTCAAGGATTTTTAGCATCTTTCCAAAAAAAGAAGCCTACACTGTACCAATTTCCTTTTTCTTATTTGTCTTCTCAAACTAGAGTTCATCTCTTTTCATTGAGTAGTATCAGACTTACAAGGAATTCCACTGGCTATGCAAACCAAGGACTTACTTGAAACATGAGAAAAAGAGGCAAAGAGAAATTTTCAAGAAATATAATACTAATAAATGAAACCATAAAATTAATCAAAAGGAGATACACCATCTTGAATTTTGACAGGGATTCTCATGTTCTCACAGATTTGCTTGTTTAAGGACAGGTCTTATTCAAAGCTGGGCTTTCACCTTAAGGAAACAGAATTTTATATTTGTTTTCTTAAAAAGTTCTTTTAGCATTCTGTGTGTCAGAGAATCACATAATATGCAAAACACATATGAAAAGGATGTTAAAATTTAATTTTTGAGACAAGCCAAATGAAACTTAACAAGAAGCTGTACCAAAGAATAAACTACTGCATTGAAGTTATATTCTTAATTCTTTTTGAATGTTAATTTAATTTCTAATTACTCTTAATTTATGATATATCATTTCAGGTTTGTAGTAACTGGTTTTCAGAACCAGAAATTGTTGGACAGCAAATAGATCCATTGTTTTTATTCCAGTGGTTCTTCAGTAGTATCAGTTTTATTTAAGGCTGTATTAATGTGATTTTTGTGTATGTGAAGGTTCCAGTATTTGCAACACTTTTGCAGAAGGAAACTTGTTAAATTTGTCTGGTTTGTTGCCCCTATGCTAAATGCTCACATTCATTATTGCTTTCTCTTTTTTTTTTTACCCCAAAAGGCAGGAAACTGCTGTTTTACAGATTCTATACAGAAGAATTTAGGTTATTCACTTGAAAAGAAGTGACAACAGGAAAGTCTGACACACATCTCTGAAAATGTTGATGGCAAACATAGGTGAAATTTATAAATTGATTATATTCCTTTTGACTTATAAAAAGATCCTTGACAAAATGCTTTGGATTAAAGCAGCAGATGTAATCCACACAGATACAAAAATCAATGTATAAACATATATGCACTTATTAAAAAAATTCCTTATCCTTACTACTTCAGGTTATTTTCCTAGTTGATTACAGAACTGAGTCTTAATAAAAACCTATTGTCATCTCATTTGAATGTGTCCTTCTACCATCTCATCAGTTAGCCATTTCACAATTTGTGACCTTTTCATAACTCTCAGTTTTAACTTCCAAAAATTCAGTTTGTTGCACTGTTGCAGGGAATCTGGCTTCTTTTTCCCCATCTGCCCCACTTTTACTCAAGTATTAGACTAAATAACAATGCTGAATAATGTGAATACAAAATCTTCCACCAAGGTTTAGTTGGCAGGCTAGCTAAAAGATTTATAAATACTTGTCTCAAACACATGAGAATATGGATCATAAACATTCTAACCATGGAAATTAAAACATTGTACAAGGCTTTGTTTCATTACCAGAAGTGCAATTATCTGAGAGTGACAATTGCTGTTTTGGCTGCATTCCCTGTCTGCTGGAGAAGGAGCTCCCTTGTAGGGATATATGGTGAAACAGGTGGAAAAGAAGACATGAAAATTGTATGTGGATATATCACTGGAGAAGTTGGATGACATGATTCACATTTGTTTCCTGAAGATGTTTAAAAAATTTCAGAAAATATTATGGTAAAGCAGACAGAAGTGTTCTCTGGCTATTCAAATGACTGGTCCAGAAAAGTCTAGCACATAGAGTGTGAAATGCAGGAGTGCACCACCTTAACCAAGTTAAATTCAGTGTTTTGCTGAGTTTCTGAGCCTTTGAAGGAGAGGATGGAAAAATCATTAAAAAACAAAAGCATCCACTGCCTGGCCCTGAACACCTGATAATATTACTTACTGGCTCAGATGCTGAGGGTCATGTTCAGACCACATAAAATACAATTTAAAAATATGAACACAGAAAATTAAATTAATGGAGATAGAATCTCATAAAAAGGAGAAGCAAAAAGTGTGGGATGTGTGACAAAGTTTAAAATATTTGAAGAATACTGTTTTCCTAGTTTAGTGCTAAGAAACAATGGCAAGAAGCATCCAAATCCAGAAAACATTCATATTTCTAAATTTTACTTCATCAGTGAGTTATCTTAAACCCACCCTCACACTTAACATTGCTGCTTTCCTTACCAAATATACACACCCTAGATACTTCGTCTTCCTCTCTGAAATCACACAAATATTGCTTTTGTTTTTCATAGAATCATAGAATCATTTAGGTTAGAAAAGACCTTTAAGATAGAGTATAAGCCTTATCAATATTTGCTATCCACTTTTTTCACAAAACAAAATAATCACCATCATTCAGCAAACCCATGGTAACAATGGGAATACAAATCCTGTGGATTGGGAAGCTACAAATGGCAGAATAGGAGAACTGGATCACATCTTGACTGATGTTCATACTTTATTAAATCACAATTTAACTAAACCACAGCCAGTGTTTAAACTTTGGAGAGGGACATACACCAGTGCAGTTTTCTAGCACATCTGCTATGTATTTCCCATCTTCCTTTTAAAACAAGTGCACACAAATCTGCTAAATGTGACTGCAATACAACCAACATTCTGACTGATGACAAAGGTCAGAGGCATTGGAGAAAATGAGAAGTTTTCTTCAACTTACGATTATGAAGTATACAGATGACTTTCAGGAGACAAGGACACTTCCCCCACTATCTTCTGAATTAATCTGAATATCAAAAAAGTTCCCCAAAGGCCTTTTTTATTGTATGAATGTATAACTCACAAAGAAATGTGAATAATTTGTAGCAGCAAGACATCAGCTGTCTTGTTTGTTACTAAAAGAATTAAATTTACAGCAAGCTGCAGCTACTCTGCTCCAAACGTATTTCATGTGGGTTTGAGAACATTTCAGGGGATTTACCGCTTTAGTACCTGTTTGTCCCTTTTTAATGAGTATAAGATTACAGGGTTTAAAATAGAGATGATAATAATTCAGGAAAGCTATAAGTTCTCTTATAAAGACTTTAATCAGGAGCATAACATTTCTTTTTGAAAAAAAACAGCTTCTCAATTTCTTTCTCCTGGAAGGAACTCACTTCTACTATTTAGCTTGATTTGTTACTGTTTTTTACTAACTCCCTAATCCTCCTAACTAATTTTTGTTTATTTCCACAATCTGTTATTGATAGAAGTTTCAAAATTATGAAAATAATACACATTCTAGCCAGGTGGAAAGAAGATAAACACTTTTCAGATAGATTTATTCAGCCATCAAAAAGAGAAATGCATCACTCTGTGTGAATAATATTAATCTCAGATATATGTTAGGCAATGGCTCTACCTTAGAAATAATACCATGGACTTTATCCTAGATTGCTGCTCAGGATCACAAAGGAGTTTGTACATCTCTCCCTGACACAAATTTCCATGGTTTTGCTATGATTGGTATCTGAACTAGTAAGATTAAAATTTTTCAGGAATGTCTCTGCGTGCTGCAGTACCTACAGTTGAAGTTCTGTCATGCTCTTTCTAACTGCAAGCTAAGATCTTTCTACATAAAGCTACAGAAATGAGGAAGATTGCACTCCACACACACATAATCCACTCCAAGAAAAAAAAAACAAACAACAAAAAACCCCAAACCAAACAAACTGTAGTGAAACTGCAATTAAATAAATATTGGAATAGAAACTAAACAGTGAAATAGCAAAGCTGTTCTCTGAACTGTCTCTCAGAAGAAAATCAAGGAACAGATGACTATTTGAATAAAACTCCTTTCCAAATCCAGTTTCTCCGGTTCATCTCCAAGCATCACCTCAGTCTGAAATCCTACGAAAAATTATGGGCACTAGCCAGCTAGCTGATAGAATGTAGCAGCCATGATGACTTTCAAGTATTTGTCTCTCAGACTATGGCATAAATCTTCTAGGACCTACCTCTGTAATCATCTACAGCGTTGACTTTGACTTGGGAACTATGAAATAAAGCTGGTTTTTGAGGCAAATGCTCTTTACACATCAAACCTTGGTTCATTTCACTTATTTTAAACTTATCAGTCACAGTGATATTTCTGATACCCAAATCATGCTCTTTTTCTGCATCTACACTCTCCTGGTTTCACTATCCTACAGCTGTTCTCTTGTCATGTCTTCCATTCCTGCAGTGCACTGCTGCACTGTCCTTTAGAACTGATAGTTTGCTTCCCTCTTCTGTACTTTTCATCAACTTAAAGTATCTCCCTTTTGAAATACAATGCAAATGTAATACTCATAGATTATATTTTACATTTAAAGGTTTTGAATCAGCACTGTAGCCAGGTAGTAAGAAATAAAGCAACTATAGACCAGGATACCTGCAGAAAACTCAGGAAAAAATATTTATTCACTCACCTAAAAAAAAACCAAAAAAAAAACCAAACAAAAAAACCCTACAAAAACCTAAAACAAAACAGAAAAAAGCAAATAATGAAACATCTGGTCTTCAAAATTAATTTTCACTTAAAAAAATTACATTGGGGTGGATTTTGAACTATGTTGCCACTGCCCCTCATCTCTGAATTTTTATCAAAAAGTGAAAAATGGTAAATAAAAATAAGAACTGTACTCAAATTGTCATCCAAACACTACCTAATTTTAAAAATATTAGCTTTCTAGAGTTGCAGTAGTATTTCTGGGAGTTTTTGAGGGGCTTTTGGGGAACTTGAAAAGCCATTACAAATTGTAATTGGCTTTAACATCACCTTCCTCTTTTCAGTCTGTTCATGTTTTATCTTTTTTTCTTTTTAATAGAATCTTCTGGCTTTTACTGTGACAGTAAATTCACAACAGTGTTTTCAAAAATATTATTTCATTGACTCCTGAGAGGAGCAGGTTAGGTAAAGTATGAACCTCTCTGTTCTTCTATCTCCTAAAGCCAGGATCCTACATTGGTGACTGTAAGCCAGTCTTTTGCCTCAGATACTTCCTAGGTATGTTTACAGCCAGATTAAAAACATCTGCTGGACCAGGCAGATTTATCCACAGTTCAGCTAAAGCTCTTAATCAGATTCAACTTCCTCTTGTCCTGGTTCCTTTAACTCTCTTGAAGCTTCAACAATTCATCTCTTCCAAACCTGAAAACATCTCATTCCCAGACTCAAAACCCTTAGCTCCATTTCTACAGTAAATATAAAAGCTCTCTGCACCTTCAAATGTCTCAGATCCACATAGAAACTTTGTGTCTATTCCATATGTAGCCCCAATCAACATCAGGTGTCAGATTGCTTTCTGTTCTCCTTCCTTATTTTATGTCAGTGATTAGACAATAACGTCCCAGTCTCCTTGCACCTATTGCCTGTGGTTTGAGTCTTTCACTTCAAATGATTTTTTCTATCTGACATTCTAAATCCTACCTAAAAATCCTTTTTTCCTACCACTGCTTCAGTTCCACAGTCACAAATATAAGCTGGCCATGTTCAAGTTTATTAATTTTTATTTAAACTTTCTCATTCCGTTCAACTCTTCTACAGGTATGATCACCTAATTTTACTTCCCCCAGTAAAAGTAGCTTTTCCCAGTGTCAGAGTGGAAGATAGTCTATATTTTATTCCATTGGTAGTGATACCAAACCCTGTACAAAGAAAATGGAAGTTTAACTCTATGTAAGGGAAACAGATATTATTCTCTAGTAAAGAAAAAAAATGTTATTAATGAGTTCTTACAGTTTAATTGGAATTATTGTGACAATTGACATTCTTTCTCAAAATTTTAGTTCTTAAAGGTAGTTGACTATATAAGAACCTTTCTCTTCTAAAATTTTGTTTCACATGGACTTTGACAAGGAACTCAGATAAATCTTGTTTAGACAATGTGCGACTCCCACAGCTCAAAGCCAACAATATCTAACCTTTATGTGCATTAAAAATAGCTTGGAAACATGACCAAAGTGAAGTTGAAAGGCTTAGCAAGCAAAAAAGCAGAATAAAGAAAAAAAGTCAGATTTATTTAAAGGTATTTTTAGTTATGCTGTTAATTTCAGTTGTGTGACTCATACGTTGGGAAACCTTTGAGGTGATAATAATCAAAGACGAGTACCTTCTGATTCAAGAAATCAGACGCAACAAATCCATTCACTAAAAAACCCAAATTGGATGCACACACATCTGCAGTCTACAATAGCAGGATCATACAAATTTTAGATCCTGAAAACAGGGAGGCAAGTCCCAATCCCTGGTCCCACTGCTTTCTTACTTGTTCCCAGGCTACCTCAATGCCTCACAGAGGCTGACCTTCATCAGTGGCCTTGCTCACAGCCCCAGCAGACCCACCAGCACTCACCACCGGCCGGTGCACATCCCAGAATGCTCGCTCCTGGCTGTCAAGAATCTTCCTCTCTATCTTGTCTCTCTTCTTGTCAACCCTGTCAATGTTATAGGATATTTAAAAGAAACAGTGTTGATGACAGCAATTTTAAACGCAAGAAGCATCCCTTCACTTTTCCCTCCCTTCTCCCTTCAAAAAGCATGCAAAATAAAAACCCTTCACCTCCAAAGGAACTTACTTTGCTTGTGCTTCAGCTTGCATAAAAATAAACTCCCATTTCCGAGCAAATGCTCGCTGTAGCCTGGCCAAACTCTCCTGAAAATACACCACAATTTTAGTGGGTTAGGTTGAAAGTTATTTGCTCTTAGCTTCTGATTTATCTTTCTTTCTTCCTCCCCACCAAGATGTAATACAAGTCATGATATTTGTCTCAGTGTAAATGTACTTTACTTATCTGATACAAAGTTTTTGCTTGACACCAAATGACACGGAATACTTTTGAATGCCTTGACTTTTTCAGTTTTGAAACTCTGATAAAAAGGGTGGATGCAACTTCCAGCAAAACATGGGATTTCTGAAGCATTTTTATAGAATGGGTGCTGGTTGAGCAATCTTGAAATAATGCAAAGAAATATTCTTGTTTTGAAAGTACCTAATACTGAAAGATAACAGCAGTAATTTCCATACTGGATGATCCTCATAACAATTGCCATCAGTCATCTATACAAGTGGTTTCCCTTGAACAATTTTGGCTGCCATTTTTGGTAGTATAGGAATCTTCCAAACCTCCACAGCGATCCTCATTTAAAACAATGCAGACTACAGTTCTTCACTACCGTAATCTTAAGAAAATTCTTTCCTCCATTGATGTTGGAACATTTTCACTGTCTGTAACAGAGCTTTCCCAATCTCTCCCCAGCTGAAACGGCAGCAGTATTCAGTCTGTAACATGGAGGCTGAGATTCTTCTCTTCCACCAAAAAGACCCCAGTTACCCTAATGCACTGCTTTTACTGAGACTAAATTAAAATTGACTGTAAACTTCCCAACAGAAAAATGTGTTGTTTTTACAGTAGTTCTGTGCATTGCAAATGTATCTCTATGCCATACTTACTGAAAAATAAAATAGCAGAGAGCGAAGAGGAGACTTTCTTGATATTGTCAATAACACTAAAGTCTCTCACGGATTATATACTGAAGGGGAATTTTCTAAGGCATGTGAGCATAAAATTATGCATACCCTACAGTGCAGTACACCGAAGAACAAGTTCGTGCCAGAAGAAGCAATTAAGAGCATCAGCATGGTGCTGCGGTTGGAGTATGTGGTATGTTGAGAGGCCTGGCTGACCATCCTGCTATTGGGTCACAGCAGCACAGCTGGACAGCTTTCAGTGCAGAGCCAGGGATGTTTGTGAATTTTATGTAGACATTCTCATAAAAAAATTCAGGAACTTTTGGGGGGATAGAGATGGAATTCAAGACATCTCTCTCCTTATCAAATGCCATCCTCATCAGCTAATCAAACTCCCTCTTTTTTAGGCTCTTCCTGGTCCCAATTATCTTACTTTGCCTGAGGCACAGCACAACTGTCAGTGAGTGGGAAGTGCCTCTAGTCTGACCCTCTTTGTCTCTCATCTAGCTGATGGGAAAAGGCTCAAGTGCCAGCATCACTTTATAGAATGAGATTTATATTTCTACATCTATCAAGTGCTTTTGGAAATGTTGTCAGAGATCCTTCATTCAAACTTAAACGGTGTAGAGAACAATTGCTTTCAAACACTCACGGTGTATCTGGGATTTGTGAACAGTTATTTGTGATCCTGGCATGGTGATCTGACCAGAGTAATATTAGAGATGAACTGAAATCTAAGCTTTTGCGCACTTAGCCTTTACTACAGTCTCTCAAACACCATTTATAACTACCAAGCACATGCCGGAAAATGTGGATAACTAATAAATTTTCACACTTAGTGCCTGTAGTTATCATGCTTAACATTATTTCACAGGCTCATTAGGCCCAGCAGAGAAATCTACTTTTTGCCAAATACTTACAGCTTCATAGTCTGCTAGCTCTAGCCTTGCTTTGTTTTGCATTGTCCGCTTGCAGAGGTAAACAGCTGGAACAGAATAAAATAACACAGAATTTGCTACTATCTCACAAACACAGCAGATCAGAAATCTAAAGGCTTCATCTCTGTTTTACTGCTAGATTTTTTTTGTTTTGATTTCTCGCTCTACTCGAAAAAGCTTTAAATATGGGATCAATGCTACCAGTATTATAACTGAAATGATGGATCAGATACAAAGGTTCATTAAATAATAATAAAAACTCCTTTATGCAACAGACATCATATGCAAAATGCATGAGATACTCGAGGTCAGGTTTTTTTAATGGCCAGGGAACTAGCACATAAAAGAAAAATAGCAAAAACATTTTACAAACTGTGTATGTATAAATCATAATGCATAAGAGTTTTAGCAGGAGCTGCTGCTGTATTAGTCAAACAGGTTTTTAAGAACATGAATACATGGTTTTATTTATTTTTATTCTATATTTAGTAATAGCAAACTTTCAACCTAAGAAGATTTTAGCTAAAAAATAATTCCAGAAAAAATTCACGTCTTATACAGATTAGTCTGCTATAACCAATATTTAAAATAGAAAATAATGAGACCGAAAAGTGAAAAAAAGCATATCATCTGTTAGATATGAGAAAAAAAATTCTTTCATTTATTTTCTAAATCCAAAAATCCTTCACCAGACCTGTTCTGTCTCCACTTGATTCAGACAGAGCAGACTCTTTGCTAATAAAATGTTGAAGTACATTTCCAATAGACTTTATTTAGCAACAAATACTTCACAACAATTCTGAATATTTTACAGCTTCACCAACCAGTAAGACAGTGAGTGCTGCACAACTCCTTATTGTGCAACATTTATCCACTACATTACTTCAGAGCACCTTCTCATGTGTGAGATGGAGGAATCTTTTATTCAGTGTAGCTAAGAAAACCTTAACATATCTGTTGTCTCTACACTCAGCAAAAAGAGCCCATATTTGCTGGTTGTGGTTAGGAACGTTCCTACTTCTGACTGCCAGCTTGTCCACTACAGGAACAAAGAGAAATAACTTCACGTAAGAACCTAACTCGCAATCACTAGGAAGAAGGAAGTGCTTATTTTAGATATAGCTTTGATTATTAAGATAGTCAAACCAATTATAATTTACAATTCCACAGAAATATTTATTTCTGACAAGTCACTTGCAAATGCACCTGCAAACCCACTGAATGTCCTTTTAGCTGAATTGATTACAAGCACTTCTAAGAGCTTACAGATGTTACTTGATGTAAAACAAAGTTATATTTTAATGCAATTTTTGTCTTTTTTTTTCCCCCTCCTCTTTTTTGTGTGTGTTATCTGGTCTATTTTCTTTCATAATATTTCACTTTCCACTCTCGTAAGAAGCCATTCCTTGCACTCCCGTATGCCCTCTGGTTCCAAAGCAGTTTCTGTGTCTGCAAAATCTACAGACAGATACACATCCATGTCACACACCAAGTATAGTAGACAGATAGTTTCTATAACCTCAGTTTCCATGCATTTTAATATTAGTATACACTTACATTAATGCATTAGCATGCATGCTGAAATGTCATAAAAAGATGAGGGGATGAATTTTGGACCTTTTGTATCTAGGTGGCATTCACAATCAGTACATTGGTGAGAGACTCTTAAGGAGAGGGATGTTCTTTGTCATTTAGCTGCTTTTACAGTGAAGCATTTTCCCCTCTTCCTTCAAAATTGGTTATTTCATTGAACAAGAAAAAAAAACCCTAAACACATTGAAAATATTAGCAATAAAATACATACTTAATATAAATGTGTAGGCAATTCTGAGAAATCCAGGGGTCAAATTTTGTCTTGTCCAACCAGTCTAATACCACCTGAGCAGAAATAAAACAAGCTCCCTGCTCCTACACTTGATTAAGCCCCTGTAAACCACATTGTCACAGTCCCAGTACAGGTACTTTTAGTTAGCTTAGCGCTTTCTTGAGTCCCACTGCAGGCAAATTTTGGGATTAGCATTTCCTGCTACCATCCACAAAAATTGTTGCTGCAAAGTGGCTGACAGAAAAGCATCTTCAGACAACATATTTCAACTTTGGCGAAACAACAACTAGGTCACCACGAGCAGGAGAAATGAGTTAGCTTGCCACACTATTAATTTGATATGGTGTCTAAGATATCTCTTCCCTTCACTGTGTAACTCTACCACAGTATTTTCTCTGCTGTCAATCTGTAGCAAATCTGTCTTCGCTCTCAATCCATAGCAAATAGTCCATATCAGAATGTTTGGTTTTCATTATGTGCGTAACTTAGCCAAGATTCAAAAAATCATGTTCATCCCTCAGACCTTTTATTTATCTGAAATATTCAAAACCCCTCTCCTTCAGGAGCCTAAAGGTTATAACACCTGTGCCTTGGATTCTTTATCTCAGAAATGTTTCTATGTGCCACCATGGATAAGGCAGAATATAGCCAAGGAAGATTTTGTGTTGTGGGAAGTATGACATATCCACTAGCGTGGAGGAAAATAGTGCTGAAGGACATTCCTACTCTGCCTCAATTTATTGCCATTGCTATGTGCTAACAATTACATCCTTGTAAAAGTGCATGTTTAAGGATTTATGTAGGAGCTAATTTTAGTGACATGAAAGGCTGGCAGCATCTCAGGAATTTGAGTTCACCAGTTTACACTCTCATTGTCATATTCTTTGGCTTATCTGTAAAAAATTCACTAGCATGTTGGAAAGCAAAAAAAATGTGAAAATCATCTTCATTTTCAGCCAGACCATTTGAAGATACAGAGTAATGAGGTTTTGTTCTTCTACTTTTAGGGCAATGAGATTTGAAATATGGATTCTCCCATCTTTCACAGGTACCACCCCTTTTCTGCACCAAATCATGCGTGAAGTAACTGTGCTTGTCCAGCAGCCTGACTTTGAGGATGTCAGTCAGTTTCTCTCTCAAAGCAGAGTCAGGAGTCCCCAGAAATTCAGCGAATGACATTGTCTGCTTTTCTAATGCCATGTGTTGACAGTGGTTTTACAGCTTCATACAGAAGTACAATATGCAGGAAGGGTCTCCAACTCAAAGTTCCTTTTTTTCTGTATATAGTTCTCTATTTATCTACCCCCCGAAGGTCCTGGTCAGGGACCAGTACACCAATGAGCTGTAATTGCCCCAAGCAGCCCATCCAGGGACTCCACTGGGGTGTCTTGTGCCCAGGAACTGTGCATAAGCCCAGCTACCTCCCCTGGCACAGGCTCGAACTATATCTCTAACCAGACCTGTAACTTACCAGCCCTGTAACTTGCCCTAGCTTCCCAGCCTGACCTTGGACCTTTCTGGTCAGTTAAGACTTTATTGGTAAGGACCTTGCACTTGCCTACACCTTTGTCAACCTCAGTTCTTGCTTACCTTCCCTTGCAGAGCTTCCTACTCTTTTTGCTCCCTGACAAGGGTGCTGGAAAATGCTTACCATGGGGACGAATGATATGCAGGGAACGAGGTCTGAATTAATAACCTCAATTTGCTAAATATGGACTACCATATACACTCTTACTTTTAGAGCCAGTGTATTCTGGTGGATTTTGCAATCAACATAATTGCCTCTACTGAAGTGAATTATATACTAGATGCTATAGCTTGTGCTTTAGAAGTGACTGATTACCAAGAGAAAACAGATTTGCCAATAATTTTAAAGGTCATATTAATATGTAATATTTCATAATGGACGATGGTCAGTGATGTTTATAAATGGGTATTTGAACAACAAACCAGTACTAAAACACACTTCGGTAGCTGTGCAGTAAATACAGACTACTCGATCTTGAAAATTCTGCTCAGGCATTCACAAAATGTGGGCAACATGAGAGTTTCAAGTGAGACTACAAAGCGTTCTAGTGAGAGTTGCCTGTGTTTTCCCTCCTGCAAGTTTTTAACAGTTAAACCCCCAAACCAACCAATTTTCATGGTTAGCCACCTTTGTTTTCTATTCTTGACTGTTCACTTGCACTTGAAAGCTCTTAAGAATTATAGAATCACAGAATCAACTGGGTTGGAAAAGACCTCTGAGATCATCAAATCCAACCCTTGATCCAACACTGCCATGGTTACTACACCATGGCACTAAGTGCCACATCCAGTCTCATCTTAAAAACCTCCAGGGACAGTGAATCCACCACTTCCCTGGGCAGCCCATTCCAATGTCTGATTACTCTCTCTGTAAAAAAATTTTTCCTAATAGTCAACCTAAACCTCCCCTGGCAGAGCTTGAGACCATGTCCTCTTGTCCTACTGCTGGTTGCCTGGGAGAAGAGACCAACCCCCACCTGGCTACAACCTCCTTTCAGGGAGTTGTAGAGAGTGATGAGGTCTCCCTGAGCCTCCTCTTCTCCAGACTAAACGAGCCCAGCTCCCTCAGCCTCTCCTCACAGGACTTGTGTTCGAGTCCCTTCACCAGCCCTGTTGTTCTTCTCTGGAGCTGCTCCAGCACCTCAACATCATTCCTGAACTGAGGGGCCCAGAACTGAGGGCCGGGCCCAGAGAGTGCTGGTGAACGGAGCTGCATCCAGTTGGCAGCCGGTCACCAGTGGTGTTCCCCAGGGGTCAGTGCTGGGCCCAGTCCTTTTTAACATCTTTATCAATGATTTAGATGAGGGGATTGAGTCCATCATCAGCAAATTTGCAGATGACACCAAGTTGGGAGGGAGTGTCGACCTGCCGGAAGGCAAGAGGGCTCTGCAGAGGGATCTGGATAGACTGGAGAGATGGGCTGACTCCAATGGAATGAAGTTCAACAAGGCCAAGTGCCGGGTCCTGCACTTTGGCCACAACAACCCCCTGCAGTGCTACAGGCTGGGAACAGAGTGGCTGGAGAGCAGCCAGGCAGAAAGGGACTTGGGGGTGCTGATCGACAGGAGGCTGAACATGAGCCAGCAGTGTGCCCAGGTGGCCAAGAAGGCCAATGGCATCCTGGCCTGCATCAGGAACAGTGTGGCCAGCAGGAGCAGGGAAGTGATCCTTCCCCTGTACTCTGCATTGGTGAGGCCATACCTTGAGTATTGTGTTCAGCTCTGGGCCCCTCAGTTCAGGAAGGATATTGAGGTGCTGGAGCAGCTCCAGAGAAGAGCAACTAGGCTGGTGAAGGGACTTGAGCACAAGTCCTATGAGGAGAGGCTGAGGGAGCTGGGGTTGTTTAGTCTGGAGAAGAGAAGGCTTAGAGGCGACCTCATCACTCTCTTCAACTACCTGAAGGGAGGTTATAGCCAGGCGGGGGTTGGTCTCTTCTCCCGGGCAACCAACAATAGGACAAGGGGACATGGGCTCAAGCTCTGCCAGGGGAGGTTTAGGTTAGATGTTAGGAAGAAATTCTTTACAGAGAGGGTTATCAGGCATTGGAACGGCCTACCCAGAGAGGTGGTGGATTCACCATCCCTGGAGGCTTTTAAAAAGAGATTGGACGTGGCCCTTAGTGCCATGATATAGTAATTGGAGTTGGATCAGGGGTTGGACTTGATGATCTTGGAGGTCTTTTCCAACCCAACCTAGTCTATGATTCTATGATTCTATGAACTGGACACAGTACTCCAGGTACTCTAGGTTTTTTCTTTCAATAAGATCCTAGAGATTATGACAGGCTTCATTCTAGACTCCAGAAACTGGACTGAGTACACATTACTTTACACATCCCAGAACTTTCACCCAAGGCTTACACTGGGGAATTTTATCTTGTTGCTAAATGGGCTAAACCTTCCCTCTCACCATAGCGGAAAAAAGCCACAGCTAAATTCAATGGAAGTACAACTGGGCCTCTGAAGACCACAGATTATTCCACCTACACATCCACCACCATGTACACAAACTTAAACTCCTTACATAACTGTCCCAGTGCCAGTGGTGTTACTGCTTGATTCACTCCAGATGGTGGGCGTGCTTTCAGTGAACACTCATTGTCTCCACTGAGGCCAGAGTACATTTATATACTCTCTGTGAGTCAAAATTCTGATTTCAGAGTCAGTGTGTATAACCCTAGCCTGTATCTAAAGAGCAAAGAAAACAGGAAAGCGCTGCAAGATCTAAGGGTTTCAAAGTGCCCTGTCGGCAGACAGTTCTCCCTTTACATGCAAGTACCTGCATCAGATGGAGAATTACAGGACAATCAGCACAAAACATGACTGCAGGATGTAAAGCACGAAATTAACCACCTTATTTAAACATTGAGATTCCTAGGGCTATTTATGCCATCTTTAGGTCACATCTGCTTTTACTCGATAGCAAAAAAAGGTTTTTCTCTTTGCAACAGCTAGTGAGTTTCACTTAGTCTTAATAAAACTACAACAATTCTGGGGTGGACAAATGAGTCACCAATCAGCATCATGTATCTATAGAAGACCTACACTTTTTAGTAAATGCTAATAACTTTAAGTTAGAAGGAAGATGATGGTTGTTTATGTGCCCTAAATTGCCAAATGGTCAAAACCATAACTTTCTAAAACACTCCTCCCTTCTCTACTTATACTCTTTGACCATACTCTATAACATTTAAGGAAAGCAATTTGATTATAGATTTACATAAGCTTGCTTACATAAACCAAGGGCAAGAAAGAAACCCAATTTCAAGCTATAAAAGAGCTTAAGAATTAGAAAAAGGCAAATTCATCTTCACCACACAAAAGTTCCCAGATGACAATGGCCTGGGAAAATCCTGCAGGGTGCCAAAAATAGATATGGAAGAAAGGTCACCCAAGCTAGATGAACTCTAGGATCAGATAAAGAATACCAAGTTGTCAAATGTAAGTTAAGCTTGCATCCATTGCATTATTTAATGCTTATTGATATTGTCATAATGCTTTCAAATTGCCATTAGGGTTACAGTTTTGGAGAGTCAGAAAGCCTACAGCTCCAGGAACACTGGGGCTGGAAAAAGCACATGAAGTAAAATATGGCAGGGCACCAACATTGCTACCTCCATATCCTTCTAATCTGGGCCACTCATGGTGATGGGGACCTCAGCCTCAGCACCAAGGTTCTGTTAGGGTTATAAAGTTACAGTTCAAAGAGCCACAGAGCCTATAGCTCCAGGGAGAATGGTGCTGGAGAAGAAATGCCACGATGATCACGGCAGGGCACCAGTGTTAATTCCTCCACACCTTTATAATCTGGGTCACTCATGGTGATGGGATGAGGGGAAACCACATGAGGAAGTGCTGAGGTCACTTGGCTGTTCAGCCTGGAGAAGAGGAGGGTGAAGGGGGATGTCATCATGGTCCACAACTTCCTCATGATGGGAAGCAGAGGGGCAGGCACTGATCTCCTCTCTGGTGACCAGTGGCAGGACCCGACGGAATGGCCTTAAGTTGCGTCAGGGGAAGTTTAGATTGGACATTAGGAACAGATTCTTCGCAAGAGGGTGGTTGGGCACTGGAACAGGCTCCCCAGAGAAGTGGTCATAGCACCAAGCCTGACAGAGTGAATTCAAGCAGCCTTTGGACAACGCTCTCAGGGAGACGGTGTGATTCTTGGGGTGGTCCTGTGCAGGGCCAGGAGCTGGACTTCAATGATTTCTGTGATTCCCTTCCAACTCAGGATATGTTATGATACCTATTTAGTTTACTCAGCATGGTAATTTAAAAGCAATTCTGAAAATTCTGAGTTATGTTTATGAATCTCAGAATTCTGATAAGAAATTTTATTTCTATTTATAGGGAACCTAGATGCAGATTATCAATGCTTTTAAAATAATGCTGCACAAACATATACTTGGGTCAGTTACCTTTTCACATGTGTGCATACACATGCATTGGTCAAACGTATTTTCCATGCTCCACATATTATAGGAATAAGTTATACATTCATGGAAAGAAAAATTCAGGTAAGCACAAAACTGAAGTGGTGAGATGACAGGAAAGCATTTTCAGGATATGTCTCCTGGTTACAGAGCCCTCACTGCAGTGGTTTGTCAATGTCAGAATTAACAAGAATCAGAACAAAATTTAGGACATGCTTGTTGAAGTGAGACTTTCCTTTTGTCATTTGTATGACAGAAATAACTCCTAATGAGTGAATTATGTATCTCTGTGGAGAAATATAATGGTATACAAATTCAGAGTGGGGAAAAAGTACTGTAGGTGGCCTCTTCCATCTTTCTGCCAATGCAAGTATCTTTCCTAAGCTCATTTGATTCAGATAGCCCAGATCTCAAAGCAAAGTCACTCACATAAGGGATCATAACCTAGTCTTAGCAATAACTAACCGACACTATCTTCTTAAATTCCTCCTTATTCTCATGGTATAAATTTTAACAAATAAATTTTTATTTATATAAATCACAATTACATCAAAAAGTGCTACTCTGTTACCAGTTTTGCCCCAAGCTATTGACTCATAGTTATGGGTTGATTTCCAGAGATGCTGAGCACATGCAGTGTTCTAGAAGAGTTCAGGTAAGCAATAGGACTCCATATTTCTCAAATACAAATTGCTTACTAATAAGCTGTTGCCAAGGAAATCCTCCCCAAGCATTTGGGCAAAGAAAATATGTAATGCATTCTCTGTACAGTTCTCCTTCGAGACAGTTACTCCATGGTATAGGGTACAACAAGACAAAAGAGAGAGAAAAATTCCTGGACTAATCAAATTTCCATAGAGGGATTTGAGGCTAGGCATATAAAATATGCCTAAAAATTCTCTAAAGAGAAAATTATATGAAAATTTTCCATATGTGAAAAACATGATGCATGATTGCAGTTACATTTTGTGCATTAGGTACTTTTCAGCATGACTGCAAGTCTGGGAGAGAAGAGGGACATGAGCCAGGTGTGTAGGCTCACATTTCGAACAGAGCAGCAGAGGCTGCTTTTAAGTGATAAGAAGGTATCATTAGGAAGGAAATTTTGTTCAGACTGACTTGTTAGCTGATTATCAAGTAACTTTAATAAGGAAAGAATTGTGCTTTCATAAAAATGAGACAATAGCTTTGACACAGCAAAAGTAAATGATTTCCTTATCCTACTGTAGCCCAGGCTGGAAAACAAAGTCACGACTGCCTAAAGAACTGCAGGACTTATCCAGACAGGTATCTTACATTTTTAAAGGGAGCAATTAAATAAGATTTACCCCATCTCACCACCGTGATTGCTCTAATTCTCTAGGAGAGTGCTTTTATGACTTTACCAGGAAGGTTACTGAAAATATGTTACATTTTCAAAACTTGTCTTTCTTCACAGCAGCAAAATTTAAGAATTGGCTTTGCATATATAGAAAAATAGTCTCATTTAGTATCATTTAAAGATCAAGTGGTCATATGATTTTAAAATCATGTTGCATTATCAGTTCTTTACTGTGTTCTCCATAACTTACCAAGATTCTGCAGTACTCCTCCATTTTTAACTCATATGGGAGAAACGCACACCAGTAAAATTACAAGACTCAAACAACATCCTGTTGCAAATATATAGATGCAGTGGACTTTTGTCTTCCAGTATGAGTCCAAACCTTCTTATGACTGCGACTGTGGAACTTTCTAAATTTAATTCTCTCTCTCCTTTGAACATACTTCTATTTTTTTTAATATGCAGTTAACTGTAAGAAAAGGTCTGTATGTCAGAGATACTTTTGAGTCTAATCATCAACAAAAGTTCACTAGAGTAAATGAGTAAAAATTACTTATTCTTCATATCTTATTTATCTGAAAGTCTTATGAGCATCTTACATTGTCACAACTCTGTTAAATTGTTTCCTTAGGTTCGAGCTTAAGGAATAAAAAGAAAAAAACAAAATAATTGATATTTTGTTGTGAATGGAGATTCTCCCTAACCTTTCATATTTTTTACTTATTCAAAAAAAAAGAGAATAGTAAGGGACTGAAATCTGCAAATTTGCAACAACTTTGAGTCACTAAACCTCCAGAGAACCTGACAGGTCCCATGAGAACTGAGGCTAAAGGTACGTGGAATAATTAATTAATTATTTAATTAATTCTTAATTACATGACCTGTTTATAATATGCGAGAAAAAAATAATCTGTCAGTTATAAAATTACATCTGTAAGAAAATAGAACATAATTATGGGTAGGTCACATGCTCAGCCATTAGGTGTGCTCATTTCAAGAGCCAGTTTTTCTGAATTGAGATCCGATTCGGTTTGTCACAAAACCAAATCATAATTCAGCAACATGACTTAACTCACAGGAAAAACAAAGTTATTTGAACTACACTCGCCTTAATAATAATTGTTATTATTATTATTGTTATTACTTATTTTCACTAATAAAATACAACTGAAGCCAATGGGATTCTACACAGAACAACATGTCCTGCCTGGGTGGACTCCAAGACATATGGCAAGAGAGTGGGTATCTTCAACAGATGGAACCTAAGAACCTGCCTTTGCAAAAATTATTTGCAATTTGAGGCATCTCTCAACAACCCTTCAAGTGTGATTTTCAAGAAAAAGGAGAGAGGTTTTCAGCACTTTATGAAAATTAGAAGTTTTTAGTAACTTCAGAATGATCACAATCAATACTTTGAAAGTTACAATGAAAAGGCTACTTGATTCCATTTTGACATAAAGTAAATTAATCCAAGCCCTCTTTTTTGCCATGAAGACATAGCATTACGGAAAATATTTGATATTAAAAGCTCACGCACAACAAATTATATTTTAGAGAAAATATTAATGAATTATACAAAGATGTAAAGATTATTTGTTTCTTAGCTCTGATAGCAAACTAACACACAGTATCTCAATTTCATTTAATTTCTTGTTTAAGATAAATTATTTTCCTGGTAGTATGCCATGTTCTGGACAGTAGCCCAGCTATGAGCGAGTAATGATGAATGGTTGGGATTAATTTTTAAATTAAAATAAAATTCTAGTATGTTTAGAAAGGCTTTTAAAATTAGGTTAATGCCAAAGAAAGTGGTTTGCTTTGTTAAAAACATCGATAAAGGAAGATTACAGAGAAAGTCTACTTTTTGCTGGTCTTGAGAGACTTCTAATGCCTGATCCACTCATTTTATAGGGTGCAGTTTCAAGGTTGATCAGGACAAGTCCATGAAATTGGGAGCACTGCACAGCACTGTAATGCATGATAAGTATGAAATGCATTTGCATATCTGTAATAACATGAATTCTATTTACTATATTTTCTAGGAAGTAGCAATTACTGTGAAAATCTACAGAACATCTTTGGTGCGTATTTGAGGTGAAATTTATCCTTTAATATTCTCAATTTGTTTCAAACCTATTTTATATATATTTTGGTTTCTTAAATATATTCTGATTATCCTGTAATCCTCTGATCACTATCGTTTACAAAGCAAATGATAATTTCTGGGACTGGGAAGATGCTAACCTAATAAAAACACTATTGAAAAGTTTATTTTTCTGCAAATGCTCTAGCATTATCCAGTTTGGTGACACACCGTCACCTTAGGTAGCTCTAGTGCAATGCTCTGGCCCTGTTCGGTGGGGAAGTTGCAGTGTGTTTCTTAGAGGATTGCACTTTTAGCTCATGACTTGGAGCAATGAGATGGCAGGGCTGGGAATTCCCCTTCCCCTTCTTCCCTCTGCAACAGAAGATCTTAAATTCACCAACTGGAACATATTTTAATCTCAAAAGCTCTCAAATGAATAAATTTACTGTTCAACAAAGGCACCTCCTCGCATGATGAAGAAACTGATTCCAAGTTTAATTCTGTATTCCTGGCATGCCAAAACTGAACAGATTATACAAGATTTCTATTCACTGACTAAGGTACATAATTCATTCACCAATCCACTGATCAGCTGTCACTAGAAAGGATTAATATCCTTTTAGACTAAAGGATATTAACAGAAACTTTCTCATCCTGATCTCAAACCTGTTAAGCATATAATTATTTATTAAAATCCCCCTGGTAATGTGATACACATTACTGCTGAACAACTCAATGACTCTTAAAACCATAGTAAATTACTTGCTGATCTTTACCGTGTTAGGAGACTATACTGAGTAAATCAAGCATTTATTCTTCAGCGACTCATATGGAGTGGCTGAGCACACAGGTGTGGTATGAATTACTCCTCCTTGATAGCTTTCAACGACTATCTACTGGATATCTTCAAATATCAGTATTTTTTTTTTTAAATAACATTTTTCTACTTCTATAGGATGAGAAAACTGTCACATTTTCAAACTCTAGCTTGAAGGCACTCAGCTCTGCTGAGAGTCTCAGCTTGAAATTGTTTTATTTAGCAATTTATTTGAAATGAAACTGTGTCTGTTCCAAAAAGTAAGGAAACTTCTATTGTAACCATCCATCCCTGAGGTCCTCAGCTCCCAAAGGCTGAGAAAGAATCCATGTTACAAGTGAACACTCACCTAAATTTCTGAAAAACTGTAAAAAGAGACTTTCAAAGTTTGAGGTTTTGAAAACTACCATGTACATGCTCAGTTACCTAAATAAATTACCTGGATTAGAATTACAGTCTGGATTAGAGTGAACAGGATTCACTTTCTTTAAAAATTAAGTCACTATTTGATGTAGAGAAGCACCTAATTTTGTTATAATTTTTAATGATTTTTTTCTAATACATTACTACTTATTATCTTCACATTTTGCTGTCAGTAATTACAGTATATAATTTATTAAGTCCTCAAGACACAGGCAAATAAACAAAGTATTTTCATAATAGAACCATATTGGTTTTCATAATAATTTTCCACATGGTCTATATCTGAAAGAAGAGTTCTAAACTACGCATATCTTTGGGTCTGAATCTGAGAATAACCATTGCACAACCATCAATAAAGTGTATACTGCTTCACTGAGATTTTTGTCACTGTAAATAATTATTCTTGCTGGAGCAAACAGAATATGTAAATGACAAGGTAGATTTTGATGAGTTTTGGGGTTTGGGTTTTTTTTTTAACTTTTCTCTTCAGATCGACTCCAAAATCTGACTTTGTTAGACTTCTGATAAAATTTCAAAAAGGTAACAATACATTCACTTCAATATCAGCAGTTCTTGCACAGGAAGTACATGACATATAATTACGTTTTAAACATTGGGATGATTAAACAAGACAGACTGCAATGACACGTTCATTCATATAACACATAAATTCCAAAAGAAATAGGAAAGATTTCTACACTGACCATAGTCTGTGTTTTCCGGCTCCCAACAATTTGATGGCCAAAAATAGGGTGTCTACAGACAAAAAAAAAAAAAGCAGATAATTCAAGTTAGACAATGGAAGAATTATACAGTCCTTGGATTTATAATGGTTTTCAGAATCAATTTATATTTGCAGTAGATCTATTACACTGTTGACAATTTTGAAGTAGGCATCAAAACAGAAAATTACTATTGTACACTTGTTTTTTACACTAGTATCAGAATGACATTGAAGCAGAAGAACAAAGTATTCTTTTTATTCTCAAAGTTAGAGGAACAAAACCCACAAGGTTAGGTAGTAAGATTACATCTTCCCTAGAAACACAACTCTCACATGTCCTGAAGAATCAGTTATAGAAGGTGTAAAGACAGAAGATCCTTTGAGGTTCATTCAGTTCTTGGTTTTGGAGAGTTTTCATTAGTATAGATTAGTAATCAATACACTTTCCTAAGAGTAATTTGTTTAAAAATGTCACTAAAGTTACCACAGTCTATTTTTTTCTAATTGTTTACCAATTATGATTTAACATGTTTTTTTTAAGGGAAAGAAAATAGAAGTACCAGCAATTACTGCAACACTATCCTTATAAAAACTGTGCTAAATGCATTGTTAAAATAATTGACTTCCAACAAATGAAAAGTATAGGACCATATAGGCATTTTTCAAACAAATAATTTAATTTTTAAAATAGTAATTATTTGTTAAAATGAAAATAATTACAGCATTTTTCATAACACATCATCCCTGTATGGGCCATTCACTTAAGAGTTGGACTCAATGACCCTTGTGGGTCCCTTCCAAGTCAGAATATTCTGTGATTGATTGACTAATGTATGTATACGTACATAACACACAGATATAGAGAGTTTCATAATATTTGAGCAGTTGAATTAAACTTATTAAATGTGCGGACTGGTTTGAGTGGTATTTAAAAACACAGGTGCTTCTTTAGGAAAACTTTCTGCTTTACTTTCTGTTTCTCATTGTTTTTTCTCAAAGAGCAAAAATGGAAACCTCTCTGTTGCCCACTTCCTGCAAAATTGTTTTAATGCTAATCTGGAAACCAACAGGGCTGAAGTGTGGCACATTCACAACAACTGTCAAATTAAATATATATTGTGAAAAATCTCTCGCTATTGTGACATTGACCCATCAACTTTAATAGAAGCAATTTAGAATGTGCTATTTAGCAAGCAACAGCAATGAGCTGAAGGGTAAAAAAGGAACTGACTTCAAAGGTTGAGATGTGTTTCTTGTAAATTGTTTTGTACTTTGTAAGAAGCAAGAATAAGTAATTCTCTGATAAATGACTCCTTCACAGTACCACTAAAATCAAAGTGGCCAGTAGAAGCGCGTATAAGCTCAAATGGAAAAAGGGGAGGAACCCCTGAAGAATGAATTGCAGTACTCAGCGAATTTTGAAGCAGGAAGCTATAAAATTAATTTAACACATGTTAATGTGAGCCATATAAAGTAAAAAGTCACCATCATTGAAATATAGAGTTTACAAATTCAGGAAGGGAGAACAGTCCCTCCTTAGTGGCATGAAGTGTATCTTGGGAGAGGCCCAGGAAGGAAAGCACAGCTACATCATTTTTTGGCTAACAGTAACTTTAACCTTTGTTTACAGGTTCGAGATGAGCTGAAAAAACTATGAAGGGAGGGTTACTAAATACATAGAAACCATATCTGCTCAGGCAGTGTCTCAGCTGAAACTCTTCCAATTGTGGATATACTTGCTGCAAAATCCATATAAAAGCTCCTCATGCATACTTAGGATTTCTTTTGACAAATTACATATACTTCATCTCAGCTGAGATTAAAAAATAAATTCCATCTTCTGATTTAGAGAAAATCACAAAATTGCTTTCAGCATTCATTTCCCATCAGGCTATGAGGAAACACCATATATTCATGACTACATGTTAATGATGTTAGAGGAAGACTGTTGTTTCATACATAAATGAAAAGCTACACCCAGACAGTGTATTGTTTTCAGTATTTAGTTGAAATAACACATTTAACTTCTATTGGAACTTGAACTTCAGTGGTGAAGGCAGTTTGAGCATTAAACACAATATGGGAAAGGGAACATGATCTTCAGTGTTGTGAAATATTGTCACTTTAGCTCACAAGGAGGCAGAGATGGCCAAGGCTTTTCTGAAGGATAAAAAGAGGCATCCTAATGTCAGAACCTGCTTCTAGCAGAAAGACTCTGTTCAGACCAATGCTGAGAAATGTAAAAATGCACCAAGGACACTATTTCCTTTCCAGAGGAACAAAGCTTATGAGGGAACAGACAAAATAGATTTTATTCCATTAGAGAATATCTGACCAACGCTTTGCGGGTGTGTCGTAGTTGGAGTGAAAGTGACTGTAGGATGAGACTGGTATTCTGCAAAGACAAGGACAGTAGCATGAGGGTCAGCAGGCTCAGAAAACAGGCATAGGAGATTTCCTGGGAAAGTAATCAAGGGACAGAGATGGATGGGAGATGGTAGTTTTTGAGAGACTGTATGACGTGTCTGAGTATCTCTGGAGAGAAAGTGCAGAGACAGGCCAGTGTAACCACACTGGCAATTTCCAATGAACTAAATGTGGAAAAGAGATCATGGAAAAACCATAAAATAATGCTACTAAGGACGAGTCTAAGCCTCCCTTTGCCAGGGAGATAAAAGCAGAAAAGTTAAAACAGACCATGAGTTTTAATTAGCAAAGCACATGATAAGCCATATTAAAAGGTTTCAATAATGTGTGATAAGGTAAGCCAAAAAGAAACCCCAGTAAAAGGCAAACATTACAATATGAGAAAGAGGTTCAAATAACAGCTACTACAGATAAGTTCAGAAAATTATTAAATGCCTTCTTTGTTTGAGTCTCCAGAAGCAGGGAGAGACTGTGGTCAGATAAAGGTCTTTGTGCCCGGGGAATGACGTGCAGGCATGAGCTCTCCTTGCTGATGCTCTGAACTGGGCATGCACAAGCTGCCTCTGAACTGCAGGCCATGACCCTGCCTTCCTGGTGCTCGGGTGCATTTGATGGGACTTGCTGAGAAGCACAGCTCATCAGTTCAGGCACTGCAACATGGCCGGAGCTGGCCTCCAGCCAGCTGGCTCCCAGAGGGATCAAAGTTCAAATCTGCCTGCAATCAGCTCTGCGAACATGGCCAAAATTAATTTGGACATGAAGATAAAACTACAGGGCAAAGCACAGGGCAAAAAAAAAATCCAGGAAGGGAAATATTTTTATGAGGTCAGACAGTTCAGGTTAGAACGCTGATGAAATTCAGCACAGAATACTTAAGGATTTATTGTGCTTTCATGTGCGTAAACTGTGTTTATTTGTGAAAAAGCAAAAAAAGCCTGACCAAATAAAAAACAACTCCTAGTTCCTCAGTACTGTGATTTATATGCATGTGTAAACACTATGATGAAATTCTTGCTCCGATTCTTTTCTTCTCTGTCTCCAACCCCATAGCAACTACTATCTAACTGGTGAGAGTTATCAAAAGTATTGAATTATCTGCATGATGTCTAAAGGGGTTTAAGTTACCTGAAGGGCAAGTTGTAAATGGAAAAAATATTCCTTTGAAACATGGGCATTTTTTTTAAAACAAACTAAAATTACATAAGGCAGAGGAGCTTCAGAAGACTACAGCAAGGGGAAGAACTACCTTTTCCAGAAAAGAGGGAAAGATGAAATTTTCTGTTTTATAATCTTTCTAGATCTACTGTCTAGATTGAATAATTGTAATACACTCTCTATTTTTAACCTTTAAAACTAAAGTTTACTAATACTTGGATTTTTCAAAAACAGTGTAAAACCCCTACCAGAAGACAAATTAACAGTAGATGCTATGTATTTTGACCAAGGCAAAGTCCTACATTACTTTCTTACCAGCAAGTAAAGATGTATATTATCACCCTAAGATATGTGCTCAAAAGCAGCTAGAGCTGCTGATAAAGTTGTACTCAGAGTAGATATTTATTATTCGCTTTCATAGCAGGAAATGGCATTGATGTGTGCAGAGACAAGGAAAATTCTCCTAAAACCAGGCACAAGAAATAGGAGTAAGGGACAGGATTAAGACTTAAACTGAAAAAAAGTCCAAAGCATCAAGAAAAAAAAACTTTAAAAAAACCTAGACACAGAAAAAAAAGTATGATACAAAAATCAGTTTCTGATTAAAGGATTTTTTTCAATGCTGTGATTGTATAAAAAAAAGCACCAGCAATAAACTTGTGTGTAGTTAACACAACTGATGTTTTTCCAAAGGAATATTCCACATTTTCTTGCCTAATTGTTTGGTATCAACAGTCATAAAGTTCTGGTCTTAATCTGAAGTTTACTTTGTCCCGTGTTATAGACCTCAAACAGTTTAAACACATAACATGTGACTATAATGCATGTTCTGTTTCCACTTCTGTTTCAAAAGTCTCCACACAATTTCACACTCCAGATATTTAACAATCCCTTAGAAGAATTTGCTGGAGAAGTCATCCATGAAGAACTGGGGGAGAACGATTTGCCTTGTTCAACACAGAAAGATTAGGAAGATAGAACAGTTTTGATGAGAAGATCCCTGGTCTCATGGAATGAGGTCAGAAATGAGAACAGGAGGCATGTGCAAAGGAGAAAGCTGCCTGTTCTCATCTGATCTATTAAAAAAATTCCACAGCAATGCAGAGAGGCTCTGCATAATAAATTACCTTCTCTATAGCTGGACTACGCAAACAAAGCTCGGTTCAATTATTTGTTACAAATCACATATGCCAAGTACACGGTAGAAGAATTAGAACATCCCCTGCAATATCATATATTCCTATAGCACAAATATTACACAATCTGTGGGCCTTGTTTCATGATCTAGAAGTCCATAAGTGGAGGTTTTACCCAGGACAGCTATGGATTTGGCATAACATGTTGTACCACACCACCACCACTTTCAAAGAGAAGATTATGAAATACCAAGGGTGTTGGGGTTTTTTTGTGAAATATAGAAAAACTGAAGGAATTATCACACTTAAGAATTTTACTTTTCCTCAGAAGGAGGAATACTCCATGAAGGAGTATTAAACACGGAACATTTGTCATTTTGCCCTGACATCCCACTTATAGTTGAAGGAAGGTGGGTGGTAGAACGGTATGGGGAAAGTCAAGTACTATTTATTAGCCCAGGCAGAAATAATGCTGCCAATTTTTATCAGTACACTTTTGAGGCACTTCCTTTAATTGCAGATGTAATTTGAATCAGCAGTCAGGACAAGTCAGGAGCTAAAGAAATAAGGCTTAGCTAGCACTGCAGATGTGATTCTGGAGACATTTAAGCCTTCAGAACAAAACAGGTTGTTACAAGGATCTTTCTGCCATTGACAGAAAACTGGTTTTGTACACACAAACGCATACTAGTTCTCTTGCATTATACATTAATATCATTAAGTAAACCTAGCCATGGAAATCCATAATTCTCCTGTTATTAAAATCATATGAAACAAAATCTTGTAATATAGCACATATTCCACAATAAACAAATTGGCACGCAGTGGCTGCTATGCATCGTAAGCAATCCTGTGATAAAGTAAATAGATCTACCTTGGCTCTACCACAAAATTAATCAATAATAGTATCTGAGCTAATGAAACAGCAACTTGTAAAAACCAGTGTTTCCCATCAGCTTTTATGAAACATGATTAATTTCTATGCATTAAACTGTATTACCAAGGAGGGAAATCATTAAGCATCTTTCAGCTACCCCTCGTTGATAGTAATAAGAAAAGAGTTGTTGTTTCTGAAGCTATTCCAGTCCATGGAATTTTTATAAATCCAATTACTTGGATGGGAGAGGAATATTCAAAACACTTATAAACCCTTGCATATTCCTGCTATTCTTCTCACAGGCACCAGGGAGCCTTTATAAACAGCTGAAATCAAGTCTTTGCTGAAAAGTAGTTATGCACAGTCTCAAATGCTTTGCTTGACGGATGGCAAAATTCATGGGCATTCTGTTTTAAATTCATTGCAGTTGACACAAATGATCTCCTGGTAAAGGAAAAGGGTAAGATTGCTAGTCTAGCACTGTCAAGCCCATAGAGGAAGGATGCCAGCAAGTAGTGTTCCATGGTCAGCTCAAAATCCTTAAAAAACAGTTTTAGAAACAAAATTTTGACTCTGTGACTTCTCTTTTCTAATCTGAAAAGGGGATGAGCATGGAAAGCAGTGTGGGGGAAAGTGTGTTTGCCTAAGAAGTTAATAAAGAAAAAAGGGCACTGATGAGGAAGTCAGAAAGACATGGATTTGAAATATTTTTCCCTCTGAAACATAAACAGAACCTGTATATGCTGAGCCTGAGCTGAAGAGAAAATGAATTAGTCATTGCACCTGCAATTGCCAAAGAAAATCTGCCAAATGCTGAATAAGATAACCTGTTTCTTTTTTATTTCTAAAATCTGGCTTCCAATAAAATCCTTCCCTCAAGGCAGAGTAGATGATCCAGCAAGGCTCTGGAGAGTGGCTGAAGAGTTGTGATGTTCAGCCACAGACTCAGTACTCAGAATGGCCAGAGGCTGGCCCAGGACTGAGCCAAGAGGTAGCTAGGCGGGTAAGGATGACTCAAAGAGATGCGTAAAGCAATGTCATTCCACTTGAGACATGAAGATCCACAACACTTCACACTCTAAGCTATTTTGCAGCAAAGACATTTCAAGATCCTTACAGTGATTGCTATATAATTCTAGCCCCAATTTAGGCAAAGGAAAACAAAGCCAGTGAGGTTAAAAGCATTTGTCAAGAAAGTGGTCCCAGTGGTAGAACAGGAAAAGACATCCCAGTCCACATCTTCATCTCGCCGAGGTCCATGAGTTTTGCTGCTATCTTCACCAGACTCACTCTTTCACAAGAAAGTGTTCCCATTTTCACACTTTTTCTCAGTTATTTGTGCCTTTCATCTTAAAAGATACAAAACAATAGCAAAACCTAACCCTCATCTCTGAAAACTAATTTATTAAATGGAAGAGTGATTATCACTAATCTCAAGTATCCTAGAAGTTTGTTTAAAGCCAAAAGATATTAGGAAGATTATATTTCATTATTAACATTGAGACACTTAGTATGCATTTGGAACTTGTAGAGGAAATCAACATATTTTTCCTGGGATGCTATTACAGAAGCTTACCAGCTGAGGGCAAGTCAGGCATTCCTCACCAGGACAAATATACATGGACACAGATGAAATGTCTCAATGAGTAATCCCTGGCCCAGGGATAATCTGATTTCTAAGGTGCAGCTTGCTTTTTTTATTTGGGCCCCTCATATCTATTTACTCTCAGGTAGGAGAAGGTGGTTAGCAGGTATTCAGCTCCTTCTTTGGTCCCAGGCTTAAATTAATAGGAAAAGGCAATGCAGCTTTTCTAATTTTCCTTATTGAGACTAATTAAAAAAGTCATCTCTTAATAAGGCAATTAATATTTAGATCCATCTCCTTTGAATTAAATTGATATCACATAAACTAACCTAATTAACACCTGAGGAGAACAAAGAATGATTCAGAATTATTTATTTTATTTCATATTATTTAAAAAAGCATATGTAACTATACTCTTGCCTCCTGATGGCGAGAGTAATAACTGAAAAAGTATAATTTTTGCCTGGAAAAGGGCATTTGCCCAAATGAAGCAAAAAATCTCCACTGCTTTTATCTATTTCTATACAACAGAAGGTTGTTTAAAATAAACTGAATGTAATACTATCAGGAGGGAATGTGTCACCCTTTGGAAAACAAAACATGAAGTGCATGAAGAAGATTATTACAGCAAGTCTGTTTTTTGTAGGACAGTTCTTTAAATTGTAGAGATTTCTCTGCAGGGATGGCTTCTGAACTTTTCAGTGCTGGCAGGTGCACGGTTTTCTCTTTCTATTAAAATATCCAGAAATTTGAGAATCCTGTCCAATACTCAGAGGGTACCATTTCCAAAGCACCTGAACATCTGTTCTAGTGCAAAATTCACACACTTGCAGTCAAAGTTTCCTCCCCATTGACTATGCTGTCTTCATCTTCCAATTTGACAGCTTCAGTAAAAGATTTTATACAAGCCTTACTTTGGTGGGGAACATGGAGTTGTAATCACATGAATTTTGCTGTTATAACTCCAGTTAACAGTATGACACCACTATGAATTTTTTCTCATGCCACACATTGACAGCTAAAGTTGCATTGTTTTATCATTGTTAGCATAGGAATAGCAATGCAAAAGGTACCACAGAACAGCAAACAACCCAAACACTGCACATATAGACTGAGCAACACTCGAGGAAAGCCATCTTATTTCATACGTGTTTGTCAAACAGGTGCCGAATTCTTAACTTAGGTAAATAAACTCATAAAGTTTACAGTCTAGCCCTCACTGAAGCTTTATGTCCAAACATGTAGGCTCTGGACCTCTCTGAGGAAAGCTCACAGTGGTGTAGCTGCAGCAGTCTCACTGGTTCACAGTGCAGCTAATTCTAGTCTGTACTTTCCTTCAGTAGAACTATCATGCCAGCAGAGGTGCTTATTTCTCATGCTTGAGATAGAAGCAGGCCAGCAGCTGGGCAGAATTCAAAGGCTAGCACTCCTATGACTAAGTACTATGCTCTGCAAAATGAAGTCCTTGGATATTTTGTCCTTCTGACCTCTGCTTATGCAGAGACGAGCCAGCAAGTGGAGCCTCAATCACTCCATGATTCCTTTCCATTTACCTCATCAATAAGCCCCTTAAGTCATGTGCCATCTCTCTTCTTTATACTGAATACTGAGGAGAATGAAGCTCTATGAGCTTAAAATAAACCTTTTCCTTCAAATACTCTCACCAGGATCAAAGGTAGCTGCGGATCTAGGGGAGGAGTCTTGGAATGACAGCTCTTTGTACTACCCATATACACATCTAACTTTCTGTTCTGCTGAAGGTCAAGTTTGTTGCACTGTATGACTCACAGGATCTAAATATGAAAATATGATAATATTGTTTGCAGGTATGCAATAATAATTCTCTTTCTTGCCAGACTGTGATGTGTGTATTTAATTATATTCATGCAAAGATTCTGGTTTAAAAAAATATTACGAGTCATTCTCTTCCCTTATGTGGATCTATAGAACTTCAGCCAAAATTGTGATGTACAGTGATTAATATAATACAATGTTTGGGACTATGATTGGCCTCCAATGTATCACAGTTCTCTTCTGAATTTTAAAGACCACAGTCTTAGTTTTATTTTATTCTTGATGGCTTCTTATTTAAACAATCTTTAAGACATAGTTTATTGTCTTGAAGACAATAGATTTTGCTCTATCAAATATTATTATTCTGTAAGTATTTAGCACAGTTAGAAGTAACAAAGCAGAATTACCAAACAATTTCATAGTGATAATCATCATACCATTTCAAAGCAACAAATATCTAGGGAAGATCTTGGACCAGCTGTTGGTGATATTTACCAGAAGGATCACCTAATAGGAAGAGCAATACAGAACAAAACCACCATTGCCAAAGGGGGCACATGGCAAGCAAAGTTAATTCCTTCTCTAGGATACATAATCTGCCATCATATTTCCTTCAAGTCACCGGCAGTATTGTTCTTCAAAATTCTGGCCTGCTATTCATTATTAGAAAAAAACCCACTCCTGCTCCCAGGCCCTCAGTTTGAAATCTAATATAATAAAACACAACTACGTAGGTATCTGAATAATACACTTGTAATTATAGGCATACACATACATACATACATATAAATACTTCCAGCTTGTTCTGAAGCATCTGCATGTTTGTTTTATGCAACAGGACTGACAGATCAATGTAAAAATGTGTCTGCACTTGTTAGAAGAATACACACTGCTCCAATACTATTCAGTCACCAGTAAGGAAATCCTCACATAAGAAGGAAAATAAATATTACTCTCCATTATTTATCAGATTTCTGCTATAGGCTTAATAATTAAAATATTTCCCCCTTTCCAAATTAAGACTATGCCAGGAATAAGGGTCAATAAGATAATGTAATTTGCTTTATTATATTTCCAAAATATTATATTAATTCATTTCATGAGAGATACTTCCACACTTAGCATTATCACACTTTTTTCCAGATATCAAAATGGTCATTATCATCTTAACACTTTGCTGAAAATTTATAAATAAATTCCTTTTACCATTTTTTAATTTATGGGAAATTTCGCCATTTACCGGGTTATGTAAGAGACAAAGTATGGTTAAAATTTGCTGTGAACCTATGTGCAAGGCTTTTAATATGTCTCCATTTGGGCAAGTCAAGAACATATTGAAAATACCTACCTGGAATCGATAAAAGGTGCCATCATCCTTCAGTGTTAGAACATGGTCTGAGATTGGAAAGAAATAGCCATGTGCTGCCATCAGTGTTCCTAAATGTAGAGCTTCCACTGTTTGAAGAAAAAAGAAAGATAAACTTTAAAAGTGAAATAACTTCTTTTCAGCAGTTTAGTTTTGTTGTTAAGATTCACCTGATCTCCTGCAGATAACCACTTTGTTCTCAGTCAAAGACTTGCCATCATGAAAGACCTGTCTTTTTCTATGTAATATAACGACACAACCAAAAAAACCCCTGTACTTTCCTTCACAAATAACTTTAAAATGTCCCATTTGCAGCTGCAGCTCCACTACTTATATCAGCATTAGCAGGTAGCTACCTCAGTGTTCACTCACTTGTTCTGAAGCTAAAAACAGCCCTCATTTTTACTCTGATGGTGCAGCCTACTTTTATTCTTTAAAACAGTTTCTGATTACATGTTAAAATAGTTGATTCCAATTACATGATATCGTCCTCACTAGCTTTATCAGAGCTACTCTAAAGGGGAGAGATTTCCTTAAAAGTTTCTCATTACTGGGAAAATAACAAAGAAACATAGGATACCAGAACAGTTGAGGTTGGAAGGGACCTCTGGAGGTCATCTCATACTTGCTCAAGCAGAGACACCTTGAACTGCTTGCTGAGGAACATGTCCAAGTGTTTTCTGTATAGCTCAAAGGAGTGAGACTCCACAACCTCTCTGGGCAACCTGCACTAGTGTTCAGTCATCCTCACGGTAAAAAAGTGTTTCCTGATGCTCAGTGGGATCCTCCTGTGTTTCAGTTTGTGCCCATTGACTCTTGTCCTATCACTGGGCAACACTGAATAGAGACTGGCTCCAACTTTTCTACATGCTCCCATCAGGTATTTATACATATAGATAAGTTTCCACCTGAGCCTTCTCTTCTCTAGACTGAACAGAATCTTTTCTCATACAAGAGATGCTCCAGGCCCTTAAACATCTTTGTAGCCCTCTCTTGGAGTCCCTTCAGTGTGTGCATATCTCTCTTGTGGTGACAAGTCCAGAACTGGACACATAGAGGACAAATTCAATTCACTTTAATAAAAAAATTCTAGTATGCAACAGTAAGGTTTATATGTGCTCCTGTATTTTCAGTGAATCACTGTCCAGTACCAGACCCTGAAGTCTTTAGCTCAGCATTGTCATTATTTGGCTGATAAAAACACAATGTTGGAAGAAAGAGAACTGCATTAGTTGGAGTCATGGTGTTGTTGCAGTATTTAAGTCCTTCTATCTCTTTACCATATTTCTTTACCAACCTTGTAACAACTCCAGTACAAGTCCTGAAAATATCTGTACAGCAATTTCTGCTTTACCATTTAAAATTTCCTGGCAAAATCCACTAATATCAGTCCACAACCACCAAAGCATTCTAATTTTGGAAGTTATATGATAAAGCCATCAGTTACAGGAGCTGGTGCTAGAGAGGACAACGCTGCTGCTGAACAACACCAGGAATGAGAAAATTTAGAAGACCAATAAAAAAACCATAATGAACACCTAAGGAGTAAGGGAAAGATGGGAAAGGGGAGGAAGAAAAAGGCAAAAAACAGAAGGAGAAAGACAAAACCAGCAAGATCTGCCTAAAAAAATTATTAAAATATGAAATCAGCATGAATCCATAAAGTATGCAGAATCAGTAAGGATGCATATTTGCAGTAAGAAAAACATGTTACACCACCACAAGTTACAGAGATTCATATTCATCTTCTAAGAAGTGCTTATTTCTTCCTATTGCCTTAATTTGGCTTTCAGCAATGGCAAGCATAAATATTGGAGCACAGCTTTGTCTCACCCTGCCTCTAAAAAACATTACTGCCTATCTGACTAGCAGTTACAGCATCATCAGGCAGAAAGAAATGTGAATCCTGATATCTGCGTTCTTGCTAACACAGAGAGTTTCACTTATGCTTCACCCACTGTTATTTTGAATATGAGAAGTAAACACAGGTTTATTCACTTACCCATACTTATCAGCATCCCAAAAAATTCCATCCTTCACTCTTTGCTCACCTGAAGACATTCACTGGCATAGGAGATACAGGAGAAGCAGTGGGACATCTTTAAACTAACCTAAAGCCAGCAAGCATGTGAAAGGAACAAGAAAGGGCATCTGGAAAGTACTTAGCTGAGATCACAAAACTCTACCAGGATTTATTTGATACCAAATAATTATTGCCATTTCTGTGTTTAGCAAACTGGTTCCTGTCCCTCCAGCAGAGCCATTACCTAAGAAAATACAACACACTCTCTCTGGTAGTGAGCTCTCTGGCCTGCTGTAAAATGCCACAATGCTATTAACAAGCCATTTCCCACTTGCAAGCCTATAAGGATTGTCTCTAACAGAAAAAGGTAGTTGCTTCACTCCTTGTGCTTGTGATGTCTGTAAATCCCCATGTGAACTTTGTCCTAATTATTATAAGTTCACATATTGTAGTTACTCATTCATTTCAAGCTGCTAAATTCTATTATTCCATGGATCAGAAATTTTGAGTCAATGCTTTCTCTAGTGAGTCAGTTGCTGAGGTTCTTTTTACTTTGGTTCACTTCATCTGCCTTTTAATTTTATTAAGCTTTTCTTTGTTCTTCACATTGGAACTTATTCCCAATTCCAAAAAACTTTATTTTTGCAGGTATTATGTATCTTCATGTGTGATAGGTTGACCTTGGCTAGACATCAGGTGCCCACCAAGCCACTCTATCACTCCCCTTCCCAGCCAGACAGAGGAGAGAGAGTAAGATGGAAAATGACACAGATTGAGATAAGGCAGTTTACTAAAGCCAAAGTTTACGTGTGCACAAAGTTTATTCTCTATTCCCATTAGCAAGTGGTGTTTGGCTACTTCCTGGGAAGTAGGGCTTTTAGTACACATGACAGTTTCTCAGCAGGTAGACATTGTAAACAACAAATGCCCCCCTTCCTCCTCCTTTCCTTAGCTTTTATATCTGAGCTGTCATATGGTGTGGGAATATCCCTTTAGTTAGTTTGGGTCAGATGGCCTACTTGTGTCCCCTCCCAGGATCTTGCTCTCGACTGGGGAAGGAATGTTACAGTGTAGATGCTGTGCCAGCACTGCTCAGCAGTAGCCCAAACACCAGTGTGTTATCAACACCTTTCCAGCTACCAATGCAAAGCATAGCACTGTGAGGACTGCTATGGGAAAATGAACTCCCATCTCAGCCAGACCCAATACATTGTGGAATGAGAGAAAAACAAAGGAAGAAATGTGCTGACATTTTTTAGAGAAAGGATTTCTTAGACAAGGGTGACAGGGCCTGCCAGGGAGCTCTGACGCAGATGAGAGTTCATTCTCTTTAGATTTAGCAGAAACTAAATAGGCTCCAGATTTGTTTCATGTTCTTCCTGGATTCTGCATTATAATATTTTTCAAGATCACAAGGAGCTCACATTATTGCCCTTTACCCAGCAATTTTTAGACCACATCTGGACTACCATGTCCAGTTATGAATCACATGTCCGTTCCAGCACAAGAAAGACATCAACAAACTCGGAGTGAGTCCAGTGGGAGTTCATCAAGATCACTGGGGCTGGAGAATGCACCCTATAAGGAGAGGCTGGAGGAGCTGGGCTAGGTCAGACCGAAAAAAAGAATGTTTTGGGTGTGTCTAGCAGTACCTTTCCAATGCCTAAAAGGAGATTTCAAAATGAGGGAGCCAAGAACTTTATGGAGTTGCATGGCAATAAAACTAACTAACATTGTCTAAACTAAATAGACAATGGTAATAAATCAAATCAGGGATAGTTGTTACTTTCAGCCAAGCAGCAGGAGAGGCTGCCCAGAGACACTGTGCAATCTTCATCCTTGGAGGGTTTCAAGACCTGAACAGATAAAGTCCTGGGCAAAACGTTTGAGCTTACACTTGACACTAATTTGAGTAAGGGGTTGAATTAGAGTCCTCCTGAAGTCCCTCTCAACCTGAATTATATTACTACTCTGTGACTCTAGATGGTCAAGCAGAAGTGGAACAAAGAGCTTAAAAAAGGGATGAAGACAATTGGAGAAGAAATCATTTCAAAGCTCCTGCCAGAGCAGCCTATACTCCAGGCAAGGTTGGCTACAGTAGGAGTAAGAGCTTGTATTTCTCTCACTGACCACTGAGTCATAAACACAAGTACATATTCACTACTAGTTCTTTATGAAAAAATGGAAAGAGTGACCTGGCCTTTTTCAGAAGCCAATCAAGGTTATTTAAGGTTTAAATTTTTCCCAATAGCAGCCTACATCTCTTCTCAAGTTATGTATGGAGAGTAAGTTGGTTATACATTTACCTCAGGCAATCTCATTCAGCTAGAATGAATCCACACTAACTCAATGTTAAGGTGTATCTCTCTTCCTTTTAGCCACTAAGCATTAATATGGACATATAAACTTGTCACTTCTCTTTTTTTTTTCTTTAATTAATAGACAATTAGTTTTCATTTTTTTATGGCTATCAATCCATCAACTTTGTCCAGCATCACATACATATAAATGTACAAATATACCCTTTTAGTATCAACCTAAGATCCACTGTAGCTCATCCTTTGAGGGTTACAAAATTATACCTGGTGAATTATGTCCACAAGACTGTATGTCTGCCTCACACCAGGCTGCTAGAGAACTAATGCTGCTGCTCTTTGTGCAGTAGCAGTAGAATTACAACACAGAAAGAAAACTCAGCTCTTGGGATGTTTCTAATCTCTGAGCAAGAGGTTGTCCAGTGTATTACAGACACAACAAAGGCATCACTTTGATATACATCTCAATTTGCTAAAATCAGACTGAAAAATTACTGTGTGAAGCCAATGAAGTAGAACAGTAGGATTTAGGAAACAAAACCCTGAGCTTGAAAAAGAAAATGGAGCCAGCAGCAGACTAATCCAACATGCCTAAATTCTTAGAATTTAAATTCAGACAGCTTCTGTATCCCCCAGCTATTCCTGCATGTGAAGTTAGAGGATTTTCACTTAAGAAGCACATTTCATCTGCAAAAATGGCACATGTAGATTAGGAACATCAAAAATTTCTATGAAGTGGATTAGTTAAAAAGAAAAAAAAGGAGTCTGAGAGAAATGCTTTTAGACATAAAGGTTGCCAAGTAAAAAGAATAATGTTTATACATATTCAGAATAAAAATTTTAAAAAATTTGAGGAACAGAATAGAAGCAAAAAAAAATACTGGTTTTTTTTAGATTGCAAGTGTACACAGATTCATGCAGAAATGTGATATCTACACAACTATTATTTCCCAATCTTCAGTCACTGTGTATAAGAATATGCAATGTGAACTACCTTCTGAGTCACACCCAGACAGCCTCATCAAGAAGGCATAATTCAAACTACAGTCAACTACTATACGATGAATAAAAACTGCAGCCAGAGACATCACATAAAAAATCTGAGGGAGACAGAGCTCATGGAGATGTAACTGGTAGAATAGAGTAGACTTCAGCTTCTTCTGCTCTTGACACCGTGCTTTGAAGACATTGATTATCTGATCTAAGGTTCCAGATATACTTCCTAGTAGTTATACCATGGAAAAGTGGAATGGCATATTCAAAGAACAAATTTACTCAAATCACTGTTTTAATTTTTAGAGATGAAAAAGGAAAGTGTTGTGAGTTATAATAGCTAATGGAAAAGAAATGCCTCAGGTGAAAGACAAATGCATCTATATGAGCATGTTGCATTTCAACAGGATACAAAGTATTTTATATAAAATCAAAATATTGCTGTGGATGTAGGTTTGATTCTTAATGCTATTGCCGGCTTAAAAGCTCAGAAAAAGCTAAAAATTCCATGGTTCACTCTGCTGTTGAACTTTATTTAGCTGAGTGGGTGAAGTGAACAACACATGTACATAGATTGATTAGCAATCATTTCTGTGAGAAATAATATTGCCCAGCCATCTGCTGTGACATTACAAGACAGTGATCTTGACAGATTAAATGCCAGTCACTTTTAATATACTTTGTTATACAAGAGAGCCAGATATTTTCAGTGCTTTGGGACAATCCAAACCTGATGAAATCAAAAGAATGAAAAACATACTCTGGTGGCTGAGTTTTGGTTTTATTTTCTTTTTAAACATAGTGCAGTTTTCTCCTAAGTGTAATAGCTACTGCATGGATTGATGATAGTTTGTTCATCTTAAATTGCAGGGTATGGTAGTATCAGTGGAACAAGTTGTTTCTTATGATAACATCCACAGGAAGAGATTAAAAAGGATGAATGTTCCTTGTTTTTCCTTAGAATCAACGTTTCTGTTCTTTGAAACCCTTATTGGATATGTTTTCAGTGATTAGTGCGGATTCTACTTTTACTTACACATCTCAGGTCTACAGGTGATGGGGTCTATATATTTATGTTTACGCTTTATGGTATCATACTGTAATAGTTACAGTTTCGCAACATCTGAAGAGCCCTGCAGGAATCTCTGAGGGACCAAGAAAAGAAAAATAGGGTATTTTCCAATTGTGCTCCACTTTCAGGCGTAATTTTTTCATAGTCTATCTTATGTTCTCTTGTGCAGCTCAATCCTGGAGAAAGATTTCCTATAAGGAACGTGACTTAGGGCATTTTGTGTCCTGAATATTGTTATACGATGTAAGAAACAGGGAAAACCCCAAACTTGCCAGTTTTTCATATGCTTTTTGATACAAAAATGTCAAACAAATGAAAACTTCCCTTTCCACAGGACAATAAAGTGTTTATGATTCTGGGTTATTTGTTGAATCTAAAATCCATCACAGTACTGAAGTACATTGCTAAGCCACACAGCAGCCTGGAAAAAGAAGTAACGAGTCAGAACTTCACAAGAACACATTCATTGTAAGTGTCGAATGCCAAGACTTTATGTCAGTGTGAGAAGCAGGTTGTATTTTTTTACTCTAACTTAAAATTAATCCTTTGCAGCTTGTGTTCACACTGGCAATGAAATTACAGCAGGAGTGAGGGGAGAGTAAGTGATAAAGTGTAGGAGAGACTCACTCTCTGGGCCTGACTGTGGTGTTTAAATAGGAGAAAATAAAACAGTTAGAAGAGTTCTTGAACACCCACAACACTATAATTCCCCCTCTTTTTTGCCACCTGAAGGATCAAATTTGTAAGGGGAGCAGCACTCAGTGAGAGTTATTTCAGTGAGAACAAAACAGTTGATGAAGGCAGAGACACTATTTAACCCAATAGTTAAAATGAGATTCATACTTGATTCTAAGATACCCATCATAAACCAAAACCAAGTTATCTGTCAACACAGCAGTTTACCTAAATAGGTAGGATTTTGCTTGTGCTAGACAGTGGCTGCTAATGCCATCAGCAGGTCAGAGGCATTGGTAGGAGCATCACTAAGCAGGATAAGGAAGAAAACCTATGAAAGATGGGCCGTGAGTCCTCATCTGCCCAAGGCATGATAATGTCCACCCTTCCAGTCTGAGGTGATCTATAACATGGGGTGTATTTTAAGTCTAAAAACAATGATGCACACCTGAAACATCAACTCTTTTCCTCACAAAAGCATCCAGCAAAACAGGGACTGCAAGAGTGATGAAAGACAGTTATGTCTTGGTGCATTCTCTGCCTCACCACACCTCTTTTCTGCCACTGCCTCTAATGGGCAATGTCCTAAGATAAGAACACCAGGCGGGTATTTTAGAAGGAACTTCTGGATGCTCACGTAATTAATGCATTCCAGGATGGGGAGATGAGATTTTTGTGATTGACTTTCATCCGCATCAGCCTGCAAAAGGATATAAAATGCTTCTGAAGACTGGTCCAACAGGGCAAACCGGTCTTCTGAGGTTGCAGACAGTTTCTGGATGGAAACCTACCCTCCCCCAAACCCTCGCCCAACCTCACCCATCCCCAGCAGGGACACCTGCAGAGTACATCCAACCTGAAAGTGGAAACACTTTTGGACAGGTAAGTAAAATGCATAAAATGCACTAAGATCCAGTCAAATACAGAGAGAAAATCCTAGATCAGCTACATAGATGTTTTGTTGCTTGGTACTTGTGAATTCTGCAAGGCCAAAGACTGTAAACCTGAACGTTTCTAGCCGAACCTGCTTGTATTATAGCCCTTTAAACATAGACTGTTGACCGAATCTGAGACTAAGTGGACTTAGCTGCACCTAGACTTCTCCAAGAAATTTAGAAAGCAGGGGGGCCTTACTGAGGCTCATGACACAACCTATAATCCACTGTACTAGATGATACAGTTGCTATTTAGATACTGCATTGGCAATGTTTAGATATTGTATTAGCAATAAATCTAATCATAATCATCCACATAACCACTGTGTCCTACTTCTCATGCGTGATTGAGAGCTTCTCTCATTACTCTGCTGCGCAGACATATTACCAGTCTTGCTTTATGTGCTCACAGATTGTGGGTGAATTGGGACTGACCTAAATGTCTGATATAACCCTGAGAAACTTCTATCTAGACAAGATCAACAGTCTTTTCACCATGAAAGACTGAAGGAAAGGGGAAGCTGGCCTACAGTTTCTGGAAGGAACCAAAAAAACCAAAAACCAAAACCAGAGCAGAAGACCTTTCTTCACTCACAGGAGAGGAAAAAACAAAAGAAGAAAGTAAAGAATTCTCAAGTCAGAGAAAAAAAAAGATGTTAGTTCTGGAAAAAGAAGTTGCATCTCACTGCTAGCCATACACAAACCCTCCTCTTAAAAGTATTTTTAAGTACTTTTTAAGTATTGCCTGTTAAATTTTTTATTTGACTTTCCCACTGGATTTCAGTTGATTACATACTAACCATTGGCGCCTCCTATTAAAGTTTGATTTTATTCTCTTAATAAAATTGTATCTTGAAAGGCAGACTGCTGAGACCTCAAAATGTAATGACTTTACGTGAGCACCATAGTTTTCATGTTGACCAAAAACTAAAAAAAAAATAAAATATGGAGTTGCAACCTGAGGTCTCATGAAGCAGACCAACAAGGAGTGAGGTGCTGGCATTGAGCAGTGCTATAACTTCACCTCTGAAATATTTGTTTGAGGTGTTTATTTAGAAAACTGGAAACAGTGCAGCTGCAGAGGATGGAGGGAATCCAGCCAAGCTGTAACCAACAGACAGACTTAACCACCAGGCAAAACAGAACACGGCATAATTTGGTCACTAGATTTGGTCACAGTTCATTCAGCATGCAGTCATGAAAAGTGGCCTGAATGCGTTTAAAACTTTCCCTGTCATCTCTCACCTCAACTTTTTTAAGTACCTACCAATATCACAGCAGCAATCAGGCCTTCAGCTGGTGGAATTTAGCTTTGTACCCACAACGCAAGTCTGTATTTACAAAATTTTTCCTCTAATTTCACTACAACTATTCTTGAATTTTTCTATTTTCAATTTGGCAGAAATCATGGGCTTTTTGCTCTTCCATTACTGAGCACCTCTTGTTCCTTTAAATTGAAATGATGGAAGGGTGAAATCCAGATCCCTTTGAAATACGGGTTGCCTGTTTTCCTGCTGGCTCTTCCTCTGAAACTGCAACTTTTTAGTTTGAGCTTTGATTCACATGCTTCTTTAAGGCAAAATAGGGAAAATCAAAACCTGTGTGTCTTGCTTTCCCTAATGACTGTCTGAACTTGTGTCCATAAGATATTTCTGAACATTTCACTCCTTCGCCTCTCCAGTATGAAACTCTGTGCTAATATTTAAAGTCATATGTGCACCCTTTTGAGCAAACCTGCTAAAGACAAAACAAAACAAAAAAATATTCACAAAAAATCCAGTTACTGGAAATACACTGATTTTGAAAAATTTCTTAGATGAAATCATGTTCCCCAGTCTCAAGCATCTGTAAAACACCCAAAATATTGGACATAGACTACTTCTGTTCAGTAGTATAATTATTATGGTATTATTTCAGGTTTTCTTGTATACTACTTGCCAGTTGCTGCTAGCACACCAGATCTTCCTACTATCTTCAACTCCAGCTGCGGAGTCTGCAAACGTGATCAAATTGTTTGGCTGCAAATGTTTGGTGGGGAAGTATGTAATTCATTCTCCACGACACCTAAGAATTCATGCATGTGAGCATCAACCAGGAAATGCATTTTACATCATGATCGCCTCAAACACGGTGCCCTGTATGATGACAAACTTTCCTGGCCACACTACAGTGTCACTGCTTCTCCCTTTCTTTGTCCTACTCAAGGCAAGGCACCCTGCCAACTCCCCTCTCAGTCAGCTCTGTTTGGACACCACAGGCACAGGATCTTTTACAAGAGCATATTCAAAGCATAAGACCGGTAGGCACTGCCACAGCCAGCTATATATCTGGGGTGGGATTTCAAGGGAGGAGACCCATGTTTAAAACTTGGCAGATACAGAGCATGTGAATAACTAGTGTAGTTGATAAACCACTTAAATTCGTGGGCAGTGAATAGCAAAAGAGGGCACAAGCTTTTTCAGTGCACAAATTATTTGTTCCTGAAGGAACTACAGAAGATAATATTGTTGAATCAGAGGGACATCAGCTACTGTGGAGGTTTTGAAGTTGGGTGAGGGTAAGCAACAGGTAGCACTAACTCTTGCAAGGATTACTGCTGGTTAAGATGAATCATGACACTTTTTTAGTTTCTAACTCCGTTTTGATATGAATTGCTACTACACCAACCATTAACTTTCTATCATTGTGATGCATTGTTACCATAATCACAGAACACCCTCTTCTGACCAGGCAGTTCAGGAAATAGAACATGCAGCAGCCACAGCTAGAAAAATAACTGCCTCTTTCACTGCACTCAAAACAGTAAAGAATACAATCCTCTTTATAACAATTTTTATACCTCCAGCAAACTGAGAGCATAAAATGCTGCAAATAATGTATTTTTTCCTATAGGAAGAATGCTGTGATTTTAAAGTCCACCAGGAGTTTAAAGCTTTATAAGTACATTAGTGTCATTGAGACACACATCAAGGAAAAATACCAGCAAAGCTCAGGCAGGGTAACAACAAAGAGTGTGGAGGTAGCTTTTCCAGAGAATAACAGGAATATGATTTCCCATACACAGTTACCTGTCGCAGGGTATCTTGTCGTGAGGCCTTGGTCCGGTGGGGGAAGAAAGACACACAAGACACACTAGGATGGTGAGATAAGAGATGTCTGCCTGCTCAGCGCAGCAGGCAGCCTTTTATTGAGCTTACTAAGTTCTACTTTCCCACACACAACATAAACATATTTTCACAAAGACATCCAGGAGTTCAAGCACCTGCACATTATCAAACAGCCTCAACCATGTACTCCCTGCAACCCAAGGCCGTGTCCATGGAAACCATCTAACCAGCTCCACTGCTCCCATGGAACACGGCCTAACTTTTGCACTACCTCAAACTTTAATTGTGGGGCTACAACTTCACCCCACAGTTACCTCGGATGCACATACACAAAAAACCCCAAGGCAGTTATTACAAACAGGATCACCTTTAAAGAGTTCTCTTTGTCCATTATTTATAGTTCATTACTTTGACTGGTAAGTAAAATTAGTACATTGTCGTCATCAAAAGGAAGGATGAGAGGAAACTTCCCAATGTTGCAAAAGTCCATTTTATGCCATCCCATGTTCCTGTTGTCCTCCCCACCCCCAGTGCTCACTTTGCTCCATTGCATGGGATTTACACAGAAAATAGTAGAGAACTATCAGTTCAGCCAGACAAACTCTGCTATTAAAAATACAGAAATACTGATAGATATTAACTGGCTAAAATAGCTCAAAGAAAACCCTTTCATAAGTGGGTTTTTTTCTACAAAAAGAGAAGAGGCCTCAACGTATGACTTATTTCTTCTATAGTGGCAGAATCTAAAAGTAGAAGGAAGAGATAGCACTGATGAAAACAGCAGCAGCAAAAACTATCAAAGGCTTTAAAATAAATTGATAAAATTAAGAAAAGCATCTAGCTGGGTCAACATAAGAGTCAATCTGTGTTTTAAGGCAAGTTAAATATTAGACTGCCGAACTGTTAATCATAGTGTGTAATTTATTATTTAATCACCTTCAGTACTAAAGGGAAAAAGCTGGAAAATATGTCCTTAGGTTTTAGAAAGACATCCAGAAAAAAAGAAATTAATACAACTGACACCCATACAGATAACATGATAAGAACTATAATAAAGGTTAGAATGAGTGAAAATAAAGATAAACGCAACAGAAAAGAAAGACTCAAGACAACTTTTGTGGATGGGTGCAATGTCTTACAACTCTGTGAGTATTCTTACGTGGAATTAGTAAACATATAAGGTTATGAAAATCTGGTTACATATTATCTTGGATTCCCAGGGAGCTCTTGGCATGATTCCTCCAAATGTTTTTTAAGGTATCAAGCAGAACATAGGAAAAGCAATAGGTAGAAAGGCGGGAATAAAGGTCAGGCACAGCAGATCAGTTATCACACTGAAGGGAGGGTAACCACAGTAGCTGTGTCTAGTAGTTCCTGAACTGTTCATTATCATCCTAAATTGACGTGTGAATGATGATATTACATCAGATATAAAATTTGCTGAAAGTATAACATTACTGAGGTAAGCAAAAACTGAGTTGCGAGGAGATGTAGGACTTCATGGTACTGATTCACTAGACAATTCAACAGCAAATAGAACTGAATTTTGATAAATGTTAAACATTTCAAATATGAACCTCCACTCCCCAGGTTCACATGCCTCGTAAGTAGCTGCAAAGTAACTGCTGCTGCTCAAGGTAAACTAGAGGTGCTATATGAGATTCTGTGAAAATGTCTGCTCAAATCTCAGACAGAAAATAATGAATTACTAGGAAAGAAACAGAAAACAAACCACAAGACAGAAGCACACCCACATATTAAATTCTGAGCCCTCACTGCAAGAAGGACTTTGAGGTGCTGGAGTATGTACAAAAAAGGGCAGTGCAGCTGGTGAAAGATCTGGAGCACAAGTCTTATGAGGAGCAGCTGAGGGAGCTGAGGGTTTAGCCTGAAGAAAAGGAGGCTCAGAGGGGACCTTATTGCTCTCTACAACTACCTGAAAAGAGGTTGTGGCCAGGTGGGGGTTGGTCGCTTCTCCCAGACAACAACCAATAGGATGAGCAAATGCACTCAAAGTGCACCAAGGGAGATTTAGATTGGGTATTAGGAAAAATTTCTTCACAGAAGGGGTTGTCAAACATTGGCAAGGCTGGCCAGGGAAGTGTTGCGTCATTATCCCTGGAGGTATTTAAAAGATGTGTAGGTGTGGCTATGGAAGAGCAAGAATCAGGATGGGAACAGTTTCAGGAGTGGAAAAAGATATACAGCGATTGAAAGGACTTTATTATATGGACTTTACAGTTCTTATGTGTTTACAAATATATACGTTGTATGATTTCCCCTACAGTTGTAATTCCCAGGCTTGCCCAGGCATGTCTGGTGCCTGTTCCCTGCTTCCCTGCTTTTCCCTCTGATTGTCTGAAGAAGCTGCAGTGAGGAGAGAGCTACCATTTGTCCTTTCCTTCCCCGGTTCCTCCCCAGTTCCTCCCTCTTAGCCCAAGTCCCTATCTCTATTTGTTCCCTGGTTGTCTGTCTCATGCTCCACCCCATTTTCCGGTGCATTCCACACCAGAGCTCATAAAACCCCCCGCACACGTTCAATAAACTAGCATTGCAACCTCAGACCTCGTTTGAACCCCCTTCTGCAGTGCCGCGGTCCTTCACCCCTCCCCCACGGACCGTGGCATGTGGCACTTAGGGACAGGGTTTAGTGGAGGTGCAAGTGGTCAATAGCTGGACTTAATGATCTTAGAGGTTTTTTCCAGTCTTAATAATTCTATGATTCTAACCCACAGTTACCATGACATAGTGGCCGTTTATTATATTGTTGTTTTTTTAAATTTCATGCTAGTGGTTATATTTGATGATGTAAATAATTCTACCATTTCAAGAAGCAAATATTTCACATCTCTAATAAGCTTAAAAGCTATTAAAAGGTTAAGTTTTCCAGTTTACCTGAAGTATTACCATAAAATATTACCATAAACTAATTAAGAAGCAAACTTTCAAAAGCAAATGAAAATTACTTGTAATAATTTCTGCATGCCTGAATTAAATAGTCTTTTTATTGGTTGGATTTTTTTTATTTTTTTTTTTAAATTAATTACAGCTTCAGCTTTAGTGAGAACAGTAATTTTTTTTTTTTTTTTTTTTATTGGGGACCCCTGGTGGCCTAGTGGTTAGCATGCAGGACTCTCACCGCTGCGACCCAGGTTCGAATCCCAGCCAGTCCCCCGGGCAGATGGAGCCCGTTAGCCCTGTGAGGCCATCCATCTATGAGAAGGTCACTCTAAACAAACCTACGTCCTGAGGACCTCACTGCCATTGTCCAAGCTTGCTTGGCCCCGGCAGATGAACCTTAGGATTAAAGGGTGGGCTCAGTTCAGCGCAGGCTGTGTCTCACCTAAAAAATCCATTGTGCAGGCTGGAAAGGTAAAAAGACCTTTCCCCAAATCTTCGTTCGCGAAGACTGGCCATTATTATTATTAATTTTTTATCAGTCATAAAAATTCTATTGACACTAGATATTTTATATTTTGTGGATCCAAGTGTTCTGAAGCCAAATGAGGTCCTGCAGCTACACAACCACAGTAGACATGGCTCTTGTAACCCACCCTGCCACTCAAACAATGAACATTCTGAAAAATTGTCAAATTTGAGTAGAATGCAAGAGCAGAATGCAATCAGTGAAATTGGAAAAAGGGAGAAACATTAGAGGGAGAACATCTGAATGGAGAACAACACATGAATTAGATCCAATCAGGCAGCCATAAACAAATGAGGATCAGAGGATATTCTACACAGTAGAACTGAAGCATGAACCATGGAGATTAAGGAAAAAAAAAAAAAAGATGAGAGGACATGAAAAAAGAAGGAAGAAAAAGAGGGCACAATATATTGAAAAAATGAGAGAATGCCTAGGAAATATTAATGTGTCCAAGATGAAATGGCAAGCAATGTTCTTTGTACAGTAATTGATCTCGAACAATCACCCCTTCTGTGTGGACAGCAGTATTTCTCTATGGAAAAATGTGCTGTGGAAAACTTAAAACCCTCCTAAGGTCAATTACTAAAAAAATCAAGAGAGGGCCTTACATTATTCTTCCGGTCATCAAATACTACATATGACATGTAAATATCAAAACATTTATGTTTACTTGACTATAAATAGGTGCAGCAGCTGTTGGCAAGATGAAATAGGATTTCAAATGCTTTTATTCAATTAAGTTGTCCAGATTTAAAATCTCACTTCCACCTACTTGCACTTTCCATTACTACATAATGCAGTTCTTTGGCAAACAAGGAAGTAGAAATCTAATGAAGTCTCTAGACAGTTATTTAGCTGTTTTTAATTAATTATGCCACTGTGAATTGGAAATTAGTAAATGTTCTTCCTCTTAAACCCCCAAAACTTGGTATGATCCCAAAGGTTCAGAAGGAGGCTGTCAAACACTAAGAAAAGCACAAAAATTCCTAGTAACTTTAGTAGAAATGAGATAAAATATTTTATTAAGAAGGTCATTATAATTTAATTTATGCAACTAACTACTGAGCTATATTTCTAAAGGTTATCAGAATTCTCCCTAAAAGAGCATACATTTTCTAGGAGTCTTCATTTGTACTGTTGTCCTTAGCTAGCTCAATAAATATATGTTTTACTGTTATTAACAAAGACAGTAACATAATAATCTCTGACTATGCTGCTATTAGTGTGGAGAGTTACAAAGCAAGCGGAAAGGATGGGGAACAGAAAATATTTTTGAATTGGCAGGATTTGGGATCCAAAGCCAGTTATTTTGAAAATCTGATGCATCAGTAGGAAGTTAATACTGGCTTTACCTATGTTTGCCTTATGCTGAAATATTGCTTCCATATTCTGAGTGATGGTATCGAGGAAAAGGTTTTTGTACAGTACCTGGAAGAAGCTACCCACTTTAGGAACACCAGGTTTCTTAGAAGAACAATGTGGAAAATTTTCAAAGAAAACCAAGAAACAAAAATTGCCCAATTTGGGGCTTGATTCTAAAAACTGATTATAAAGCTTTCCAGACTTTATAAATCATTTGGAAGAAACCGGTATCAGTTTTGAATAGCATAACTTATATAGAGCTTTATGATATAGAGTTACTTTGAGGTAACTTCATGGGTAAAGATTTCAACTGTGAAATTTAGATTTCTTAAAGCCTACTTTGTTCCGTGAAAGAAAGGATGAAATACATTCCTTCAACTGGTGTAACAGAGCTTTTGAAGTTCTTCCCAATGAAATTACTTGAAATGAATGCTTAGTGAATTTTCAGATTCTATCATCTTGATCGGGTAACAGGTTTAGCATTAACTTTTTATCTGAATAGGCTTCTTCAGACTTATTTTTCTAATCTGTACTTTCTATTCGATTCAGTTCATTTTTCTTACTCTTCACTCAATAAGACTCCTAAAGACTTCAGTGAAATAAAGTCCATGCTGCCTTCCAAATTATGAAGAAAAAGCTGACTGTTGGTTTGTTTAAACTTTTAAAATCTAACTGGGTATCAGACACTTTTTAGAAACTAAATTTTGGATTTTAGCTTGAGATATAGCTTAAAGGCCATGTTACATCTAATCCTATTTTAGAAGGCACCTAGTTAAATCTTGTATCTTTTGGAATTAAAGATAAAACCTCCAGCTTTCTGCATAGATAGGAATTTCACCTTTAATTATTAAAACAAAGGATGAAGGAGTGAATTTCATGTGAAGGTATTACGCTTACTACGGAAAATAATTCTAAGTAGAATTTGTAGACTTTAATATTAAAGGCATGAATTATTTCCTATTAAAAAATACTTTTGAAGTCTTCACCACGGAATCAGGGCTAGCATTAAGAAAAATGAAATTTAAAAACTCACTTGATGACTTGTTTTTAACCCAAGGAAAGCAAGCATCAATACAGTTCTGTTATATACAGAAAACATGTACAGCACACAAGTTATAGTCAAATCATGGAATTATAAAAAGGTTAGGGTTGGAAGAGACCTTAAAAATCATCTAGTTCCAACCCTGCTGCCATGGTCAGGGACACCTTTCACCAAACCAGGTTGCTGAAAGACTAATTAGAACCAAAAGAGATATATTTTGAATTAATATGCTATTGACAATAGCAAACAGGCTGGTCACAGAAACACTGTTACCATGTATACTTTGCCTGCCGATACCAATACTATCATTTTATTCTTACCATTTTACAGCAAGTTATGCTACATGGCAGCAAATTCCATACTTGGCATCTTTACGTATTACTCCAAAATGGACATTGCTTTATAAATTAAACAGATGCAATTCATTTACACTTCACAGGTAATGTAAAAGTTTATAAAATTACTTAATTGCTAGGATGAAAAAAACCTAAATATTTTATATGGAATCTTGTAAAATAATTGCTACCTTAAGACAATAATGGAGGAGAAATTTTATGCTTAGCCTGATGGAACAGGTTATAATAGTTTGACCTATCTGCTATGGGAAAGAAGCTATTTGCCACTGATATAATGAACTCTTCGCATCAATACTACAAATTCTGTATCTCCCCTGTAAGTGTAAATAAATGTTCATTTTTTTAACTGGCTGCCACACTACTAAACACATCAGAAGAAATGACTGCTCCTTGATAGAAAATTGGAAATGAGTACTGATGTAAACTACCACCAAGCTATAAGCAAGAAAATAAAATGGCCAAACTAGGAACATATTAATCATGTTCAAACAGTACTGGCACATATGTCAAACAACAGCTTACTCCAGGCTGGCCCTGCTGGTCTATGTGCTCTTGGGAAACATGTCTAACACATGCAGTCTACACAGGGTAATAGATTACACTAAACTGGAAAAAGCTTCAGTGGAAAAACAGGAAACCACTAAATATGATTGATCGTGTCACTGCTGAATGGTACAGGCAGTACACCTCTGTTCACCATGTCCAAAATCTCTCTAAAGGCTTTAGACAAATAAAATAACCTCTTCATGTGAACATTTACCATTGCATTCCTGAAACCTTAACAGTGGCTAGAAGTCCTCAGATTGCCTCACACAGGTAAGTACCATCTATGCTACACGTAATTAAAGGAAACCTGACCCATACATTTTTTGCATGAGTATCACAACATTAATACTGTTGGTACTAAAGTAATGTCTGTAAATTTTGACATTTTCCATCACGAAGTAGAATTTCATTTTTATTTCTTTTAGTTCATCTGAAATTGAAGTCATTATTCCATTTAAATGTTACAGGACTTGACAAGTTCAGATCAAATTTACCCAGTAGAAGAAAGTAAGGAAGCTATTTACACTAGACTTGACGAAGGTTCATGAAGTTTGCATATCGAACAAAGTGTGCTTGAGTTTCTGTTAGGCATATGAAAAATGAGTGTGTTGGTGTCCCTGGCTTCCCATTGTGAGGATTATAGTATGTGTGCAGGCAATATAAATTACTTTTATTGGCTTTTTTGTTTTTTGGTCAGTTAAGCTGACGCATTCTACTTTTCCACAAATTTTGATTAATGCAAAGACTGCAAAGGTAAGTATGACCTTTCCATTCCCTTCTTTCTTTCTTTTCATAAGAGACTCTTTTCTCTGTTAGCAAACTCTGGAGGTACCTACCCTTTGCTTGCAGCTGTCTGGCGGTGTGTCCCAGATGGCAATTGTTTAGAACATCTTGTCTGGCTCCTGCTCTTTGCTGCTACCTTACTGCATATGTATGCAGAAAGGGCAGAAATAACTTAAAGTAGAACAATTTTTCAAGTATGCTTTCACAAACCCAAATAAAACCCCTAATTTTTTCTTCTAACTCTTTCAAGCAAGTACCGTGTGTTATCAAGGTCATTATTAGTATGGGAACTGCTGGAGAGAGACTTTACTACAAAGCAAAGGAGGGAAAACTGAAGAAACATAAACAGATGATGTGCTACTGAGTCCTCCCTTCTTATTGCACTGCATCAGTGAACACAGTTTACATGGCTGATGGTGGGCATCTAGTTACAAACTAGTTACACCAGTTAAGTGAAAAGACTATTGGCAAGAACTGAAGTTGAAAAACACGAGGGTGTCTATGTCAAGGTACAGTCGTTTTATAACTTTTAAAATTAGATTTAGTCATAGATATTTTTGACATCAGTGTAATTCTTGATGTCCAAGAGCAGTAGCAAACTACTTCAAAAAATTGCCTAATTGATCTGGAGCAAGGCAGTCTGAATGCAAAGGTTGTACATTCTGGAGCTGGCTGTAGCACTGTGGCTCTGCTAGAGTAATTATCCAATAATGAAGTGCCTCCAGCCAAGTCCTACTGGCTTTGCAGCTATGAGCAAATTAAATAAGCAACACTCAGGAGTAAAGGTACTGTAAAGAAACACAAGGACAATGACTAAACCTATTATCTACTCTTAAAGGTGCTTTCTGAGACACCTAGATAGAAATTATTCTTGAGCTGACTTTATGATAAAATGCATGTTTGTGAATAACACACATTTCATTATGAAAAGACTGAAAAACTGGTACTGTTCTTCCTCCTTTGGGAGACAACAGCATGATTTACTATTAGCATGCTGAAAGGATTTCTCTAGGGAATAGAGAAATCAAGTATTTGCCCAAAGGACGTCAAAGAAATCAGTGCAAGAACCAAGTACAGAATTAGTCTCTTGGCAATTTGAACTGATACCTTTAAATCAGCTCATTTACCCTTTTTGTTTCTCACTAAGGATCAAAAGCACTTCAGTCTCTGGTCTGGTCAGTCTGCTACATTTCATGTTATTAATTACCACTTCAAAAAATAAAAACACAACGTAGAAAAACAGAGTAGATTTTCCACATTAAGAGTAATGGGCACCATCAGTGAAGAGTCAGCACTTACTCTGTAATGGTCAGTTCAACAAACACGTATCTAAATGCCAAACCACAAGCCTTTAAACTCAGTTAATTGCTTCTTTTCAGGTTGAGATCATGCTTATATTTATGACTGAACTAAACTTCCACATTAAAAATAACTTAGACAATTTCTGTTACTCAAAATTTTACAGATGAGTTGTAGGCTGAACACAAATATTTTTAAGTACATATTGAAAAGCATACAATGTAACAGCAACAGTAGATTGCCTTGTGTCCAGCTATTCTGGGCACAAGCTCTATTCTGCTCCATGGAAATAACTTCAAATCTGGTATACTTTAGCAGAATCCACCTATCATCTCCACTTTATTTTCTTGATGGAGATTTACTGCAGAAAGCCAAACTCTTACAAATCTTCCACTGAAAATTATTTTCCATTTAAGAAAAATTTGCAGGGATTTATTGACTGGCAGTTTACAAGTTCCAACTTGTAACTATTTTTTACTGGAAATTGCTGTCTCCAGATGAAAGCTTTATAGTGAAAGCAAATGTTGCTGTCAGACCTTCTTCTGCTTTATGTTTTCCCACTATCCATAAAGCAGACTACTGCATTCCCACTTAAATGGTATTGGAGTTGTATTCCCTGTGCAAAACAAAGGAAAAACCTGCACTACAAAATATGACTTTTTTTTTTTTAAATCATGTATAGTGGTGTCAATAATGTCACTTCCTTCTTACTAGTTCTGTGTTTTATTAAAGAACAAGTTGACTGAAGGAGTCAGGTGTTTTCATCCTGGAGAACAGAAGGCTCGAGGTGGGACCTCACCAAAGTTTTCCAGTACTTAAAGATGGAGATTCTCTTCACAAGGAGCCACACTGAGAGGATAAGGGACAGTGGATAAGGCTGAGGATAAGGTACAGAAAGTGGTTTCATCTTGGTATAAGAAAGAATTTTTGTACAGTGAGATCAATCTCCACAGGGATGTGGTGGAGTCCCCATCACTGGAGGCGTTCAAGATGAGACTGGACAGTGTGCTAGATAATCTCATTCAGGCTCACTTTGCCATTAAAGTTTGGACCACATGATCTTTTGAGGTCTTTTCTAACTTGGGCTGTTCTATGATTCTGTGAATCTATCTACTTACCCCTTAAATCACAATTTGCATGCCTTCCTTGCATGAGTAGTTCACAGCACTGGTAGATGAGGTATGCAAATGATCCTTATATTTTTCCAGACAGAGTAGAATATACTCCTAAAATACATGATCCAAGGTCTACTCTGTCTTGTTCTTACAGGTATAGGGCTGATATCGGAATTAGATGGAGATGATAACTTTCAGTGCAAACTGAGGCATTATTTATTTCTGCATCCCAGAACTTCTTAGCTTCACAAGAGCTTTGTAATGGAACCTTACAGGGGAGTTTTAAAAAACAGCCAAGTAAGACCCTGACACATTGGTTAAAAGCAGACAGAAGATACTGGAAACCCAAATTATGGTGACAACAGATCACAGAAATTAAGGGCTTTTCCACAGGAAATTCTACATTGTGTTCTCTGGAACAAAAAGCCACATGCCTAAAGATTTTACAAAACAGAACATTTTCAGAAGTTTTGTCATGTGAATGGCTCTTGTTCACCAGGTTCTCTGCTATCTGGCAATTCTGAGCATTACCCAAAGAAAGCACTTAGGGCTGTTTAATTTCTGAAGATTTGCATTCGGCTAGCTCCAGAAAGCTGACTTTGGACTAGGACCAATACACATAAGATATTTTTGTCATTATGGATAGTGTTTTTCCATCCATGCAATCTTGGAGGACAAAACCCAATTATTGTGGTGTTCTGGTTACATATGTTAGTAGTTTGTGTGTTTGTTAAATTTTAATTGGATATGAACATAAGGAACCAGGGGACCAGGTTTTGTTTAGTATAAGGTTTTTTCTCTTTCCCATTTTGCAACAGCCAGGTAATCTGAATGACAGCCTATCCCAATACTGTAGTTCTGTTTTGACAAGTAAATGTTAAAGCTTCCGTATCAAATAAACACAGAACAGCAATCTTTCAAACTCAGATACAGATAGGTGAGTGTTTTGTAGCTGGCAACTGAGAAATACAGTAGCACACTTAGGTCTCTGGCAACCTTCATTTTATCTTCAGGAAGCAAACATGACACTGTTTAAAGTTACATAAAATTAGAAATATTTGGTGATCTTTGTCACGTAACAAATCAAAAGTTTGTGAACTTGCAAATATCACATTATGTACTGATTGTGACTTGAGGAATGAGGAATTTGCCTTTTGCTGGAATTCTACAATGATCATACTTTGATATCTAATATGACAGAAAAATACATTTTTAAAATCAAATCAAATAAAAAACAACAAACAAAAACCAAACTAAAACAGAAATTCCATTTCCAAAACTCTGAAACAGAGCCAGAAAAAAAGTATTTTTTTATCTTCTTAAAGAAGGAAGATTATCTTTCCTCTAACCTAAAGATAATGGGAATTTCCACAGAATACTTTAATTCTACCATTCAGCCTTCTTTACTAGAAATAATTCCTTTATGGAAAATTTTTGATCAGGTAACAAGATTCTTGTAGATCAGGGGAATAAATATCAGATATACACCAAACTGTGTTTCCTGCTGGCCACACAGGAAATCTGTGGCAGAGTTTGAAACCAAAGCTTTTACATCCAACCCAGCTGATCAAGCAATGAACTGTTCTTCCTCACCACTTTTATTTCCATTTCACTTTCCATTTAAGATGCCATAAAAGTGTCCAAATTTGAGATTAGCATTCGGTAACAATACAAGAATGTATTTTATTAGCTCCATTTATTTTTTATATCTTGAAAAATTCTGTAAGAAAACAGCACGTGTTTAATGAACTATTTAGCATGACACTGAGTAAATTACTCATAGACTTGAATGCATTTTCTGCTAAGCAAAGCAACTATTGTTTTCATTCTTGTCCACCATATTTCTTCCTGGCATCTCCTCCAATCCAATGGATATTCAAAACCCTCAGATTCTTAGAAAAGGTTTCTTAGGTTTGATGATGTCTGTTTTGCTACTGAAATTATACTGGTCAAAGGCTGCCTGGCCACCCCCGCTGCAACAGAAAACGAAGTCAGGACCAATAATTTAAAAAAACAAATTAGAATTTACAGACATGAAAACAAAACAAATTACCTGGGTCTTCTATAGATAAGTTCTTCGTTAACCATTGAACAATGTCTGAACCTAGAAACAAAACAACAGGTATTTTTATATTAGTAAGTTTTCTCTTCCTATTCTTCAGATCCCTGAGGCAATTCATATTGTTCTTCCATAGAAGAGATCTATACTTTTTGTTCAGATTGTCTAGAAAAAAATCCCGTGACAGTTTTATTTTATTTTAGCTTCTATTTTTTAGCTTTGCTTTAGCAGAGAAACATAGCACTCATTCTTTGTTTAGGTTAAGATTTAGAAAAAGTAATAGAAGTGCACTAAGTGTATGATAATAGTCTGCATTTTAAAAATTACATATATGATTATGGTCTGCATTTTAAAAATTACACTGCTGCAAAATTTACACAGCAAAACAAACACTTTATAAAGCTAATATTAAGTTTTTCACCCCTTAAAAATGAGTTATCAATAAAAGCATATTCAGTTACCCATACATGTACTACTAATGTACCAAACTCCACCTCATGGCTAAGCTCTTGGCAGAATTAATTTTTCCCTTTGTGCTTAAGCTCTTTCCTCACTAATCCTGTCTCTCTTCTTCCATATCCCTTCATTTACTGCCTATCCATTTCTATCTAATTTCCTGTCTTGTTTTAAGGTCCAATGCTGTTGCTCACTTCTTAACACTTTTCATACCAAATTCCTTGCCGCTTTTTGCACTGAGTACCCTTCAAAGCTCACCTCCTAATTCCCAACCCATCTGCTCCTCTTGGGCACGCACTTCTATTACACTTCGCGCTTTATGTCACAAGCCTTGTTTTTCAGATTGAAAGCTACAGTTGAACTTCATCCATTGAAAACACAAATTACAAAATAAATTATGAAACAGTGCTGCAGATGAAAAAAAACTCCTACATTCATGATTTAACAACTTTAAATAACAAAATTGTCTTAAAGGGAAAACATAGTGAAACACTGATGGGATGTTACATGCATGTTTTTTGTGTTTCATGACGGCTCCAGTTCAGACAAGCAGTGTAATAGAGAGACATGTCATGTAATATTTCCTTATAGAATCAATATTTATGATGCTCAGCCATTTCCCAGCAAACATAATAATGAAATTCTTTTATAAACCTTAAATTTAAAACAATCATAAAAATCTACAAAACTTCCACAGATATACACTAAATCAGAACAATAAAATCTCTTGAATGTACAATAATACATAACATTAGAATACGGAGCACATTTCCCCGTCTCTCTTTAGATTCAAATTTCTTCCTGTACTTTGCATAGTGCATTTCCTTTGGTTTTCCTAAGGCAATGAAAATGATACTTTAAAAAGGCATTCAGAGAAGAAAGGAAATTTACTTCTCCTTGCTTTCTTAATTTTAAAGAATATAGTTTTGTAGCTTTTTTTTATTAAACATAGTGAAGAGCTTTATCATATATTTTAAAAAGCCTTGTTGATAATATCATAACTATCTGTGTATGCATTACTAAATTGATTACATAGTAGTGAAAATCTGTGTAGATTTTACAACCATCTCCAGAGCAGACATTTTCATTACTATGTTACATGTCTAAATTTTGATAGTTATTAAACCCCAGTGGCACCATTTCTCATGGCAATTACATGGCTTTATTCCTTAAATGAGACAATTTACCTTTGCATGCTGTTGGAGGAGTACAAAATGTTTCAGACAGATATTCCTACCTCAAAATACTCTATTTTTATGTATTTTTATAAATACAATTTCAGTTCCTTATTTATACATATGAACTTTACAAGGCTGATGCTGAAGGAAGAATTTTAGTTTAGTGTAAGACAAAACTTCCTAGACTTAATGATGCAGTTCCAAGTAAAGCTATATTTTTATGTCAGCCGACTAGAGAAGTTAGCAAGCCCTAAATATTTTCCTAAATCTTCAAAGATCGGAGAAAAAAATTAGAAAAACATCATGACACTTCTGAATACTGATTCTTAACTTTGTCTTCCTTCAAATCTCTGAGGTACCATATAGGAAGAAATTTTCTATTCTATTTATCTCACCTTCAAATACTTCTTTCCTTTTTGCTTCTTTTGAAAACTCTCCTACAGTGACATGCCATATTTCTCAGTCCTCAGCTCCTGGCATCACATTTGCGTACATTGTCTACACATCAGAAATTTCACCTCCATATGTTGTACTGTCTTTTGGCTGTTATAACTAATAGTGGGAAGTGGGGTTTCATAACAACTGCACCACCTGATTCTGAAAGTTCATTGCTGCTCTATTCACATTTTACACTGAAGCCATTCCCCTGGCACTTGAAAGCCTGAACAGCACCTTAAGCCAGCTATTTTATTCAAATGCTGATGATTTCAGATGCATGACTTTAATGACAAAAGCCCAGACGAATAAGCATCAACATGAACACTCTCCTTTTAGTGTGAAGGCTCTTCAAGTAAAACAAAGTTGAAAGTAATTGGTCACATCACAAGGGAAAAATTTATCAGTTCATATTTCTTTGGGAGATCTTGGGGCCAAAACTAGTCCTAAAAGAATAATAAAGGTATTACCTTGTAACGCTTGCTGGGTGTTCTTTTAGCTACTACTTTTAATGTCTAATCAACAAGATGGTTTCATTCAATCATTCCTGTGCCCTTTTCTAAGATTTATTACTTATGCAAATGTGTTTCTAAAAGCAAAACTATTATTCTATTTTCTTATCTTAGGGGAAGAAAAGCAAGGCATCAATACAGGCGAAAACAGGAAAACAATATTTCCCATGAGTCCTAGCTTTGAAAAACCTGGTGATCAGTAAATTCATGTCATTTTTCATATGACTTTTTTCATATGTCATATGACATTTTTCATATGACACTTCACATCTATGTCATGGCTAGGCTTCGCGAACGAAGATTTGGGAAGGGCTCTACCCACTTTTCTTGCAAGCGCGTTGGTGGCTAAAAAGGCCAATACGAGAGAGGCAAGTCCGGTTGCAAAAGACACAGCAGAAAGACTCATTAGATGGTATATTCTGCAAGGCACGATTCTTTCTGCATTGTCTTTTCTCCTCAAGGGTGATCCTGCGTGCTTTCTCAAAAGCATCAGCAGCGTTATAAATGGTGTGTCTCCAGGCCTCCCGATTGGAGGCCAGAGTGGACCAGTTATGGTGGTCAATATGCCCGAGGCTGAGTTGTTGCTTCAGGGAGTCCTTGTATCTTTTCTTCGGAGCTCCTCTCTTGCGGCAGCCGGTGGCAAGTTCACCATAAAGCAGGATTCAAGACTATAAACTTCATTATTGGTAAAAAAGAACTAACACTTATAGGATGAAAAATCTTTAACTTTCAAACCTTAATCTGTCTTATTGCCAGGAATCCAACAAAAAGACTATCTCATCAGATGATATAAATTTCATGGAGCCACTACCTCGGTATTGGACTTTTCTGGAAAGGAAAACTTCAGCAATCCAAACTAGAAAATGTTGGCTGTGTCAGATATTCAGTTTTTTATACTGTTTAATGTGTGACAACAAAGCCCCAGTAATAACATTTTCAATGCAGATTCTCAAGGTAAGTTCTCCAGGTTTCCCTGCCTCACTTCCAGTAAGAAGCTAAAAGGCAAGCTGGCTATTAAACCTGTAGGGTGCAGAAGTCAAATTGCCAACTGAATTTTGAAATCCCAGAAGAAGTTTCAATTTTCATACCAATTTTTAAATCAAATAGCACTGGACAAGGCAAAGTGATAACTTGTAATAATAAATTAAAGCTAGCACAAGCAGAAAACCTTTGAAAATGGAGGTTTTTTAGACATAGAGCCTGAAAGCCAACAGTGAGATTCCTTAAATGTCAGCACCTACCCAGATAAAGGCAGTAAAATTCACAAGATCTTACTCAAGTTCAAAAATAAAACAGACTTTCAACTCCTTTAAAGAAACAGGCAAAAGTATGTCTACTTTCATACACAAACAAATAAAACTCAAGCATGTTTTTTGTGAAATGTACTTGCTGAAAACTCCACAACTGATTAATTTTAAATGAAATGGTCCAAAACAGCAGTTGCCGAAGCCATCACAGCATCTTAAGAAAATATTTTTGAGGAAAGCATGTTCTCTGAACTCTACAATGCTAATTTCTAAGTCAAAGTCATAAAGACCAGGGCAACGCTAAAGTTAGCTTTCAAGAACAAACACCATATTTTAAACAAGTCCTTATAGAGTACATTTTCAAAAGGTGCTGGATCTGATCTATAGAAAATTTCATGGGAATTATAGATCCAATTTTTGCTATGTATAGATACATGAGCCATGACCAAAAAAAAAAAAGATGTAATGGTAGTACTGCAAAAGAAAAGCAAAATTTGAAATGCCCTGTCTTTTTCAAAATTCAAAAACGTATTTAGTTGAAGAAGACACAGTTGCAAGAAAGTATATTTTATTAATCAGAATCACAAACCATGAGACCACTGAGAAACTTAACCCAATGATTTCTTACTTCATAAAGAGACAGGTTCAACCTTGCAAAAAAATTGTCTGTTACTGTTAATATCTTGTTTTAGTACCTAAAACCTATTCTTCTTTTTACTTTTAGACCTCAGAATATTTACAGATTATGAAGAGAGAAAGTGACACCGTAAGCTCCCCTGTGCTACTGATACCACGAGAGAGGATTTTGCCGTTTACAATCAAGACTTTTGCCATCTGAGCTCTCAAGAGCAACAGAAGCCAGTGTGATGTTTGCCCTGCACTGTGGAAGCTGGGCAGCTGGGTATGTTGGGTGCATGCTTGTTCCCTGAAAAGCAGCAGTGGATAGTCTGAGAGCTCCCTTGGGGGAGCCTCTTGGTCGGCTGGCTCACCTTCAGCCCTTCACCACCGCCTGGCCTTCAGAATCTGGAGAACTTTTTGCAGGGCAGCTCACAGTACGGAAAACTTAATAACATTACTCTAGAAATTATCAGTGTCTAAATTTAAGACAACAAGACTATTAGTTAAATTACTAAGAAAATAGTACCGCATTTCCCTTGTTTCTCTTTTCTATCTATTGGAAGAGGAGGGAATTGTGTCATTTTAACCTCAGTCTTCAACACCACCACTTTGTCACATTACTTCATGGTGATGCATCAGGAAATTAAGTTTAGCCTCTGACACACACTTCAAAATCCTTGGTCATGACTGAAAAAAAATATAGTGTGCAATTTAATTTCTCACCACTGATTCAGATATTGGAAACACAGAAACTGGATCAGATGAGCAGGGTGATTGTAAAGGCCAGTGGTCTATTAGATTCTCACCACTAGTTGGTTTTGCACAAAATTTTTTCTCTAAATGAAAGTAGGATTCTTTGAGAAAGGGCTTTCACTGGTTAATGGGACAAGATGATCTGCATTCTCCCTGAAGTTTTCATGATAACCATAACATATATTGCCACTTGAAACAGGAGCCAGGCCTAGAAGAGTTAACTGAGATATCTTGGCCTGCTAAGAAACCTCAATACCTGTTCTGCTAGAAGAACATTTTAGGAGCACTGGTTAATATCATGTTCTGTTCTGCTCACTGGACCAAAGGCCTTATTATAGAAAGAATAGGAGTAGTACACACACAGTAATAAATTAGGTAAACTAGACGTTTGAATAAGATCTAGAAGGCCCAGAGCCAGGATTTTGCAAGCTTGAAGAATTCAGGTCACCTAATTGAAGAGGTCAAATTGAGGAAGACGTCCATGGTGACCACCAGAGGGATGAAGGCTTGAGCAGAAGACCCCCACAGTAGAAGACTGCGCATGTCTGGAAAGACTCCGCCCAGAGACCAGCCTACTTATTAATATGTATAATAAATGATGTAACCATGTATCTAAAGTGCATAAAATGGCTTAGTTTTGCGCTTGCAAGTTGAGCAAGTTTGTCCAGCGCGAGCTGGCTTGCTCCCAACATTGAATAAACAAATACCTTGCTGCTTAAAGATAAAAAAGTCTCTGAGCAGTTTCTCGGACCGATTTTTCGGATTCACACTGTCATATCAGCATGGATATTTTACAAATTCTTTTTTTTCTCTGAGAAGCACAATTTGTGTATGAATTCTGCATGCATGTATCTGCCACTTGCTTCTTAAATTATATTCTTAAATTATAAACTTACTCTTTTGACTTATTACAATTGGAGGTGGACCATGCATTTGCCTGAGTGCCCTTGCACCTCAAGGAAGCTTGTACCCAGCTTTAGGTTTAAAAATCTCTTCTGAATAATACTAAGAGTACAGAGAACATGACATATTTTAATTAAACTACTGAAGCACAAAAGTAATTACAGTTTTCTAGTTTTAAAACAATATAAGCTGCAATATACTTTTTTTTTCCCAGGTGAAAGTGGATACAGAAATTTGCAGAAATAAAACCCTCAAATGAAGCATCCTACCCCTTTTGAGCTGGACTCTTTCATTCCATGCTGTAACCAGTGCTCAGAAATACTCAAACCTAGAAGGGCAGAAAGGATCCGTAATTCTGGCTAGCCTAAGCTTGTGAAGAACAATGTATTGCTTGATACTTTGATGACTTTCTGCTTCAGAGAGGAAAATTCACCTACTTCAATATTATGAAAGAGCTAATAAAAAATGTTAAAATCTCTTCCACTTCCATACCTATAAGAAATCACTCCGTGATGCTGACCAACAAATTACAGTAATGTAAATCCTGTAGTCATACCCTGTCTCACAACCAAGCTTCAGAGTAGAAATCTGGTTCATATAAAAACTAAAAGGATAGTTAAACATTGCTGTGTATCTGTGCCCACTCTTTAATTTCAGAGTGCCAATCTACACAGATCCCTATCTTCTCCAGCAAAAAGAACTGCTGTTCCATTTCAGCAACGTTTATCTTTAAAGCTTCCCAAAAGACATCCTCTACTTAGATCTCCTCCACAGCCACAAGTGACTGTTTTACAGATGACACTAGCTGTGCATAATTGGCAACACACCAGTAACCACAGATGAGACCCCTGTAATCCCAAGGCTCTTGTATTAAGCACTAGAGTTTAGCATCTTGCTGAAGAACATTGCTCCATGCTAAACATTTGCAAGACAAGAGTGATGTTGTTTATAAAAATTAAGTAGCATGAAAATCCAGTACAGCCTTTCTACTGCAAAGGAATTTTTACATTTTTCTTCAAAATTATGTAAAGCCTTATGATTTTGTTGAACTATAATAAAATATCAGTGTGCATGCCACACGCAAAATCTTAACAACTTCCTCTATGTAAAAAGTATTTCTGGGGGGAAAAGCCCAGAAAGTATAAGTAGAATTCTGAACACCATAATGTTGCCCTGAAGAAATTTCATTTATGAGAAATCTTACCCTGAAAAAAAAAAACAAACCAACAACAACAACAAAAAAAACAACAACCCCCCCCCAAACAAAACAGGAAAAAAAATGCTATTTTATCAAGCAAAACTTCTAAAGTCTGAGATAAACAAGGAGACCAAAAGACTTATCAATGAGACCAACCTGATTGTTCTCATGTTCTCTAAACCATGAGTCAAGATAGTCCAAATTTCTGCTTAGACACAAGCAGTTTTAGGTATTTGAATCTGACCGGTTCCACCTCAGTCTTTAAGCGCTCTGGTTGGGCCCCCTTTTAATTCCTTTTGCTGGAACTGTAACTCTCTTTGTTAAATAGTCTGGGAGATAACAGAAGAAAATAAAAAAAATTACTACCCTGAAGGACACCCATGTGGGGAGTTGAGTACCTGGAGTCCCCTCCCTACTGCTGTGAAGGTTGATTAATGCAAAGTAGAACAGCATTGGCAAGCACATCCTGGTGCAGCACACAGCACTGTATGAACGTGAGAGCAGCCTCCCTCAAGAAAAGCTGAGAAGGAAATGGATAAGTGACTCGAATACCAAGTTTGACCTCCAGTTCCTGAAATAACGTGTAAAAGGGAAACTAACATCACTGTTGTCTTAACTATCTTGAACTCTCACTGAAAAATTCATCCAAGATTATTTCAGGAAAACTGACAACATATTCTTGTGGGAAAAATTTGCTACTTGCCATAAATAGTTCACCTAACTTTCTTTTTAGATCTACTAGTTATTTCACTGTATCTTCCTGAAAAATTTGTATAGAAAACAGGTAGATTGTTAAGCATAATATGTTCTTTCTCTCATACACATACCAGTAAGTGTTTGAACGCAGCACTTTGATAATCTTTACAACACAGTGAAAGCTGCCTGAGATTATCTCTGCCTCAATAAATATTTTTGCTTTCTTATTTTTTTATCAGCAGTTTGAAAATAATGTGTAAAACCAAATACCCTCCAAGTTCAACAAAAAAGCTTTATGAGACTCCTCACCATGCTTCAAGCAATTATGGTTTTTTTCATATTTACACTTTAATATCACTAAGAAATACGATATTTCCCTTCTGAAACGCTTCTTCTAATTCTTGCCATACTGCCCCCCGAAGACACCCACACACAGATGGTAATGGAAGGAAGTGAGGCAGCAATATAATTTCTGCGAGACACTTTACATTCATGGAGGATTTTCAAAGGGGAAAATCCTGAAGTACTAATTCAGGGATAATGGGAATAAATATATTATAATACAAGATTTGACTTGTGATTTTTACTCCACGAAGAAAGTCAGTGGAGACACAGTGACTTGCAGTATTGACATTTGCCCGGCAACAATGTCAACGCACTTCCTCACAAAGTGTTCCTACACAATAGTAGTTAATTTATACAGTTAGTTTGAAAATGGGTTTTTCCACTGTTGCTATTTCAAAACACTCTTTCAGTGACTCATGCTTTTGCTGTTCTCTTTGCTTAAGGTTTTGAAAATTGATGTCCAAAACAAATCCCCTTTGATAAGCACAGATTTCCTGAATAACCCAAGGAGTTTAATTTAGTTGTTTTGACTAAAATACACCCTTCAGAAAGATTTAGTAATGTTAAGTACAACAGCATAATGTGATGCTCTGCAAAAGCTCCTGAACCAAAAGTTTCCCAAGAATTTGCTATTACCCCGTCATTCTCACACATACAGAAACATCTCCAATGGGAAACCCCAATAATTAAATTCTACAACACAGCAGTTCCACAAAATACTTGTCTTCAGAGATACAACCCAGCATGGGGACACAGGCTATAACAGAAAGTCCCAAAACATGAATTTCATTACAAAATGCCAAGAAATTGCAAAATAAAAATACTTTGTTTTGCCAAAGTAGTCATCTGGGGTTTTTAGTTTTTTGTTCCCATTGTTCTATGTTCTCTAGTACAGGTCAGCTATTTTTCAGCTAATACTAATAAATACAAAATATAAGATACAAGAAAGTTTGTTGAAGCTGAGTAGAAACTTTCAACTTTAATCCTAATATTCAAGTGTTAAACCAGAAATGTCAGTAACTATGATCAGAACTTTGCTCAAGGCTTCTTTTTTTTTTCTATTTGAAATATGAAATGTTTTAATATTCAATAGACCACAGAAAGTTCAAATGAATTTCTATTTTTGATTAAGCTGTGCTGGATGTTTTTGTGCTGTTTCTTCCAGATCCATGATTATTTTAATACTGCTATGTCTTAGAGTTTACACTTCAAAGATCTGCTGCAGGGCTACATTTTCAAAAGGGAAAAGAAATTAAGTTATTCAAATTGTAAGTACCTATACTTTGGAGCATTAGTCTGACTAAAAATCTAATCCCATTCAGCTTTTACCAAAATATGGGATTGTTTCAAGACTTTATTATGCTCAGCTGCTTGGCATAATAAAAATCACTTACATCATATAGTATGGAATGAACTGTGTTAGAAATAAAACTGACCTTTGCTCCAACCTCAGTATTTGCACCGAATTGAGCATATTTTGCATTTGCAGTCTTTCATCACTATTCAGAGATTATGAACTAATTTATTCTAAATGTCAATAATTGTGCTGCACAACTATCTGAAACAGATATGACTTGGTCAGTTCTCAAAGACATAAAAATCTCATGGTTCTTCTCATGGTAGTACTTTACATATGCACCTCAAGCCCCTTGTCACAATAAAGGTAAAATGTTTTAGCTGTTGAGGATAATTCCCAAGTATTCATTGAAATATAAGTTCTATTGACATTTGAAATTCTCTAACATGATTTATCCATCAATGGAGATTTATCAAAAACTGAGATAGACATGAATTACCACTTTAAGATGCAATCAACAGCTCTTGGGTTAAAAATAAACTTAATAATACCATCCATAATAAGTACCATATTTCTATCTAAAGTTTTGAAAATTGAAGTTTGGTACATGCTCATACAAGTGAGTATATATGCCAGTTATTTCATAGATTATGCTCCCATCAATCACAATAAATTTAGCAAACCAAGAAGTAAACCTTAGAGACAATAAATTTCTATATGCTTCAGTTTACTAAGTTCATTCCCTCACTGCTGTGTTTCCCTAGGGACATTCACATCAGCATTTGTAAGATGTTATTTGCAGCCCTGCAGCCAGTATTGGCTTTTTGTCTATGACATTTTTATAAGAATTCAAAAGCAACCTTTCTGCTTTGACAAGTAACTTGGTATCACATCAATCAAATATATCTTAGAAGCAAAGTACTTTGCTTTCCATCAGTATCAGGCAACGACCATAGAGACATCACTAATGTCTCCATCTTAGGAATTCTCTTGGAACTTGGACAAAGAAACAATCTTTGCAAAAACGTCCTATTTTCTTCCATCCCTACCCTCACATTCATCATGTTCAGAGCTACTATTTGATACACTGGCTCATGGGAAGCACTTGTAAGTTTACGTGAAAAAGTTGGACAGAGCAATTTTCAGCCATCCATTATTAAGTAGAAGAATGATAAAAAAGACATTATTCTGAACAATGCTGGACCACTAGCCCGTGATGTGACCTTTCGTATTTATTTCACCAGTAAATATAATAGTTGCCCATGCTGTGTGGTGGATTTGGGGGTTAGAGGACAGAGATGCATTTTGAAAAGATCAACCTGTAAGTATTAGTGTAATAAATAATAGTGCATGTCCTGGAGTCTGGATTCTATTTGTCCTGTTATTTTACTGTACATTTCAATGTTTTATTTCTTTTGGATAAAACAGCTAAGAACTGATGGTGTCTTACTGTGAACACAGGATGGGTCTTTTATGACTTAAACTCATGAGTACAAAAGCTCTTTGTGAAGATGAGGATGTAGCTCATTATTTTTTTCCTTTTTCACAAATGCAGAGAAAAATTAAGTTCATACAGTAGCCTAGGAGTATGCAGTGACATGAATACTACTTTTAGCACTTGTTGTGTCTTTGCTGTTCACACTGTCAGAGTAAGAATAAATAGTATCAAGATGTAAAATCACCCTCGGTGAGAAAACGTATACATAGCTCTTCACATACCTATCCAAACCAGTTCTGTCCCTCTTCTTCCCAGCTCCTGTACACAACCATTTATTTGGATTTTGGTGTCTCCATAAGAACCCGTACATATTTTATGTAAAATTGTTGATGGCTACCATTTCTTCCCTAACCATTGACTGCAGACTCAGGAACAGATAATATACCCTCTCTCGAGAAAATAAAGGCAGGATCAGTAAAGAAATATAAAGTAAACAGATATTCAGTACCAGGACTGCTGTTTATAAGTGGAAGGTAAAAGCAGACAAGCCCTATGTTGAGGCCCAGGACAGAATAAAGATATGTCAGTGAAATAAATATATTTATTTATTATATTGCACCAGCAATTAATACGATTCTCCTGCTACCTTATTGTCAGATAAGAAGAAGTTGGTGAAAAGCAGCAAAGGGTGCTTGTGCCTGGACTAGCAAATAGCCTGGTTATGGCAGTAGGCTTGATAGCCTGGGAACGGCGCCACTCTCCTCTCCAAAATACAGGGGAAAGGGAGTAGTGGTAATATGACTGGTGAGAGATTTCCTCGATGCAAAACATGATGGATACAGGTCATAAGGAGGGAAGACTTAAGTAGTTTATCCCCTTCCAATTTCTGCTTCACTTTGCATGAGGAAGGTTTATACTAAGAAACTAAGTATATACTCGGCTTTTTTAGTCCTCCTTTCTATTATGCTAGTTCTAAATGATCCTGTATAAAATTGGGCTCCTGTCTAATACAGATATACAAATAAATGCCGGCCATAGCACTGTTTTCAACAAACACTGTCCAATGGATGGGAATACAGGCTCCTGCTTACACATAACCTTCTTTGTTTCCTCACAGATACCCTGTTGCTGCCTTTACTGCTGCCAAAATGGCAGTGTTGATCCCTTCCACAGGCTCAGCGGAGCCCACTGCATGGCATTCAAAGCAACAATTTGTAACAGTATTATTTGCAACTACTCTGTAAAGTTTTTGGGCTAGCAAATGCTTCCAGTGGTCTGCTTTGTGCCACGTTAACAGTCAGTGAAACATGCTGGTCTCAAGCGAAGGAGGACCAGTCTATTTGTTATGCAGCACACAATCACAGAGCAATTCAAACCAGTCAGGAAATGTTAGAAGACTTTGTTCATCAAAAATTCACTACACTCATCTTCTATGGACTTTGCAGAGAGTATGTCTTCAACCATCGCCATTTCGGGAACACAAGCATTCCGTGGTTTTAAGCAATTGTAGTTGGAATATATTTCTACACTCCTAATTTTTGGGATTTTTTTAAGGAAATGATTGTATACTGGTTTAGGTGAGTATATAAAAAATATCTATAGATGCAAGTTTAAAACTGATGTCCACGTTTCTTACTAATATAATGAGGTTCCCTTCCCATGTTATGCTTCTAGAAATGACTATCACTCAAGGAAAGAAAGCAACAAGTTTTCACTACTGTTAATATTCTTTAAATTTCAGCATTTTTTCCTTCTCACATGTTTAAAAGTACCATTTAGCTTCCATTATGAAAGATATCCTTGCTAGTTAGTGTTTTCTTCTTTTTAGCAAGTAAGCTAACAAAGGCAGACAAGTTTTATATCAAGCAAGAATACATATGCACTGAGAAAACAGAGGAAAATTACAGCTCGGAGTACAGGTTCTTAAGATGAAGCACCCACAAGTAACTATTGCTACATACAAAGCAAATACAATCATGTAATCCTTTAGTGCAGCCTAAATTTGCTGTACTCTAAACTTAGTAGAGATGATGATCACCAAACCAAGAATATCAGTGAAGGAAGATTTGGCAGAGGTGGAAGTTATTCTGCTCTTTCATGTTGCAGAAATCATTCAGTAATTTTAGTATGGGCAGCATCTTACACAAATTGCTATTCAAACATATTGGAATGGCAAGTCCTTCTGCTAAGTACCCTATAATCAGCATTTCTGATGTGACAATTTAACTAAATAATGAAGATTTTCTGTGTTGATCATATTCTATGGTTGCTCAATAAAGCCCTGACTTCTGATTCTCTGAGCTTCCCCAGTCAAAAGTGCTTGAAAAGATGCTTCACTAGTCATAACAGAACTCATGAGACACCAGCGTTTCTTACCTTGCAGCAAATTCTGAGGCTCTCAAACTTCATTTTGATATAAAGTGGAACCTCAATACCAAACATCAAAGCTTTGCACAAACTGAAAAATTAAAAAATACTTTCCTTTAATGCTATCAAAATATGTGATTCAACAGGGGCAAAATCTTTTTTTTAGCATAAAACAAACAGAATTTTTCTGCTTCATCTTTCTGGCTCATACGACAGCTTCTAATGGAAGTATAATATTAAAACAATAAAACAAAAATGCAGTATTTCAGTACCTCCTGATAAGGGCAAAGTCAAAAAAATTCTCTTGAAAGAGTGTGGCTGTGAAAACGTTTCCCAGCAGAAAACTGATTTGCCACATATAGCATCAGAAAGGCTCTTAATGGATAATTCTTCTAAGTTAAGTAGATGTAGAAGGCTTGTACAGAACTAAGATGGATGTGCCTCATTATGCTATGATTCTATAATCTCTTTGACAAGACCAGAGGACAGTGCCATAGGATCTGCTACAGTGAGCACTCATAGAAAGTCAATTGATAGTTTTAGACAATAGAGACAAGAAGAGACTCATCTGCCTTTTTCTCTTAAGGTGTTACTTTGTCAGTGATTATCAGACTGAGTCGAAATTTATAGTCAACTGTATATCTTTAATAACATGCCATTTCCATTTTAATACAAACTAAATTCACAGATATTCTTATTGTGCAATATAAACACTATAACTATAGCAATGATAGCTCCGCTTATCTCATATCTTGCCTCTCTGTTGATGATGAGTCATCTCTCCTCCTACCATGTAGTAAAGAAAACAGATGAGCCTTGAAAAGCTAACACTTTTTGCAATTTTATATAGCAAACACCATTTGTAAAAAGTATTTGAAAAATCACAGCTCCTGCAACTACTATATCAGTTTCCAGACAGTGAGTTACATACAGTGGGGATGAAGGTATCTGGAATTTCGTTTCTAAAAGATTTTTTTTTTTAAAGAAGAGTAAGAGTGAATTAATATTTTGGCAGTTTTGATCATGTACTTTTAAGATTTAATTTCAAGTATATTTTTAACTCTGGAGCTATGCTTAGAAGTAATTTCTATTTATTGACTGTGAAATCAAAGGGAATATTATAAAACCATTCTCTGTCTCAGTTGCAATGGAAAAATCCAAAGTAACTCCATTATGGTCACTAAAAATGTTTCAAAAGTTTCAGGAAGTGGTTGACAAAAATACTGAAATATGGCTCAAATTCTTCTCAGCCATGATATATGCTGAGACTTACAGCAAACAAACCTCAATTTCAAGTGCTAAAGAAACCTAAAGTCTATTTCTTTACTCTTTCTGCGGTCAGTAACCATGCAAAATTGTAGCAAAACTATAACCATCTAATACCATAGAGGTATTTACTTCTAACATAAAAAAACTTCTCTATACCATACTGTAGATTTTTATACTCAGTTGCACCTTTGCTACTCCTGACAGGTGAAAGGGATATGTAAAAACTCTTCATATTGTTTAGGAAGGTGTCATGATTGTCTCAAGTAGCTTCCTGTGCTATGTGAACTGAAGCAGCTGTGGTCTAAAATGGACATCTCACATCTTTATGTATAAAGATGAAACATTCAGGCTATTTTGGCATGAAACATGTTTGTTTTACCAGAGGCATTAGTAACATGATAATATTCCCTCCCTTCATCAAAAACACTTCCTTTGTTTGATGCCTTCACAAGGAAACCCAGACAAATGCTAGTAACTCAAGTCACATATGTAAAAATCAGAACTGTCTGAGCAGCTGTGCTCCCTCCTCTCTCTGTGCAAGGAAGCTGAGGGAGGACAGGTCTCTGGGGCAGCAGACACGGAGTGTCTTAGATGCCAGTTAGGTAACTATGCTGAAAACAATGCAAAAAGAGAGATAAGTGAGTATGTACAAACAAGTAGGACAAGGTTATTGAGGGACATACTATTTGAAGGACCTGTTGTTGTCTTGGTTTTCACTGATGTGGTCATCTGCATCAAACCTGGTTACCTATATATGGCACAAGGGAAATGATTTCACAGAAGTATGATCACTGATCAAAAAATCTTTTCAGCAAGGGAAACAATGATGCTCAGTTTGTCACAGAGATGCACTATTTAAAGTGAGTGTTATCTTCTAAAGATGTGAAACTTACAAAGTGACCAGCAAAGAATTAGAGAAAATAATTTAATTGAATTACAATTTGCACCATAGTATGTGAAAGAACTCTAGCAACATTGAGTCACCTAGTACTACTGGGACAAAGCGAATACACAGTTCACTTCATAACTATGGTAGTGGTCAGAGAGGCCAAATGGGTAGCCTGCTGCCACAAAGAGAGAATGGGTAGCCAACGACAAAAAATCCAAGAGACTTATATCCAAGCCTCACTTATAAGCCATAGGTTATGCTAGCATGCCTTAGCCAGGACTAGTTTTTTGGGGGGTTTTTGGTGCATTTATAAGAGGAATACAGTATTCAAGATATTAAATAAATGTAACTAAATAATGAGAGGCAATTTTTTATTTTACTTCACATGAGAAGATTCAGCCTTAATAATTTACTGATATTTAGAATGCTGAACTAGCCATTGCAAGTACTTCTTTAATAAAGAAGAAGCCTTTGTCTATTTATTTATAAAAGCCACACAACATACAGATAAAGGTCAATGTTTAACATGATGCGTGGATAGGCAGGACTTCTAACCATATCAGGCTTGTTCTTGATTTTATTTCATATGAAAACTCTTCATATCATTTGCATTGATGGTGGGGCATAAGATACATGGGGTTTGGTGCAATTTTTAATTAATATTATTGTTCTATTTTGTTTTAATCCTTCATATTTTATCCCATGTATTCCTTAACTGAAAGAGATTTTAAGACACTTGTTAGGTTTTCTTTTGTATAGTAGCTTGTAAGATTTCGCAAGGAAGAAAGGGCTCTCTGGTGGTCAGGGTGGCATGGCTGCAGTCAGATCACAAGCTCTGCAGTTCACATTCTTGCATATGAACCACTCTCTCTTTCGTGCACTTTTGGTATTAATATTGTTGCTGTTACTGTTTGTTTTCTTGTCTCTTTGCTGTTTCCAGTAAATTGTTCTTATCTTAACCCAGGATCTTTGCCTTTTGTGCCTCCAATTCTTCTCTCCAGCCGCCCACAGAGGGGAGCAGGTAAGGAGAAGCGAGCAGCAGCGTGGTTTAAGTGGGAGCACTAAATTGGAGAATACCATTCATAAATCACGATACTACACTTCTAGAGTTAACATGTGCTGCAAACTAATATATACTCATATTACATAGCATTTGTTCCAAGTTCTGCTCTCCCATAACTCATTTTCTTCTCATTAATGTATACTTTGACATTAACAGGTTCTGTCTTAAGTGTAGCTTCAGCTATGGACAGCTTGTTGCTGCCTTGTGTAGCTAATTCTTTATTCTTTCCTCTATGAGGGATGCCATTTTCTGAATCACAATAAAACACTTTAAAAGTATCAGTATTGCAAGATAGCATGTTTCCCAGGTGAAAATGCCCTTGAGTTATATATTATCTCACACTAGCACCTTTTTCTCTCTCTTATTGCTTAATTATATCACTCTTTAAATTAAAAAAAAGCACATTTCTGGGTTTGTTTTCTTAAGGAAGCATTTTGAGTAGTAATGTTTGACTTATTTTGATTGAAAGCAGAGCCTGTATTGATGAAACAGAGCTGACTAGTTTGCACCCACTAGTCCTCATTTACTGATGTCAAATACTCTCCTAATATATAAACTTTTGATTCTACTTTATGCAAAAGTTACTGTAATTGCATTGATTCACCAGGGTTTTCTTTTTTGGTGTTACTTAAGCAGCTGAAGGGGCAATATAAACTGAACACTTGAGCAATGAGAAGAGCTTAACTTCCTTTCTCTCTGGTTTTGTTCTGCTATAATCATATATCACCCTAAGTATCTGCCAGATAAAAATACAGCATGTATATAATATTGATCACTCTTTCCTAGCACTTTCATTCCTATCACGTTCTTTACATCTTTCAAAGTGCTAAACACACTGTCTGCTGTATTCTACAGAAATTGGTTTGCAAAAACAGGCTTATTTTCCAGTTACAAATGGTCATTAAAGGACAATTTGTGCCATTTTATGCTAGGCGTGACACTGTTCATAGATATCCGCAACTGGAAATTTTGCAGATAAAGAGTAAACAACTTTGGCAACTCAAGGCAAAATCCCAGATCCTAATGGGTACACCCACATTTTGTTAGATTCCAGACACCACTAACCGGGCCTCTAAAACAGCCACAGAGGGAGTCTGTTTTAAACAAGAGCACACAGTAGAGTGCTAGCTGAGAGTACTTTGGGGATTCCAAGATCTTGGGGATTCCAAGATCTTTAGCTGCCAGCAGCTCCACTAAGTACCCACTAGAAGGCCCCCAGCTCCTGGCAGCAGCAGGAGCAGGCACAGGACTCCCGTCTCTCAAACACAGCAGCAGGGGTCCTGATGACAGGAGTGGGTGGTTTGCTCCTTGGTTTTCTCTGACTTTGCTGGGTGCTGTCTCACGTGTTGTCCATTAGTAGTTTCAGACTGTTTACCTATAATAATAAAAACTGGACTGCTTTTTAATAGCTACTGAGATGCATACTTCGTGTATCAGTGCTGAGGTATATGTTCAGTTCAGTGATTTAGTTAGATTCTGAGTAAAGAAAGATCTAGTCAAATCTGTACGGATTTTACTAAAGTTTTTCTTTCTGTAAAAGGTATTTTTTTTGTATATGAATCTTTCAAATGAATCTATTCATTTTATTAGTACTACAGTTACAGGGTTCATTTAACAATAGAAAAATCTCATATCGGAAATATTAATACTCAGCAAAAAAAAAGCATTTTTGGATTTGAGGCAGAATATTTTTTATTCCTTTTCTTTTATTCTTCTTTCTTACAAAGTCAATACTAATCAAAGAAGAAGAACGTGTTATTTTTTAAATTATGGCAGCAAGAAGAATGATTTCCTTCCCAAAATAATAGAAAAGTTAGTTCCAAAGGTTTCCAATGCTGATACAAATCTTTATTAGATCTGAGACACAGGACTCTAATCTCCTCTTTATTTGACAGACATGTTGATTTGAGAAGAGTTTCAGCTGACTGAGGACACCTACTGCAAATAATACAACTAATATAGTCCGTTTTTCTTTTTGCTATATATTCTGCCTGTTTATATGCTTGCTGTAGCTAACGAAAAATGTAAGAATAGTTGCTTGTAATCTGTGCAGTCTCCTTTTTCCTTTCTTTTTGCTATTTTCCTGTTTGGATCATCCATTATAGGAACCAGCAATTAAATTGAGTAATTCCCTTGCTAAATCAAAAATGACACTTCAATTTTTACAAAAAATGATTATCTGCATCTGTAACTGGTGTCTTGTACAGATGATCGTAAATTGTTATTCAAACGATATTTGATTTACTTCTCTTATTCTTGGACTTCTACATCTGTCGCTACATCTACCTGCACATCAGGAGTCCATTTTTGAGTACAGATAATACAGACAGTTTCTATCTTGGTTTGACTAGTAATAAACTGAGCATAGAGACTCAGCACACATTGATGTCTAAGTTTGATGGAGTGGACTGAATAGCCAGAGTCTAGGAGATATGCCAGAAGAACATTCCAAATACACTGAATTAGAGATTTTATCTCATCTTTTACAACAAAGGATCCAAGAATATTTGACACAAACCCCTTAAAGTGGAGTCTACTTCTCAGAAGAACAATTTGATTTGATCTAAAATAGATGCAATATGTAAAGGTCTAAATTACCATTTCACTCTCTAACCTCAATATTTATTTTGTTTTCTGTTCTGTTCTAAAACAAGTATAATTGGAAGGAATTTAAATTTTCAAATTTTTCAGCTATCAAGCAGTAAGGTTTCAATTGAAATCAGAGTCACAGAGTATTCAATTAGAATATTATATTTTAAAACACAAGTTCAGGTATAAATGGATAACAGTATGCATGTATTGGATTCTCTTCCAAAGCAATTTAAGGAGACAGGTAATTCTAATAAAATAGTAAGATTACCACAGAGAATAAAGACAATGTCTACACACGCCCCCCTTATCCTGGATAGCCATAATTCAAGTAGCCTTATTTAGGACATCAAAGCCCTTCAAAACTCACATCACTCAAAACTTAAGATACACTTTCCCTATAAAATTCTGCTTCTTCCACAAGTCATGACTCATTCCACATTTAATAATTTACGTACACTGATGAAGGCTTTTCCTATTTTCTGATGTTTAAATGAATACTGGCCATTCCCAAATAATCCAAACAGAAACTGTTACCAAAAACATGCAATGCCTTTGATCGAAAAGCATATATCTTCAAGCACTTTAGAACCTTTAAACTAGCAGAGCCTGGTAATGCTGCTCCCTCTATCATTAAAAAGCTTTAATGGTGCCTTCCTTCTTCCCAACTCACTTCCTGTTCAGAAGCTTGTTGCAATCCTTCACTGTAACTGAGAGCTCACAAGTCCTTTTCCCTGTCTAAAATGCAGGTGGTCCTCCATTTCTCTGTTGGGACTTTCCAAATAGTATGCTAACTTAAATTTTTCTCTCAATTTATTTTATTTCTCAATTTATCTTGGTTCTACTAAAACTCATTTTGAAACAGTATTTGATGTTCAACTTATTCTCAGTTTTAGTATTTCACTGAAAATGGTTTACCCGG
>NW_020897691.1:2319329-2322033 GCF_003984885.1 Neopelma chrysocephalum | reverse complement strand
TCAACTTATTCTCAGTTTTAGTATTTCACTGAAAATGGTTTACCCGGGCCTACTACAGTAGCTTGTGTTTCATAGCTTATCAGCTGCCCTATAAGGTCTTCCTCTGCCTAATATGCAATTCCGTTTTAATATAACTGTGTCCATATAAAATTCTTCAAATGTTTTTTGTAATTTTACATCCTATCATTAATTATTAGAAATAAGGCTTAAGCATAATCAAAAGCATAATTATATCTGACTAAATCCAAAACCAACTAGGTGACTGGTAGGACTGAACATGGCATGTTATGCCTTAGAATAATAGGAGGAGAGTTTTACCAATTGAGACTAAATTACAGAATTCCTTTAATTCATTGCAGAGGTAATTTATAAGCAGTGTCCTAGATCTCAGCTACTTCACATGACATTAAACAATATATTAGACCATCTAATTCATGCATACATTACAGAGCTCAGGACAGCCACTGCTGAATTGTACCTGCTGTGTAGTTCAATAGCATATCACTGCTTGCTGGAGCTGCGTTCCCTGTCCCTTGCATGGCTGCCCAAAGGAGTAATGAGCTATGACCAAAACACGGAGAAAGATGCACTTACCACTTGTTGGATGGTTTTTGCTGGATTGGTTTTTTGTTTTTTAAGTATGAACAAATGTATTTTTAAGAGCTAGAGAAAAAAGTGAGACAAGCTGCACTCTTCTATTTACTTGCAGCAACCATCCTAGAGAAGTGAATTTCTACTATGACCAGTTTTGCATTCATTTTCTGGCAAATAGACTCAATTACTGGCCGTTAAATGGTCCCCAGTTTGGGGACATCCTGCCTGCCAGAAGCTTCCATGTAAGCATGACACAAAATCAAGATTAGCCTCAAATCCTGCTTGATTAACATGATGTTCTTTAACAGAACCATATTTTCTACTTATTTTGAGTTCAGAGCAACCAACCCATTGCCCAAGCAGAACAGATGGAGTCCATTTTCAAGTGCTGACCATTGTAACTATGTCTTCATGGCTTGTCATTTTAGAACCCACAATAAATTTTTTAGGTGATACATCAACAATCTGAAAAGATGTAGATAACATGCAGGGTCTAAATACTTCTGTAAAACTGTATTTGACCCCAGTCACAAAAGCCAAAAAGATGAGTCAGTCTACCTCCACCTTTCATTAACACAGATTCTGACTTTTTCTACTGAATAGATGCTTTTGTAAGTAGGAAAGGACTTGATAAAATTGTTTAAAAACACCCACTTCTAGAACTCAGATAGTAGGAACACAAAAATACTACTACTCAGAAAACAGGTGAATAGAGAACAAAGAAGTTTTTTTCTCCGAAGAGTATGGAAGAAAGGAGAATTTAACTTGAAATTATTACTTATTAAAGCAACCAGAAAAATGAGGAGAGGGTAAAAATGTGGGAAGAAAAACAGAAGGGGGAATTTATGTAAACAAATCATTAACGGGCAAGTTTGGCCCAATGCCTTTTCTCTATTCACAACACATTTCCTGTTCTAGAAAGAGTTTGGTCAACAACTGTGCATTTTACTGTATACTTTCTCTAAGATCTGTAGGCTTTTCTTTCCATAAATCCAAAATTTACAAGAATATAGTCTTAACAAAAAGGCAACAGGTCTATAGATCTATAAAGTATTTCCACATTTCCACAGTTTATTATAAAAGCTTGAGGGCCAAAAATTCTGGTATCAGCCAAGCACATGGGGTACTGGTATTTATGAGGTCCTCACATGCACATATTAATTTGGTATTTGACTCTGAAAAAAAATGCAAAAAAATTCCTCACCTAATCATTGACAACCTTCTCAGTATTTTCCACAAGCCTGTTACATATACAGAACCCAAGTTAGAAAGCTGTGCAGCAGTTTTAAATGGCTAACTCCTATACAATTTGTGACAATTGAATGCACAAAAGGAATATTTGCATGTGTTGATGGCTACATTGATATCCAAATGGGCATATTAACACCTGAAATGCTTATACCTTTTTGATGTTTGTATATCAACACTACACATATAGCTGCTGTACAAAAAAGTTTATACAATTTCCTGTAGGCCTGTAAAAAAAATATACTATTTTCATAATGGCTTTTTTTACTTTCAAAAAACTTTGTCAAAATCTTTCAAAAAACTAATATTTCAGGAAAGCCCACAGAGGTTGAATTGTCTGCTGCTAATACCCCACATCCGGTGTTTTTCTTATGATAGTATGGAACCAAATTCTTAGCAACAACTCAAATCCTTCACAGACGTTCCGTTATTTTAACAGTGAAGCACTCGTGTGATGGTTTCAGTCTAGGCCTTCCTGGAGACCAGCTTGTAACCAGGAAGGAACTAGGAAAGTGACCAAGGAAGTATTCCATGCTATTCCTTTACATAACCTGGGGTATAAACAGGGTGTAGATAAGAGAGTTCGCTCTCTTCCTTTCCGGCGAGGTTGGAAAACGGTGGTCCCTGTCTGGGTCTGGCTTATCTGGAGCTGAGGCCTACAGTGACTGCTGTTATCGGCCGTGTGTGAGGGGAGAGTTCTGGGCCGCGTCCAGATGTCCTGCTTTCTCTCAAGGGAAGTGGTGAGCTCTTGCCACTTCTTCAGTTTGCTGGTTACCGGGTTTTTAGATCGTGTAGACCTGTTTTGTTTTTGTCCCTTTTTCGTCCTATTTGTCCTTTTTCCCTTCTCCCTTCCCCTTTTCCC
>NW_020897691.1:2300885-2319229 GCF_003984885.1 Neopelma chrysocephalum | reverse complement strand
TATTTAGGGTTTCTGGGGTTATATATATATATATATAATACTCTCACAGTATATATCTATTTTTTATGTAAAATATATATTTTTGCTAGAACTTTGGCTGCTTGGTTTTTTTTTTCTTCCCTCTCTGGGAAGCAGTCCCTGTTGTCAAGTTTTGGAGACTTGGCAGGAAGCCAGCTCCAAACTTGCACAACTCGTCAAGTACCCATCAGCTCCACTCCTCTTCTGCTACACTCAAGCACTACCAGGCCTTATAATAAAATATATTATCTCACAAAATGTGCGTATGGCGAAAGGAGATTAATATTCGTTTTCTTTTCTTCTTTTTTTGGTTTTATTTGTTTGATCAGTTGGTTGGTTCTTTACGGTGGGTTTGGGTTTTTGGTTTTTTTTAAATGTTCTCAATGTTTTCCAATTAGTTTGGCTCTATCAACCAAGTGATTGTGATGTCCATGTCCTCCTTCCTACCAATAAGTGAGGACCCTTTAAGTAATTTCTTTGTGCCATCTATCTGGATTCCTGAAGAGTCCTGGGTTTCTGCTCTGTTCCTCAGACAGCAAACTCACCAGCCTGCACCTCCTGACTTCCTGGTACCCGCTACAACAGCTCTGCCCATTTCCTACTGTGGTCCAGAGAGCAGCACAGGTGAGCAGCATGTGCTCCACTGATCTTCCCTAACAGGAGAAACAAGTAAATCAAGCTCATCCCCACTGAGGTCTTCCCTCCCTAAGGCAAAAAGAGACAGATGCTGTGTGGGAAGTAAAATGGCAAGGTGCACAGCAGGAATGTTGGGCTTTGTGCCTTCAAAGCTGCCAACATCCCCTGGCCTCAGGGACTACTTAGTCTGTGGGGTTGGGATAATAGAAAACATGGTAACTCCTGCCAGCTTACATGCTTTTTTTTGTAACATCAAGGCTCGCTCTCAAACTGTGTAGGCTAGAAAGTAGATTATTGACCTTTATTTTGAAGCCTATAATAGGCTGTGTCAAATGTGTGCAGCATTGTAATAACAGTCATTGCACATTTGAACACTCTTGTTTCCTGTTAACAAATTGTTCTTGATTCCATTTAAAATTATTTTGATAATTTGTGGAAAATAAATTACTATCAATGGTCCACTTATCTGGGTAGTGATAGACTGTCAATCACAGTAAGCTGCATGAAATTACCTTTGCTTCCCATGTGGGTAACTTTCTAATTTGATGTATATTACTTTTTGTCAGGAACACAGCTGGCAGAAAATACTAGTAGAACTTCTTCAGGACATTTTCAATGTCAAAAAGTGGGATTTATGCAAAACCTGTTTGTTACAGCTGAAGTTTTTTAGAAGTCTTAAGTGTCCCATTTATAATGTTTTCCAAAAAGAAACTCTCCATTTTTCATTATGCTCTGGAATATATATATATATATATATAAAATTAAAATACAACAGTTTTGCTTCATAGAAAGCTGAGAATTTTGCTTCTTGTCCTAAGTCAGGAGGAAAATTATTTTAGTGGTGAGGAATGTCTTGCCAGCTCTGCCAGCTCTAAAGAAAGATTCCTTAATAATAGTTTTGTTGGGTTTTTTCAGAGAGCTGGCTCCCAACATGCAGTAACAACTGAGAAATGAAAATGCAGATCTTACTATTCTGCTTCAAAACATTCTTAACAAATAGAAATTTCTTGCATGCCGATACACTACACAGATAAAATGGACTGCTCGGTCTGTGTCATGATCAGTAACTTCAACAAACACAGCCAAGCTGAAACAAACATGCAGATAGGCCTATACCAGGCAAATGCTCAAGAAAAAAGTTCCAGACAATCCAGATGCACACTAGCTCCTAGTAAAGCAAAGTTAGACTGAGTGTAACTAAGTGGCAGTGAGATGGGGGTCATCAAACGACATCCCACTGAACAGGAAAATCCTGATCTTAGGGAGACATTTGTTATCATAAAGTATGCATACACTATTTAATAATAGCACCACGCAAAACCAGTCCATAGATAACTTCAGTAACAACAGAAGTACAAACAATTAACAATTATTAGAATTTATGCCATGATGTCCTTTCACAAAGACAAGTCTGCAGTCTTCTGATGCAAGTGCAATGGCGAAGTCTTTTTCCTTGTAGCTGGAACAAACAGAATTAGGAGGTAAATCACAAGTAATCTTGTAAACCCTGCTAACTTGATTTCTTGCTTAAGGGACATATTCTCCAGGGAATGATTTTACTTAGTTTGATTATTTTAACTGCTGGCCAACTACATCTATTTGTCTGTAAAAATGGAAGACTGAAATCTGCAAATACAGAACCACTTTCTCTTTGCATGCAGTTTTAAGTATTCCAAAAGACTTTATAATGGTAGATTTAAAGACAATAAGATAGACTATTATTTACTAAAAAGATAAAACTGAACCAGAAATAAATTATCTTGTTTGAAAAGTCACAAAATGAGTCAATGTTAGACATCATTTAAGAGGAAAAGGGGACTATTATTCCAGACGCATTTGTACCATCTTAAAAAGAAAAGGTAATGTGTACATTTGGAGTGTATTACACCTAACAGGATATCTCTAAATAATGTATCACTTGTGTCTGTACTAGCAATACATATCACATGGCTACATTGCTTTCTATACACATATAATAAATAATCACCAATCAATTGAAAAAATGCCACCAGACAATAACATACAATGGCACATAAATTAAAAAATTAGCTATTTTTCAACAGGTGTACTCCAAAATGTAATTGTAATATTATCTATCATCTCTGCTTATAAAACAATTACAGTACCTGCTTAACTACAGCCCTGTATGAAGATTTTCTCTGTAATTATTCTATTCCATTCTAACTGACAATGTATTCAGGGCACAAACCTGCTAACATACATTCCTGGCTTTAGAATTACATTATGCTCATACAAACTGACACTTAAAAATTCCAGGTACTACTACAAACTTCTGATTTTATGGCAAGACAGTAGATACTTTTTGTGCTCAAGCATTCTGTCTTTAGAGGGATCAGACTGGGTTTCTCTTCCTTTTGTCCCAGTGGATGTTCACTTCTGAAATAGTTTCCAGAGGCTATTTAACAAGCATAGCATAAAACAGATTTCACATTGTGGTAGAAGCATTACAAACGTTCAAAAAGGACTTCATGATGGGACTTCATTTACGTTCAGCTATATACACTTCCTCTCCCCATTCTTAACATGAGCACCAAATTGCCCTCCTGTCTCAGAAATTAGTGACAGCAGAGTACCAACCCTGTTCTCTCAGAAAACACTTCTCTTCTGACTACCTCAAATTACTCTCTGAAAACAATCCAATGTGATTTAAACAAACAGCTTTGTGAACACAGAAGTACCTCATAAAGTGGTGGAGTCAAGTAGTTTACTTTGCTGTGCTCCTTAATTAATACAATTACTTAAAATACAGGTCCCCAGAAAATTCTCACTGGTACTTATTCCACTAGTTCTTATCATTGCTACATCAATAGTATTTTTTCTAAGAGATTTCCAAGATATAGACAGGAAGGAAAACCATTTTCATAGAACTACTGAATATATTTATGTACATTTGCTCTTCTTTAGACATAATCTAGTCTTCTCTTCCTACAAGGTTTTATGCACATAGAAGATTTCAGCTAACCTATCACTACTACAGATGCCTCTTATATCAGCTTAAGAGGGTTTCTGTTAAGCTGATATATTATGCACTGCCTCCATGGGCAAATACATATGGCATAAATATTCATGCTACTTATTTTTGTATGTGTGTATTGGAGGGGGCTATTTTCTCTGTTTTCTGTAAGTACTACTTATTGCTGATAGAAAACTAGCAAAACACAATTATTAACTGGTGTTAATGACAGAAAAAAAAGGTAAAAAAGGGTAAAGTGCTTAAAGTGAAGCTGTGATAGATTGCAGAATTCCTGATAATTTCAGGCTGATGTGAGGCTGGTTCAGGGCTCCCTTTTCACCCCACATTTTCCATGAATGTGTGTCCAGAGACTGGGTGTCAAGGGTGGCAACCTAGGTGCATTTTTGGCCCTAATGAATGCAATAGGTTTTTCCATACTCCTTTGAAAAGTTCTCACACTTCAAAGGTGCAATCCTCTTCCACTCAAAACACTGTCAAAATTTTACATGTGTAGAGATTAGGAAGAAGGTCTAGAAAAGGAAGGGAAGTATTTTCATTATAAAACAATATAGTAGAAAAAGTTAGGAAAAAAATTTTATTGATCATCAACAAGGCCCAGAGCTAATTCTCTGGAAACATGTGTTTAGAGGGAAGCATGTGATGGGGAAACAGGGGGTCATCTAATTCAAGATATGCACCTCATGTGGACAAACCACAAAGAAGATGAATGTCATCAGCAATGTCCCATCTCACAACAAGGGAGTAACAATTAAAAAATTTTTCCCATCAGTGCATGACTTCTATACCTAATTATTTTGCAAATGTCTGTGAAAATAAGTTTTTCATATCTATTGATTTTAAAGCAATGGATATTTATGATGAATGTTTTGCACACAGATTATTTTCAAAGACTTTTCAATGGGTTTTCAGTATATTTCAGCTTCCTAGGCCAATTTTGAAAAATTGCCTCAGACTTTTTTCACTTTATTTCCATCTTTTTACTAATGCTCCCAATGGCAATCACCAATGAATTGAAAGATAAACATAAGAATACAATTTTTTTGTTACTGTTTGGTTAGGAAGAAGCAATAACTTTTAAATTAGTATTTTTTGTTCTGTTTAAAATAACCAACAAATATATCTTCACAGTTTGAAAAGCTTTTCATTCTGACAGTAATTCATTAAAGAACCAATGTTAACACATGCCTTAAAATGAAAATGGAGAGCATAATCATCTTGGAACAGGCTGCCTAGATAAGTTGTGGATGTCTCATCCCTGGAAGTGTTCAAGGCCAGGATGGGTGGGGCTTGGAGTAACCTGGTCTAGTGGAAGCTGTCCCTGCCCGTGGCAGGGAGGTTGGAACTACCTACTGGAAACAGTTCTTCATTTCTTTCTGAACAGCATTTAGCTCTTATTTGATCCCAGCCCACCACAGCTTGCTCATTCTGAGCTACCAAACTGCAATGCTGTCACAAAGCTTATTTTCCATAAAATACTGAAGTTCTGTCAAGTTTTAAGCAGCTTAACAGTACCCTTCTCTGGCCAAGTCAGGAGGCCAAGACAGGAAAACAAATAGAAACAAGAGGTGAAGGTATGTAGACAGCACTCAAATATCCACTTTGATTTTCTGTGAAGAATATAAAGCATCACTCATTAATCAGTTAATTATCTCACTAGGAAATGACTGTATATCCATTTAGTCAATCTCTTCTACTGATGACTCAAAAAATCATGAACATGATATCAACAAATAAGAGAACCAGTCTTCTTGAAAATATCCACTTCCACAAGACCATGAGCATTTGAATGCAGATCATTCACTCTGACAAAGTGTTGAATGGAAATGACACACGAGAGACTCACTGTATAACTTCAAACCAACTACTCATTTGGGAATAGAGGATTATTACCTTTTTGTTCTTGAAATTCTGATTTGAAAAGTGAAACTATAAAGATAGCAACTCCCTGCTCACATTTGCCCATCTGAAGGGGTACAGGAGAATGAATTATCCAGCTTGTGTCCTTCATGAACTGACAGCAAGATTTTCATCAAAGCATTTTACTAAGACTGGAACCTCTTAAAGGCAGTGAGCTTGCAGTTTTAACACTGAAGGCTCTGTTTGGAAATAATAAGAGGCTGATTTGGCATAAAGAAATCAGCAATAATTCTACTATTAAATTATACTTTAGGAGAATGAAAGAAAAGAGAGATGAAGGAATAGATAGAATAAGAAAGTAGGAAACTGTCATTGACCCGGCAAGGGAGACACTGAAGGAAAAAACAAAGCCCATAAAATTCGAGACTTGGGAGATGGGAATTCTAGCTTGTCCCACATGGTTAATTTATTCTGGAAAATCTATCAAAAATGGAAATTTAGAACTCCTTTTATTTACCTCTAATGTAATGTTACTTTGTTCAAAAGGTACCAGTCGATTGAAGTGTTACACTTCTTGTGGGGCTTTTTTCTGTCAAACCAAGTAGTAGAGCTTTCTCTTTCATCTTGTGTTTCAGATAGATGATCTCCAGTACTGAAGTGGATAAACTTATCAACTAATTTCACATGCAGCACCGAGAAGTCATCAGATGCTATCAACTCATTACTCATCGGGGAAGATCAAAACTAATGACATGTGAAACTCCCTTTCTTGTTATTAGTCCCCTGAGTCATCCAATTCCCACTGTATTGATCTTCATTTTTTGCTGTCTCCCTCTATATAACAAGCAATACTAATGTAGGTAGCCCCTGTGATTCACCCCTTGGGCTCACCCACCTGTGAATTGTGAGTGAGACGAGCTACTATGACACTGCTTTCCTCTGGAGTCTCGCACTATATCTGACCAGGCTACTGAGGCTGTTGTTCTGCTCTTGGCAGCATTTTTTTATGTTTAAGCACATAAATTACTTATTTTTTACCAAGCAGACTACTACTAGTGCTCAAACAAAAACTGGTAAATAATGACCATATTGATTCATTTGCTAATCAAAGTGGAATATTTAAATATCTTCATGATTTCATAGATAAAAGAGAAATAACCATTTTCTGAGATCAGAAAAAACATTTAATAAAAATTAGATATGATGACAATAATCTTTCTAAAAAATGGGAAAACATAATGTCTTTATGGAAAAGACGCAATATCAGCTTCACATATAGGAATGAGAAAAAACCAAAGACTTTAACAGATTATATTTTCCAGTGAAAGGTAAATTAATGTTTTCATTTTTCTCTCTAACTCAGAAGGAGACGTGAAAAAAAAACCTTTCTACTGATCTTCTTCTCCTATTTTTGTTGGTTCAAGCTGTGACTACTTTCCAAAATTATTGAGCCATGCATCAGAAACAGCCAGTAATAACTAGTAAGAACATGTTTTTCTTGAATGCTCTTTATTCTGTCTCTGTTTGCATTCTTTAATTGAACTTACATTTCTCATAGTTCTCCCTGCTCCTTCAATAAAAGTGCTAGTGTTAAGCACTCAAGCTTACATACCACTCAACTGACACATTCTCCACAGATTTTATTCAGTACCAAGCATATCCAAGTATTACATACTTCAATAAAGCATCACATTGATATTCCATAATGACCATAAGACACCACTGTATCACTACATCATTTTAATGAAATATTCACGTTATGATTAGCTTATGAAACTTTCAGTATTAATACTGACCAACCCACTGCCCCCCACAAAGATCCCCAAAACAAACCCTCAACTATTGCAGTGCTTTGTTGGTAAACTCTGAATGCTTCCTTCTCCTTCAAAGTGAACAGCAAAACTTTGGCATTTGCTTCCTACCTCTCCTTAGTAAAAATAAAAATGATATTTTAGCACTCATTCTATTCTCTATGATTCATATTGCATACTTCCTACATTCACCATTTCAAGTAAGTCTTTTTTTATCCATTTCCAAGTCTAATGGTGAACCATGGGCCAGGCAAATTGCCTTCTCTTTATTGCTAATACTCTAATCAGTGTTAATAAGGAATCATCATGTCAATCTTCACGCAATTATTATTGCTGACCAGCAAGATGTCTATATAAAATATCTTCTTCACTCCTCCAAAACATTTTAAAGGAATGGAGACAACAACCCTTCTTTTGTACTTCTAAATGCATATTCACATAAAAGGAGCAAACTCACCTGCCTACATTTTTCCTTGGAGCCTTAAAAGTTTCAAATTTTTATTTGCTCTCTATGAATATGTGGAATATAAAGCAAAATGATTTCTCATATTTTCAAAATTTCACAAAGTGAAATAATCTTTAACTTAGAATTATATTTTTCTGAAGCTCAACAATGTGCGTAGCATATAGAAGATTATCTGTATTGCAAATGTTTCACTGTGTGGATATTTTACTTCTGAAAACATTTAAGGAATGACTCAGTAAATTAGATAGTATAATCACATCATTTTGTTTATTATAATCACAACATTCTGTTAAATTCAAATACCATTCCCCAGGCTGATTTTGCTAATGCAGTCATCCTTAAATAGATATGGTCAGTAATTTTGCATTAAAAAAGTGACTGCTCTTTCAACTAGGTTCTCACTTGCTGTTTTAAGATAAACTACTATGAAATAAAAGCACACAAAAATAAAAATTAATCTATAACAACATAATCAAAATGCTATTCCATAAGACCCTATTCCTACAGACAATTTATGGACAACTTTAGTTTTTACAAGTTGTTTAAAGGACTCTTACAGATCTTTTCTAAGTGTTAGCAGGAAAATGATTTCACTGTGGTAGAGCTACCCATTTTGCTTCTCCCCACCAAAAAAATCCCAAACAATTGCAAAGCTCTGGTTTTTATGGAACATAATCCTGAACAGATGGCTGCATATAAGACATGCTTTTATGCATAGACATACACACACACACATATATATATGAGCATATAAATATATTATTTTTTTTTTAACTGGAGAGCATCTGCTTTTGATGCTCATTTTGGCCATTTACGTATGGATGCTTTTGTAGGTATTAACAGTACAAGCTTTTATTACATATATTTGCACTATTATCATCACGATCCTTAGACAACAATATTCCCGTGTTTCCTAGCAATCAACAGTTTTGAGTTCAAGCCAAAAAGTTTTGTTTGCTACATAAACTCCTCAGACACTAAATGAAATCTGCTACTCAACACAAAGGTTTGAATATTTCAGATTCCATTCAGTGTAGAGAACTGACAGGAAAGCATATCAATTTAACTAAAATGAAAGTTGTGCTGTTCTGATGGGGCTTTTAGTCACGTCTAGTAAAAATTACAGCCCTGGTATTTGAGGTAGAAAATCTGCAAAGGGAAAAAAATGAACTCTCCTATGATTTTTCTTTCCCTCTGCAATTAATAAAGTTAGTGCATAAATAGAAAAGGTGACTGCTATGTACTACTGTACATATATTCTAACATAATCTTTAAAAGTCTGATGTCTATACCAGCCAAAAAAAGAAAAGATATTTTGGTCTGTCTATTTTGAAATCCATAGCCCACAATGTAAGGCAGAGATTAAAAATTAATATGGATTATTTAATATAATGCCATGCTGAACTAACTCATGGGAAATAAAGGTCCATTCTTCAAAGGCTAGTTTTAGTACAAGTAATTTCTACAATCATGAAGCTATTTTGTTCACTCTTAAGACTCTATCCTTCTTTGTGACAGAATTACTCACTAGCAAAATCATTTCAAAAGTTGAAAATTAAAGTAGAGAATTCTTCTTGCTGTTCTGGACAGTACAAAACTCTATAAATACTTCCTATAAAAGTATTACCTTTTTTATTACCAAAATTGCAAGTGTTACTAGAGTATGGAAAAATTAGGTTAAACAATGTAATTTATTTCAAAGGGCATATATGGAGAGAGAGAGATATATATACATACACACACACAAATACTCATTGGAGTATACATCCACATATATAATGCATAAATTGATGTAGAATTATGTAAATACCTGAATAAATATATCTTAATTAATTAATAAATTGACAGATTTTTGGGCCTATGACAATACTGACTTGGATTAGTTATAAAGTTTACAGCTGTCTTGCAAATCACCATAGACATCTCAGTCTTAGTTCCTCAGGGACAGGCAACCAGCTGCAAAAGCAGATCATGACTGTTGTAATAAGTATCACACCCCCTATTCAGTATCAGTTGCAGAGTGCAGTGATGATTTTTCTTTTGTGCTGCTACTATGGCATTTTTTACCTTCATGTACTGGCCGATACACTAAACTCATACTTGCTACGAAAACTGTCTAAAAAACAGATTCAGATCTGCAATAAAAAAATATTGCCTTTTTGTAGTGAATTAAATATTCCCTTCACTTAATTTACAGGACAAAAATATCTCTGTGTAAGACCACTTCAATCTGAGAGAAACATCAAAAATTTCTATATTTATTCAAACGATCTGGGATGTCTCCTCGAGACCAGATGACTGTGAATTCCCCACAGCACTCATTTAAAAGTGTTTTCCCTTTGAGCATTCCCTTATATAAGGTAGAGTTAAAACTTTAAAATAGTATGAAATTCACTTTGACTCTTACCAGAAAAGACACTGGGGATCTTGGAAAGAAAACTTTTCACTGTGCGAATAGGAATCCCATTTTTCTCATCTTGCATGCGGGCTATGACATCTTCCATCTGAACAGAGAGAGGGAAAAAAAAAGAAAGAAAGAATAAAGAAATCCAGAATTATTTCCTAAAATTAATCTCCAAAAAATCCCAGATCAATCTCTCAGAATGACAGGTCCACTCTTGTTATTTCTTTCTTAACTTATATTCTATATTTTTATTGAACAGGCTACAAACTACAAGTAATTTATTTATGCAAAAGAGTAAAAAAATTTATGTACTCAAAGTCTCTTGAGAAAGAAATAGCAATGCAGAACAACTTAATAAAGTTATATTTAGTTAAAGTAGGTAAAAGAAGTTGTCAAAAATCATTGGCGGATATAAAACTTCATTTTTTGATTGTATTAATGGTATTGTACCACATATAAAAGAAAAATAGACACATACAGACAAAATAGACACATATAGGCTTCTAGGGGACTGATACAGTTCTCAAATAGACTGTTGAAAACAAAAATAAGTAAGTTCAAAGTAAAAATTTCTTCTTTTCTTTAGAGAAGGGAAAAAAATACAGAATGAAGCAATTTTGCATCCTTGGAGACAGCAGAGCCAGAAACGCAAGATTTCTTTCCAGGTAATGAAGTGGGTATAAAAATATTTAAGATTGATTTGCTGATTTTTTTTTTTAATATACTCTTATATTAGCTCAGTTTTTCCAACTCAATTTTTAGGCTAATTTGGATCATATATTTTATAAATTACGCCCAACCCAAAGGTTCACTTTCCTGTGAACTACAAATAGCAAGCCCTTTTACTGGAAAACAGAACAAATATTTGGAGTCATTGGCTTATTTCATTTCTATCATTTCATAATTGAAGTTTACACATTTTCAAATTCATTCTTTCTTTCTTTGAATATCTAACTTCTCAAAATATTCAATGAAATTGTGATAAAATTAATTACAACTATTTTTAACTGAATCACCAAGATACACCATATGAAAAACTCTGTGTGATAGGGCATTTTATAATCTTTTATGAGTCAAAGCTTAAAAAAGTTTTCTATCTCACCTCTATACCCTAATAGATTCCCAAAGAATTCATTTAAAGTTTGTGGCTGGGGTGGGCTGTGGAAGCAGACTAACAGACAAAATTCTGTCATGCACCTTCTCTCCACTGAAATCAGATGACCCACATTAGCAAACAGCAAAGCAGCATTGGGTGCAGCTGTGCATTAACTGGCCCAATAAGTGAGTTGTATAAAGCCAGAAAACAGAACAGCATTTGGGATCACCCATGGTGTCCGTAGGAAAAAGAAAAAAAATCCATACTGAAAAAAACCCAAAATCAATGAGTGCAACTGCTTATGAAAAACCTATTTACACAGAGAGTGTCTGGAGGTTCCCATGCTCCATGTACTTACGGATCGTACATTCACAACCCAAGGAATGCAAATCCAAAAATTTCACAGAAGTAGCTATTGTTAGTAAGATATGAAAAACTGAGCCTATTGCTCAGAATTAAGCAATGTGCAAATGTAACAGAAGAAATGAACCAATGTTCAATTTCAATTAAAGATTCAAAACTATCTAATCCAACATATGCAGGTGCACAGTTTAACTTTCAATATATGTAGTGGCTATTTCTGTTTTAGCTGCTTTAAATTCAGCAAATATATAATCTTTTCCACTGAAAAACATCTCATTTATTTATATTTGGGAAGCAGCAGTCAAGGCACTTCTCAGTCATTCATCAAAAATGACCTAAGACAATGAAAGGGTAGAACAGTTTAATTAGAAAGATGAAAGAAAATCTTAATCTAATTTTGCTCAAGAAGCCTAATCTGGGAAACACATGCTGCTGCCTGATGTAATAATTTTCCTTCCTGATGTATCACTGGTTTTTTGTGAGTCACCTGCCCTGATGCTGAAAAGTAAAATACAGACTTCTTTATTTTACCTCAGAATTAGACTTTCACAGTTCTTTTCATATGTTGTTACCTGGCTAAACCTGACTGTCTCTGATCTTGCAATGGGATCTTTTTCATCTCTAAACATTCTCAAAGAACTCAGAGGAAAAAAATCCACAAATAATTTGCCTCCTGATCATTCCGCAAATTGAACTCGATATACTTGAAAAAAGGAAGTTGTATAAGCACATCTTTTTAGCTTTTTGGTCATCATTATACATCATTAACAGGGAAAGTGTAGCTAGGAAGAAATTTCCAGTGCATCACAGATTCTACAGCCTTTCTAAATAAAAGTATTCTTCAAAATATGTGCAACTTACTTACCAGTGAGGCAATTCTAACTCTGACAAAAACTCACTAACCTTCCAATGCACTGGCAACTCAGAACAAACTTAAAATATTAATATTTAAAACTTCATTTGTCTCCCTGTGAAATAATTTGAAGCCTCATCTTGACATATAAGGACTCTGTGAAATCTATTTCAAAGACTAACTCTATGACAACAGTGACAAAGCATCTTATAATGAAGCAAAAAATAAAGAGGATAGCAATATCCTGTAATAGAAAGACTACAGCTTACAGGAGTCATTGAATAATAACAACTCACTCTGCTCCAAATACACTGGGAGCTAGGCATGCAGGCATGCATGACTTACCCCAGGAGCAGAACCCATACAGAACTAACATGCCTACAAAGTCAGTAGTATCTGACCATGAGGAAAAGAGATTCAAAGTTATCAAATGGGAAATAAAGGTGATGGTTCTCATTGATGTGTGTTGCTAAAAGTCCACTGAAGGACTATGCTTATTAGGGTTTTCTTCTTCAATATGACCATAACAGGCTTCTGCCATATGGGGCATGATTCACCTCTTCCTTCTTTAATCATCACCTACATAAAGGGATTTGTCTTTCTCCATTATTGGCAGTGGAGGTCTTGACTGCAAACCAAAATCAGTATCCTTTAGCTACCTATAGCTAGGTGAAATGAATCTAACTCCTAGGAGTAGAATTCTTCTGGTTCCTTAGGTTTCAGTGCCATGTGGTTTGAGAGGAGAGACACTGATCTTTAAATTTCTATATCTAAATATGAATTTCATTGCTAACCATCTGCACATTGATGCCTTAAGCCCATAATGATTTTTTATTTTTCTACCTTATAAGTTTTATAGGTAATAGAAGTAGATTTTAGAAACAAACCCCTTTCTCCCTCCTCCCTGTAGCACCCCTTAGTTTATACATTCCTTAAGCCTCTCACCCTACCCCCATATCCAGTAGAAGATGTTTTGTCTCTTGTCAAGGCAAGCCTGTCTTGTTTGGAGAACGCTTGTATCTTGGCCTAAACCGCAGGACAGAGTCAAGGAACTGTGTGACTCTGCTCTCTGTACCCCGAAGATGAGGAGGAATGATGAAGAGGGGGTCCCAAAAAGCCCCCCGACCCAATTCCAGGAGGTGGGCCAGGGGGTGGACCAGAGCAAAAGCCACGGGGAGGACACACTTGGGATTGGCCAGATATTGCTATAAATGTAACATCCCAGGCACAGCCCGGCGCGCGTCGTGTAACATCTCTATTGCCTTGGCATAATTAAACCCTTTCTTATCTCACCCCAGCTAAACGGCTCCTAGAATTTTTTTCGTAGCAACAGCAGAGCAGGCATCAACATCTTGCAAAAATAATCAACTTTCACCATAATTCAGCATCACTGCATCTTAAGAAGCAGAGGGGTTTCATTAGTTCAAAGACAAGAAAAGTCAAAAGTGCAAAAGGTTTGCAAGTTCAGGACAACAATTTTTTTATTCCTGTAAAATTGAGCCTAGATCAACTCCACATAAAGATGATCACTAGATACAAGGATTCCAATAGTAGAAAAAGTAATTGGTCTGGAATTAACTGAAATTCAAGAGATATATGGTAAAAACTTGAAGCTTTGACCCACTCAGACATATACAGATATATCAATTTGATTTCTGTTCCTAAAAAAAAATAATTCAGTGACAGGGAATTAAGAGTATACCCAGAGACATTAGAATGAAACTGAGCATAATTTTGTACTCAGTATCGTACCTCAGAACAGGGGATTGCTCTTACATTGAGTGTACTGGGGTCCACCCACACTACAACTTTCTTAATTCTGCTAAAATCTTTCTTCTTCCTTTTACACAAATGCAGGGGTGGAATAACCCAGTGGAACTAACTACAAACCTCATTCAAACTGATTAAGAAGTAAAAAGAGTTACAGTATGTAAAGATTTCTTACACACTATGCAACAAGTTTCCTTAGAGATTTTTTTCCCCTCCTTACTTCCTTAGACATTTTTTCCCTCGCTACTTGAGCATTTTACAGTCTGAAGTTGTTAGTGCAGCTAGCAAGAAGGTTGCAGGAGGTTTCCTTAGCCATACAGAGATACATCAATAACATGGGCTGAACAAAACCTGCAGGGTAGGAGAAAGTGCAATGTTCCTTACAAGGTAATGGCCACTTTTTTTTCTGTTTTCCAACACATGAAGAAGATTAGATAGATAGATAGATCGCTTCTCACCTTATTAGTAATTAGTTTCCTGTACCTGCTCTTCCTTTCAACAGTGCTCTTCTCTTGAACCCCATTGTACTACTTATGCTCTGTCTCGCATGCTGTCAATTGTACTACAAATTTTCTGTTGAGACCTTCGTATTTACATGAATGGCTTAACTACCCCATCAAAGTTTCAGTTTAGGAGCCTCAGTCTTCCCATGTGAGCTGCTCTTTGCCCAGACTACACATACCAACAATCACTGCAATATCCTTCTTTAATCATCACAGTGCCTCCTGAGAGCTGCCCAAATCAGTGAAACAGGGGTCTTGGCTCAGGCTGCATCACTGAGAAGAAAAGAGCACAAAATACAGGAACTACAAATCCCAGGAGGCTGCACTGACAAGCATAGATACAGGCAAACTGATTATCTGATCAAATATTTTGCTCACCAAAGTAAAACAAATAATCTCAGTTTAGGAGTGCTGACAACCATTTTTCTAAATCAAGTGTGTAGAGAAGAGATGGTTTAATATCTCTGTATCAAAGATTTTAGCATTTTACATTTAATGCAGAATTGGGTTATTTCAACTCTTCATTCCTACTTGGGGTGAAAACTAAGTTTAAAACATTCAGCAGTCCAGAAAAGTACATTTAGATTTTTGACTAAAATACAGCACTGAAAGTTGGGCTTGAAACATGCAAGATTAACCAAACTGTTAATGACAGTCATGCATGAAGTCTCTGAGCTTATTGAAAAAAAAAAAGGCACTCAGTCAGGAGTTCCTATAAGAGAGCAATATTGCATCTCTGGTCTACCAATACAGGAAACTGCCCTAAGTACTCTCCGATGAACATTAAATTAGAGAATAATTTAATTAAAAGAATACAAGAATGACTGGTCTCATTCTTTTCAGAGACTCTATTTGCTGAAGTAATTATTTGACATCATAAAAACAAATGACAAACCAACACAAAAGTTTCCAATCATATTAAATAGATGCTGTGGAGATAGTTTGAAGAGCCTAATTTTCTACGTATACCTATGATGAGGTACCTCATGAGCACCTCTGCTCATGTTCCTTTCCTTCCATAGTATGAAGACACTGGTATGAGCAAACAGTTCATTCTCTGGCCTTAACAGAATATCTGTGGAGAGCCAAGGATGTTGTGCTTTCACATATAGCACAAAAGTCTATATTGCAGCATTACCTGTCATCAGTCTTACGGCTTCATTTGTAGTTTTCAATCTAAATTTCTACTTAAGGTTCAAATTTATTTGCCCTCTTTAGTTATACTGTGTCAGATACAACAAACAGGTAATGTTTCAGATTGGCTGTAAAACAAGTGTGGTACTATACACACCAACAGCCTGTGCTTACATTAAATGAGTGCAAACCTTTTTCATTTATTAAGAATAATTTAGGCTACTTTTAATTCATTTGAAAATGAATGCCAATTTTGTGCAATTATTTTTGAGACCTGAGTTTTTCCTAATTAAAGGAACAGTCCCACTGGGCTTCTCCATACCATCAACCCTGTCTGTTCATCACTGAGCTTGCATCAATATGATAGGCTCTGCACCACTTTGCTGATTTAGAATGGGCTTCAAGTTATAATTTTAAGCATATTCTTGTCTTATTCACGTAACTAAAACGCTAAATCAACAAACCCTTCATTTTATTTTAAAAGTGCTTGTAGTTTAATAAAATCCATACGAGTAGTTCTTGTGCTTTTCATTCCTACACATATCTTAATAAAGAAGGGCAACTTAAAAGCATACTTTAAACTCCTGTCATGTGGCCTGCTCGGAAGCTACAGCTGTCAGTGATTCCTAGGTAAAGATCAAATAAAGGTTAATCCCCAGCAAATAAAAACTGTACAATACTGAATGGAAAATCTTGGAGATACCATATAATACATTCTGCAGATAGCAACTGATGCTAATAAGTAATTATATTTTCTCCCAAGGACTGCTAATGTTGAGCTAGTGATTTGATGCCCCAACACATCATGAGATACAACTTTTTTTTCTCTGTTTCATACACTGGGTAAATGGAAGATCTCCCAGTAACCTTTTATTTCTATCTTCACTCTGAAGTTATTTCTTACTATGCCTTCTTTGGATAAGTTGAAGTGAAAACATTTTAATACTGTATTTCACAAAAAAAAAAAAGTTCTTTATTCTAATTCAGAAAAATAGTGCAAGCTTGCTTCTGTCAATATATATTTTGAGAATTTAGCACATCATAATTCTGTCAATAAATCTATAACACTTCATGAGCTATTACTCCCATTTTTTTCAGTCAGATAAATTTTGTTTCACGTAAAGTCCCTACACCTAGATACATAGGACATACATCCTTTTCACTGAATGCATATTGATGCCACGTAGCTGGACTGTGATCAGTAGACTGATGTAGTTTCTAAAAACTACTCAACAGGCACTGCAGAAAAAACATATAACTTTAGAGGAATATATCATACTGATTCATCTTTGGAATTTATAAAAGATTATAGAAAATGCTATAATAACTCTACAAAAAGTCAGGTAGTTGGCAACTCCAGCTCCCTGGCCCTCACAAAAATGCAATTTCAAACAACAAAAAACACATTAAGTAAGGGAAAAAAGTTATATTTTTTTAAATTAAACTCTTGAAAAATAATTCAAGTATGTTTTAAAATTGTTTCATACTATTATTACTTCATAATTTATTTTTACTCCACCCTTTCCAAGCCAAGAAGCATTTTCTATATTTAGGAAATGTCACAATCAGACACAGAAAATATAAAAGTTTACACATTGCCCCAAATATTGCTATTTTAAATGAATGGTTTTCATGTTTAAATTATAGATAACATTTCAGTTTATTATCGGGGGTTTTTTTGGAACATAAACATTATTATTATTATAATCAAATAAAAATACCAATTTCTCAAAATTGAATGCTAGTGCTGCACAACAAAACCGGGGAAAGCTTATCCAAAGGAGTTAAAAAAACCCATCCAGATGGTGAAACTTCAAGACCACTGAAGTCAATGATAATCTGGGAAATTGCATTGCAGCTTTCAGTAAAATCATTATTTCCATCACAGGTGTGAAACATTGGTTGGAATGACAGAGGAAAGGGAAGCATCACTGTGGGTACTTGAGAAGGAAAAAACCACAGCTTGATGAAGATGGTCTTGGTGAAAGATTAATTTTATTAATAGCAGGATTTCTGTAAGAATACTGCATTCAAAAAACCATAATTTTTTAAAGCAACTAAACCTATAAATAAATTTTATTATTCTGTCAGGCCATGACTTAAACTTCTAAGCTGTACTACCAGCTTAGAATGTTTCTTGGGCAAAATACATATTTTTAAAATACAGTCTCTCAAAGCCAAGATATTTCCTAAGTTGTACTGATCATTCATGATATGATAGTCCTGACATTAAAAATGGAGTCTCCTGTATATTTTAGAAACAGAGAAGCTCATCTGGAAACCTGACCTCTGAGAACCCAAATGGATCTTTCAAAACAATATTACAAAAATGGTCAAAATGTTTGGATTCTTTTCCAAAAAGGAGAAAAATAAAATGACAAAATTCAACAGGAAAAAAAAAGAAAAAGAAAAAGAAAAAGAAAAAGAAAAAGAAAAAG